>NC_092757.1:88072992-88377992 GCF_047496795.1 Chiloscyllium punctatum | reverse complement strand
GCAAACTCCAGGCTGGCACTCCAGTGCACTACTGAGGGAGTGCTGCACCGTCAGAACAGGATAGAATAGTACAGTGAAATGTTTGTAATGTCACCGCTTTGACGCCATCATGGGTACTGGGTACCTAGGTACAGATACTTTGTGTCCGTAACAGACTTGAAAGAGTTAAGAAGGAAGTAGTTTAGAATAAGAATACAAAGCTTTAAAAAGTACTGGAATAAAAACTTGTTTAAAAAGTACTCGAATTATAGTCCTTTTCACTGAGTCTGTGCCCGCTGGACCTACTACCTGCCACTCCGGGCTCCGGCCTGGACCCCTCTCTTCGGCCAGCCCTGTCTCAGACTGCCTCCCACTCCGGGCTCCGGCCCAGATCCCTCTCTCTGGCCAGCCTTGTCTCAGACCTACTCCGGCCCAGGCTCCTTTCTGTGTGCTTTTCCAGTGCTACACTCTCGAGTAATTCTTGGCTGTAAAGTGCTCTGAGATATCCTGAGGTTGTGAATCCAAGTTAGTTCTCATACTGTCAGTACCTTATGTGAGTATTGTAATGGAAGAGCATCATTTTTCAATAGTGAGTTCCTCTTTTCACCCATTTCCATGGCTAATCGCCATCTTTATGTGCCTCTAAACTAAGAGTACCTGACAGCACTCCTTGTTTAGACATCAATGATATAAGGTCACAGCAGAGTCTTCAGTGAGTTATATAGTAACGAGGAGTCAACTGGTTCAAATGAAGAAAGTGTTAAAGAAGAGCGTGATTTATGTTATAATCTTGGACAATTCCAAAGCCAATAAAGTACTTTACAACAGTCGTGTAACGCTTCACTAATATATGAAATGCTGCAATCAGATTGGCATAAAATGATAAAGTTACCATAGTCCTCCCAAACTATGAAGCTGCCCTCTCATTAGAGAGAGATGATTGGTGATGGTTTAACCTGAGGGTCACCATGCCTCAGGCGAGGGGAGAGGTTGGGAAGGAGAGTCCTTTCTGGTAACCTCAGCCTGAGCAAGAATTGAACCCACACTGTTAGTACCACTTGATCACAAACAAGCCATCCAACCAACTTAGCTAACCAACCCATGTGATATATCATAAAATGATCTGTTTTTTAGAGATACTTGGTGAGGGATCAGCAGTATTCAGGGCACTGGGGAAGCTTCTCTGCTCTGACTATTAATGCAATGGGATCTTTCATATTTGGAGAAAAGTGAGGACTGTGGATGCTGGAGACCAGAGTTGAAAAATGTGCAGGAAAAACACAGTATGCTAGGCAGCATCCGAGGAGCAGAAGAATTGACGTTTCGGGCATAAGCCCTTCTTCAGGAATGAGGCTGGTGTGCCAAGCGGGCTGAAATAAAGGGTGGGGGGAGGGGCGCTGGGAATGCGATAGATGGAAGGAGGTGAGGGTGATAGGCTGGAGAGGGGGTGGGGGCGGAGAGGTTGAGAAGAAGATTGCAGGTCAAGAGGGTGGTGCTGAATCGGGGGGTTGGGACTGAGATAAGGTGGGAGTATGGGAAATGAGGGACCTGCATGTCCTTGGCGGAGGGGGAGTTAAAGTGTTCGGCCACGGGGCAGTTGGGTTGGTTGGTGCAGGTGTCCCAGAGGTGTTCTCTGAAACATTCCGCAAGTAGGCGGCCTGTTTCCCCAATATAGAGGAGACCACATCGGGTGCAACGGATACAGTAAATCATGTGTGTGGAGGTGCAGGTGAATTTGTGACAGATATGGAAGGATCCATTGGGGCCTTGGAGGGAGGTGAGGGGGGGAGGTGTGGGCGCAAGTTTTGCATTTCTTGCGGTTGCAGGGGAAGGTGCCGGGAGTGGAGGTTGGGTTGGTGGGGGATGTGGACCTGACAAGGGAGTAGTGGAGGGAGTGGTCTCTCCGGAACGCTGATAGGGGTGGGGAGGGAAATATATCCCTGGTGGTGGGGTCTGTTTGGAGGTGGCGGAAATGACAGGATGATACGATGTATCCGGAGGTTGGTGGGGTGTAAGGTGAGGACCAGTGGGGTTCTGTCCTGGTGGTGGTTGGAGGGGTGGGGTTCAAGGGCGGAGGAGCGGGAAGTGGAGGAGATGCGGTGGAGAGCATCGTCGACAACGTCGGAGGGGAAATTGCGGTCTTTGATGAAAGAGGCCAGTTGGAGAATCATATGTAGGCCAGACTGGTAATAGATGGCAGATTCCCTTCCCTAAAAGATATTAAGGAACCAGATGGCTTTTAACAACAATTGAAAGTGATTTCATAGCCGCCATTTGACTGGCTCTCTATTCCAGGTTTTATTGAGTTTAAATTTCACCATCCACCATAGTGGGATTTGAACCCCTGACCCCAGAGCACTAGCCAAGGGTTTGGGATTGCAATTCCATTGACATTGCCATTACAGCACTGCCTTCTGCTCTAACCTGAGATCACAGGCAAGACCTTGGATGAACACCTCCGATGCATACCCCTCAAAACCACACTAGACTACATGCTTAAAAATGGGTTTTATCCCTTGACCTTCAGCTGCAACAGTAGCTGCCACTTCCTCTGGGTTGACAGTGGGAGCTTGTGAGGAGTTAAGTGGTTAGATGCAAACCTGGGGACTGCTGTGTGGAAAGCCAATGACAATCTGTGCTAGCCATGTTCTGGTGGGGTTAGTGGGAAGAGAAAAAAAATGCCTGAACTTTGCTTCAGGAAATGAGACACGAGGCAGAAAAACAAGTGTTGGAGCGCAGTCTGTTGTTGCTTGAAACTTTGCCTGTTGTGCAGCCCTGAACAAATTGGATTTAAGAATCAAGAAAAAAATTAATCATTGCTAACGCAACACTCTCTCTTACTCATCTGTGCTGTGTCATAAACCTAAGGCTATTTGAAATCAATATACTTGAAGAATGCAGTACGTGCTGCTGTGTAAAAGAATCCGACAACACAAATGAAAGCCATTTGGCCTCCCCATTCTCCTGCTATCCCTTTGTATGAGTTACCCAATTGGTTTCCCCACTATTATATCGATAGATTTCTATTCAATAAGTTACCATATTCCCTTTGGAAAGTTAATGCTAATTCTGCTTCCATGACTTTTTCACACAGCACATTCCAGAGCACTCACTACATAAAATACATATTCATATTCTTCCCTCTTTATTTCTTTTGCCAACTATCTTAGATCAGCATTCCCTGGTTAGTGACCCTACAACCAGTGGAAACAGTTTCTCCTCATTCACACTTATCAATCCTTCTCATTGTTTTGAACATCTCGTATTACGTTTTACCTTCACCCTGGTCTTGAGGAGAACAAGCCTCATTTTCTCCAATCTCCTCCCGCCACCACCTGACCCACTGAAGTCCCTGGTGTCCTCCTTCTCATTCTCTCCCAAGCCTAGACATCTTTCCTAAAGTCGAGAGTGTGGTGCTCGAAAAGCATAGCAGGTCAGGCAGCATCCAAGGAGCAGGAGAATCAACATTTTGAGCAAAAGCCCTTTCCTAAAGTGCTGTGTCCAAAGTAATTGTATTTGTCGCCACCACTGGTTATCACATCACTCCCTCATGCCTAGCATTGGAATGGCTTTTCAGGTGTGATGCACAAATAACCTTCCACAAGAAAAGGGGATTCAGGAGTGATTGTTCATTCCTGATCAGATTCAGAAAGGACTGTTCTGTAGCAATTTACTAAGGGCTTCTACCAATTATTAAACATATACTACCAAAATGCAGCCCCATCAAATTTCAGAAACGGAAAATAATGTATTCATCCACTCATGTGATTCATTGAGATTTGACTGCTGTCTTGAATCCAAATTGCCTGTCAAAGCTCTGTTCCTTTCGTAACTGCATCATGGGGTCAGTCGAATCACAATGACTGTTTCAAATGATGATGCTTTGCCTTGGCATTGGGAATACACACTCCATTCCAAAACTGAGCACCGTGCTCCAACAAATGTCCAACAAATCTGTCATCTGTCACTTTACAGAATATCTGGAAAGGCCACATACAAAATTTTCAAAAACTTATTCTTTTATGAGATGTGGTTGTTGTTGGCGGCAAGGCTGGCAATCATTGCAGATCCCTAATTGTCCTTGAACTGAGTGGCTTGCTGGGCCATGTCAGAGGGCAATTCAGAGTCAAGAATGTTGCTGTGAGTCTGGAGTCACAAGGACAGCAAATTTCCTTCCCTGAAGGACATTAGTGAGCCAGATGGATTTCTCTGACAATCAACAATGATTTCATGGTTATCAGTGTTCAGTATAGTATCAGTGTGGCCCTGAAAAATGTTCCAATGAAGGATTGTGGGTCTGAACTGTTAAGGACATCGGAACAGGAGTAGGCTGTTCAGCCCATTGAGCTACCCATCATTCAATGCGATCTGAGCAAACACTCCACCAACATATCCCCAAAACCCTGGAGACCCTTAGTAAGTAAGCAAAATTCTGTTTCTCTCTCTGAACATATTGCCTGACCTGCAAAGTGTTTCAAGCATTTTGTATTCTAATTGCAAAAGATGCAGCATTTTTATAGCACCTTTCATGATGTCCCCAGGCAGTTTTTTTCTGGTTTAATGACTGTTATAATGTAGGAGATTTATTTTTGTTAGTCAAAGGCTATATTTAAATCTGTCTAGTTGAATGAGGGAGTAATACTGGGGTTAACAGGCTGTCATCTGAACATCACAATCTATCTCACTGTGATCAAATTACCATTATTTGAATTCACATTTAGCTGTGGCCAAACAATGGAGTATAAATATTTAAATAAAAATGTCACAATAGATTTAACAAAAGTACATTTACGTTCAATTCTCACTTTCCCAGGTGGAGGTATGTGCCTCCTGATCTCAATGAGATACAGTTGGATCAAGTCCAAAACCAGCGACCCCGTCTCTCATTTCAATGATTAGTGTTTTTCGATCGTGTCTAATCTCAATGTGGGAATGCCTCAAAGCATCACATTACTTTACAAGCGCAGAGGCTGTCATTGCTGTGCAGGTAAATGAGGCAGGTATTCTGTGTTGCCAACATCCTGTGTATGAAAGACACAGTGAATCTACTCCAGATTGGTGAGTGAAGGAAGAACGTTGGCCAGGAGAATTTTGTGTTCTTGTTGCAGTAGGAACAGCAATCTTAAACAGCACCAGAATGGTAGAGGAGAATCTTGGTTTAATATCTAATTGTCATTTTATATTGTAGTACAGTACTTCTGAAGAAGAGTCGTACGGGGCTTGAAACATTAATTCTGCACACATCAGGACATCCCCAAGATTACCACAGTAGAGGAGAGCAACATTTATTGCTGGGCCGAATGGCCTGCTTCCATACTGTAGGGATTCTCTGAAGAGTTAGTGATTGTTGGAATCTGATTGGTACAGATGTTGTCATGGAGAATGCATCTGTTGGACGATGACTGACAGGTAACTGCCAAACATTGCTTGAATTTAAACTAGGTAGGTTGATTCTGATTGGTCAAGGCATTGCCTTGAGGAATGAACCAGAGAATGGCTTGGATATATATTTATATATTTGCATACAGCATCTGATCCAAAATGTAACCTGATTCTTATGTCCAGAATATTAAGACAAAGTTGCATATGTTTGAGTGAGGTTTCAATGTCCACCTCAATCTCAGACCTGTTAACTTGTAGTTATAAATCTGAGGTTGATACCTAAATTATTGGCCCCTTCAGGCAGATGTAGAAGCAGGAACAGTTGCAGTATTTAAACACTTGGACAGCTACATGGATGGGTAACATTTAGGGAATATGGGCCAAATGCAGGAAAGTGGGACTAGTTTAGTTTAGGAAACCTGGTCAGCATGGATGAGTTGGGCCGAAGGGCCTGTTTCCATGCTCTATAACTCTGACAGTCTGTCGAACAGCCCAACTTCTCTGGAAAGAAGAGCAGGTGGCACCTCCTTGGTGTCCTGGCTGACATTTATATCTCCACCAACACTAGAAAAAGAGTTTATTTGTTCATAAGTTTATTGAAGTTTGTGGGTATTTGCTATGCACAAATTGGTTCTGCATTCACTGCATGACAACGTGAATAAATGACTAAAATGGATAAATTGCATTAAAATGTTTTAGCACATTACAGGGTTGTGAAGAGTACTATAGGAATGAATGCCTTTCAGCTGAGTGACAGCACTGGACCATTAACTCACTGCCTTCTGACTCAGAAATGCAAGTGTTACTAACAGAGTGGAGGCTGAAACTAAGGTATAGTGAAGAATAATCTTATGATTGTGATGTCCTAAAGCTATGGCCAAACACTTTATAAAGGTATCTTCGCTCTTATTCCTTCACAGAGTATTCTATGTTATTGACCTGAAAATGTGTTGCTGGAAAAGCGCAGCAGGTCAGGCAGCATCCAAGGAACAGGAGAATCGACGTTTCGGGCATAAGCCCTTCTTCAGGAATGATTCCTGAAGAAGGGCTTATGCCCAAAACATCAATTCTCCTGTTCCTTGGATGCTGCCTGACCTGCTGCGCTTTTCCAGCAACACATTTTCAGCTCTGATCTCTAGCATCTGCAGTCCTCACTTTCTCCTATTCTATGTTATTCCATCATTTGATCTGTTAGCTGCCTGTTTCTGGAGTTACCTCTCTAATTCTCCCTTTTGTGAGCATTGATATATTTATAAGGAAACCTAATATGTCCTTGAGGGAGGGAGGAATTGTGCAGACTTCCTTGGTCATTTCCCACCCCTAGCTGTGCATGAGAGAGGTAAAGCACTCGCTGTTCTCCATTTCCATGGCTGGTTCTTTTTCCTCCTGGTGGAACAGGTCTCCAGTCTGTAGCTTGAAAGGGTGCAACTTCATATCAAGCATGACTGACAAGGAGATTTCCAACTTTCTCCATTAGTATCTCACAAGCGTTTATATGTTGTTTATTTACCTCAGACTCTTACATATTTCAGTACGATCACCTCTTGTTCTGCTAAAGTCTAAAGGGTACAAGCCCAAACTGTCCACCCTTTCTTAGTAAGAAAACACCCTGATCCCAGCAGGCAGTCAAGTGAACCTTCTCTGAACTGCTTCTTAGGCAATTATATCCTTTCTGATATAAGGAGTCTGAGACTGTACACAACGCAAGACGTGACCTCAACTATGCTCTGTACAATTATAGAAAAACATCCTGACTTTTATATTTTACTCTGCTTGCAATAAACAGCAAATATTTCATTTGCCTTCCTAATCACTAGTTGTACCTGCAGAACATGTTTTTCTTTATTTCAGATATGCAAATTCCTCTGTACTTGTGTCCTGACCAGTTGATTTTTAATTTGAATTTTCAAAATCAAGCTTTTATGAGAGCCAGTGACGAGGGAGTGAGCTGTGTGAGGTGAAAGTGTGCACCTATAGTGGAGGTGGTGCCATGTTCATGTGTCTATGGAGGCGGTGCTGCACATACACACTGGTGTGTACGGGGGAGACTGTGTTTGTATCCACACATATCCATGGGGAGAATATTCAGATGCAGTGAATGTCTATGTAGCAGACTGTACATCTGCCCCTTGTGCCTATGGGTGAGGCAATAGCAAGACTGCACAGATGTGCATCTGTGGGCAAGACCTACATGGGCACACGAATGTCAATGGTGAAACGACATATGCACATGTGTGTCTCTAGGTGAGACTGTACATGCTTGCATGTGTGTCTGCGGACAAGACTATACACGTGTGTGTCTTTGGGTGAGAGTGTACATGTATGCAATAGTGTCTTTGGGTGAGAATGTACAGATGTACATCCATGCCTATGGCAGAGACTGACATGTATACATGAGTGTATACGCACGACTGTACAGGTGTACACGAGTGACTATGCTGGAGACTGTACATGTGTCTGAGGGCGAGACTGTACAACACTGTACATGTGCACACACATATGTAAGGGCGATGCACATGCTCACGCATATATGTATATTACAGTATATGGGTTAGATCGTGCACGCGCACTGTGAGAAAGAGTCGCAGACACGAACGCGCATCGATGAATGCTCGTGCACGTGCTTTCGTGAATTAGAATGGGGCGCGCGGCAGTGGATGGGGCGCGTGTATGTGTGCACGAGGGGGGGGTGGGCAGAAGGTGGTGTGGCGCGCACGCCGGGTGTCGGGAGCGCGCACGCCTCCCCGATCCTGCCTCTCTCTCTCTCTCTCTCTGTGTCTTGTCTCTGTGCTCCGCTCTGCCCGGGTGAGCCGGCTGCTGCTGCGGATCCGCTCGGGGGCTCCGGGAATGCGAAGCGATGGCAGCGTCGGCCAGCGAGGAGAGCGCCTTCCGCAGGTTCCTGGAGCTGCTGCTGCGCCAATTCCGGGGCCCCTTCGGCGAGGAAGACCCTGTCCCCCTCCGGCCGGTCTCCAACCACATCACCGAGGAGGAGCTGGAGGGCGAGTGCTTGGACCTCTGCCTCCAGCATCTCTGCAGATAGTTAAGTACCGATCTTATTCTGACTTAACACCTACCCCACTCCCCCCCCCCCCATCCCAGACCCAGTGTCTGCCTCCATCCATCCCTCCCTTCCCCATCTCAACCTCAACACCCTGTAAGTGCAATAAATAGCAGACACTCTACAAAGTGGGAGAGAAAGAGACAAAGTACTTGGGAATTTGAGGCTAGAAGCGGAAATTGGGCCGAATGTGATTACATTAAGCTTTTATTTCTCTTGGGAATCAGGGTTTTTTTGGGGGGCAGGGTTTGGTGTTCCTTGGAGAGAGTGGCTGAGAGCATGAAATTGACCCTGAGAACGGTCCTGGCGATTGCGAGTGAAGTGCAGTTGGAAGAGGATGCATCCAGGTGGCTAAACAAGCCGAGTGCACAAGAGACAAGGGCTGCTCTGACGAGTAAAATGTCATACGGGCAAACGGGAGTTTGACATTGAAAAGCTCCTCTGAGTAACCCCGAGAAAGGGTTCGAAGGAATTGAGGTAGCTGTGTAAACTCCCATGTAAGGAATTGCAAAGAGAACAATAAGCGAACGCAGCAGCAATATCTAAACAAAAGGCACACTGCATTCTCTGTATTTACCGAAGCTTATCTGGAACACTTAAATCGGATGGGATCAGGTTTGACCTGGGCTGGGGAAGTGACCGATTAATCTGCTTTTAGCTATTAGACAGGAAAGCCCAGGGCTATTTCTGAATATCCAGGCTGCGAACCGAGGGGTTGGGTTGGCAGCGGAGCTGAAGTTACCAGACACTGTCAAAGTTGCATCGCAGAATTTGTTCCTTTGTCTTACATTTTCAAAAAAAAAAGCGATGATTTCTTTTTGTCGCTGTACACCGTTAGACACCTCCTCCGGGCGATCTGGTAAACGTTACAGCTGCTTTCTGCTCTTTACCTGCTGGAGTCGGGGCTTGGGGGGAGGAAGCGGCGATGTTTTTGATTTGCGAAAGAATTTGAACATGTTTCTTAATAACGGGGGCTGGGGCGGAGAGAGTGCGTTGGATTTGCTCGCCCCTTGTTCTCTGTGGTATCCCTTTATTGTTGTCTGTCTGTGGAAATTGCAATTAAGTTTCATTTTGCTTCATGTATTAGGTTGCACATTGCCTGAGGTCTGAGCCTGGTGGGTTTATTTTGGGGGGGGGGGTAGTCTCGGGTAGTAGGAAACTGCTTTTCCTGTATGCTCACGGAGAGGGATGAAAAAGTGATGCTCGCATCAACTCGCTGGCTTTGCCCGGAATGACCTGGGTTTAGTTGTGAAAATGTGGGTGTATCGGTTTACCCAGGGCAGTGAACCCGGCCGGCCGTGAGGAGTGAGGGTCCTGTAGCCTCCTAGCGCACTGAGGGAGCAGCTAGCTCTCAGAAACCTGCCCCCACACCCCAAAAGAGACAGGGAACAAATGATGGTGCTTCCCCGCTTATCCTGAGGGACTGTCAGGCGCGCCGCCGCGCTCCCTGCGCGCCCCCGAGTCTCCCCTTGCACACATACACGCGCTTCTCCTGGCCGCTGTTTTGTAGCTCTGCTTTGCCAGCGTATATTTTATTTCTTGTTTTTATTTTACATGTAAACCCAGTAACTTTTATTTTAGAGTTTCATTTAAAACGATCCCTTCCAGCCCTCGCCTCTTCCAGCTGCTTCATTTCAATGATCCCATTATTCAAATTTTAAGCTCACTTTGGCGAGTTCGTATTTTTAAAAATTCAAATCATTGGGGAATAGTTTTGAATGCACACTAGAAACAACTTTGAAATGTCAGGCGCAGAAATAATTTCGAAGGTGACAGCAGGTTTAAGACTCGTTATTTTCACCTTGACAACAGAATTGGTGAGGAAATGGTGGTTTACCCACTGACAAATAACCTCATTGGAGAGTTACAGCTGTGTTCGGCTCCTCTGTGTGTAAGGCACAGTCTGGACTGGTATTTATGCCTGGATATTAGCCTCCTCCTGTTTCTATCTCCATACCGTGTCTCCTTCTACTTCAGGTATACTCTTTAACAGCTGTTTCACCTGCTGAGTTAGCTCGGATTTTGCAGTCTGATATGCAAATCCAGTTGCTGTGTACTTAAACTTTATGGAATTATCAGCCTGGGATTTTGTGGCTCCAGACCAGAGATTTGGTTCTGTACAGCTTTGTGAGGTATGGCTGTTTCCCATCCCTAATTGCCCTGCAACTGAGTGGCTTGCTTTGCCACTCCAGAAGGCTGTTAACAGGGCAATCAATCACATTATTGTGGGTCTGGAGTCACGTGTAGGCTAGACCAGGTAGAAAGCAGATTTCCCTAAACCAAATGAGACTTTTATGACAATCAATGTGGTCACCATTACTGTGACTGGTTTTAATTCCAGATTTCGGAACTGAATTTAAGATTCTTGTGCCATGGTGAGATTTGAGCCCATGTTTCTAGAGCATTAACCTGGGTCGCTGGAGGGACATTGTCACTGTGCTGCCACTACCTCCATAGTGGATTTAATTTCCAAAATCCTAGTCACCGAGTATTGCAATGATAGGAGCCCTGAAAGTCTTCGTACGTCCAAATTGCCTACTCAGCGAATAACAGAGCATAATAAATAGGAACAGAGTATTCCTTTCAGCCTGTCAAACCTGCTCCACAATTCAGTAAAATCAATCACAATTGGATGAGGCCAGGTCCATTTGTGGCCTCAATTCCATTTTGCTGCCACCTGTCTCCCTGCAATAATCGTTGGCTGTCTGAACAGGATGGTAACTCTTATTGAAACAGAAACTCAACTGGTCTTGAGTAGCATGTGTGGACAAAGAGAATCAGAGCATGTGTCAGTTCAGATGAAACTTTAACTGTCTTTTTCTCTGTCTCTGTCTTTTTCTCTCTCTCTCTCTGTCTCTCCACAGATGCTGCCAGACTTGATTAGTAATCCCAGTATTTTCAGATTCCCTTTCAGTCTACAGTATTTTGTGTTCTGGTAGCTCTGAGACTATCCTCGGATTGAACAGCCTGCTGTGCGGAGTCTGCGTGGTTTAATGCTGGGGTTAAACATCAGCAGGGTGCACTGTATGAGGGGAGGAGCACCCAGCTTGTATTGAGCAGCAGTCTGACAAGCTGCTCATTACTGGGTCAGGAGACACAGAAAATATTGCAAACACCTGGCAGCATCCATGGAGAGAGAAGCAAGAGTTAACATTTCAGGTTTCATCCAAACGGGGCAAAGTTAGAAATGTATAAGGTTTTACACAGGCACAATGAGAGGACGGAGGGTGCAAAAAGAGATGCGCAAATTTGTGAAGGTTGTGCATAAAGTGGATAGGAAGGGCAGGTTGACCTTGACTGGGAGATCAGTGACTAGGAGGCATGGATTTAAAGTGATTAGTTGAAATATTTTAGTTGAAAAATTAGAATAGAGATGAGGAGACAACTTTTCACCCAGTGGCTGGTTAGGCTTTTGCAACCCCCTGCCTGAAAAGGTAGTAGAGGCTTAATAAGAACCAAATTATTTAAAAGGTGTCAGTACGTGTACTGTAACCTGGAGTGTTTTTAAAACTTCATTCATAGGATGTAGGTATCACTGGCCAGGACAGCAATTATTGGAGAAAGTGAGGACTGCAGATGCTGGAGATTAGAGTCGAGAGTGTGGTGCTGAAAAAGCACAGCAGGTCAGGCAGCACCCAAGAAGCAGGAGAATCGACGTTTTGGGTGTAAGCCCTTCATCAGGAATTCTAATGAAGGGCTTACGCTCGAAACATTGATTCTGCTGCTCCTTGGATGCTGCCTACATGCTGTGCTTTTCCAAGGCAGCAATTATTGCCCGTCCCTAATTGCCCAGAGGTCAGACCAGTTTGCTGTAGGTCTGGAGTCACATGTAGGTTTGCCTTTGTAAAGGACATTAGAGAACCAGATAGGGTTTACCGGACAATGGTTCCATCAGTGATTGAATTGAAATGCCACTATTGTGGAATTTGAACCTAGGTCTCTGAATTAATAGATGAAGGATAATATCATCAGACCATCCCCTCCCTGCAGACCAAATGCTGACAAATGAGATTGATTAGGTTGGGAGGCTCGTTTCTTACTTGGTGCAGACTCAGGTGCCATAATCTTTCTATGATTCTTAGAGCAAAGAGAAAAGTCTCCTTTTGGATTGAAAGCAGGAGAGATTAATGACAAAAGAGGTGGCAAAAAGTGACAAAAGATGTAATTAGAGGAGGTGCGAATGGCAGAAGAATAAACAGCTGTCTCCCCTGGAAAGCAGAGAAAAACAAGAGGAAAACCGAAAGTAAGATTGGAACTTGGAAAGAAAAGGTAATTCTCAATTAGACTGCACCTGATTGTTCCGAATTGGTGCAGCACCACACTGGGGTTTCCCACTGAGTACAGCTCTGGTGTTCATGTTGCAATCAAGCTCAGGATGATACCAGAACATAAAGGATCCCTTCAGGAAAGGTGAAACAGTCTGGGGCTCATTTCCAAAGAACCAGAAGTCTGAGAGGAGTCCTGATTGAAGGTTTTAAAACTGTATGGGGGCTTGTAAGTGGAAACCAAGACAAGCCACTAATAATAAAAGCTAGTCAACAATAAGTACCATAGTGTATTCAGGAGAAACGTCTTTGTCCTGAAAGACATTAGAACGTGGAACTCAGTACTGCAGGACCCACAATCTCCAAAGGCAAGTGCCATACACCCTTCTGCACATTGATGTTTTATGAGTTCTGGTTGGTTGGATGCTGGGATTCTCACTGGCTCCTTCCACTGTTGGGCCTCCATCAGGGCCTGTCAATGCTCAAAAAAGCTGGTACTTTTGCAGACTCTTCTCCAGATTGGACCATCTCCCCACAAGTCAGGAGAACATTGCAGGTTAACCTAAGGGAAAATTAGCTAAACACTGGGTGGAGCAAAGGATGGAGTTTCTGATAGGGGGGAGAGGAGGTTCATGTGGAATGTAGACACTAGCATGGACTAGTTGGGCCAAATGGCTAGGTTCTATGCAATTAATTCAGTCTGATATGCAAATTGCCTTACATGCATACTGTTCATGCTTTGACTAATTTGTATTTGTTCGTGTCAGATGGGATTCTATGCATTTATCAGATAGTACTATTCTTTCAAATACACTAGTGGACTGTTGGTCAGCATGTTTCTTTTTTATTAATTAAACAGATCTCATCTTATTTTAGTGTATACCTTCATTTGGAAACTCACGACTCTGTACCTTTGCAGAGGCTGCACCTCCCCTTCTTTGTGCTAGGGGGCAGTGTGGGGCTGAGCCAGACAAGGAGTGCTGGCCGGTAGTGTGAGCTCATTAATTGTCCAGCAAGATGTGGGAGGGACTGACCCATTGGTCTTTAGAAAGACCTGTTGCATTTCAGTTGCAATATTTCCCACAACTTGTTGCACCATCCCTCAGCAATCTACACGAGATTTTCTCTTTCTAGATGAGAAGCTGAAATGTTGACTTCTAACATTTTAGTTCACAAGAGTGACCTGTGTGTGTGTTGTGCATAGATCCTAGAACACTACAGCATAGAAACGGGCCCACGATGTTGTGCCAAACATGACACCAAATTAAATGAATCCCTTATCCCTATCCTTGGTCCAAACCCCTCCACTCCTTGCATTTTCATGTACCCCTAGTGTATCTGCCAACCCAACTTGCCCCTCACATCTCCTTGGAAATTTGCTCCTCTCACCTTAGTGTTAGCATATTTTAAATGACAGTCACAGGAATGAGCCTTGGATCAATGTGACCCTCCCCCAGTGCAATACTGAGGGATTGTCACATTGTTAGCAACACTAACTGTTGAGATGGTAAATTGAGGCTCTGTCTACCTTTATCATGGAGACAGAAAAGATTCTGTGGTACTCGTTCAAAGGAGAGCAGGGAGTTCTGCCACATGTCCTCCAGAATAGATTACCTGCTTGTTATCTTGTAACAAATCTGTCACAAATTGGCTAATAACTGCAATTTGTTGGCAAAATGTGCAAAGGGGGCCCACTCCAGTAATTTTTCAAGGCAAGTCAGAGAGATAGTTTCACATTTCTACAGCACCTTTTGCACCCTCAAAACATCCCAGAATGGTTTCCAGTCAATGAAGTATTATGATGGGATGTAATCGCTGTTGTAACATGTAGGAATTTATATCCACCCAAGAGAGTGGAGAGCATTTCTCAGTAAAGAGCTGCATCGTTGGCAGTGCTGCACTCCCTCAACACTGGCTGGCCAGAATTGCACCGAGCTGGGCCAGAGCTTTAAAACCTTTAAAGCCTTTAAAACAGAAAGACTAGAATGATACCGAACATAGTATCTGTTCCTCTCCCTGACCAGGGCTACTGGCCATTGGTTGATACTCCACTGCCTGGAATGAGCAGGCACCGTGCCTTTGGGGGTTTATGACCTACCAACTATAACCAGATGGATCCATTTGAGGTTAACCTATCTGGGTAGTTGTCACTGAATCAGAGCTGCTCACCCATCTCTGTGGCTGAACTCTAAGCAAGGGCTCGAGTAAGTCAGGAGCATGAGGAGAATATCAGTGCTGGGATTGTTCCGTGTCTTCATGTAGAAATGGTTTGCCGTCTCTTGAAGGGAAACTGAGAGGAAGATCCTAACTCACCTCTCTGGGCCTCCTCCATTTGCACCTTCAATAATTCTGCTCATGTTTCATGCTTTACTGGAAGAACAGAAATTTCTGCAATTTAATATTGGGAAGGCTGAAGCCAGAGCTAGGGAGGGAGTTCCAGGTTTTTGACCCTGTGGTAAGGAAGGAACGATGATATATGACAAAGTCAGGATGGTGAGTGGCTTGGAGGGGAACTTACAGGTGGTGGTGTTACCACGTATCTGCTGTCTTTGACCCTCAAATGGCACAGGTCACAGGCTGGAAGGAACCTTGGTGAATTTCTGCAGTACAGAAATTTCTGTAGATGGTATGTAGTGTGGTCTGGGCATCAATGGTGAAGAGAGTGAATGCGGTGCAAATCAAACGAGCTGCTTTGCCCTGGATGTTGTCAAGCTTCTCAAGTGTTGTTGGAGCTGCACTCATCCAGGCAAGTGGGGAGTATTCCATAACACTCCTGCCTTGTACCTTGCAGATGGTGGACAGGCTTTGGGGATTCAGGAGGTAAGTTACTCACTGAGGTATTCCTAGCCTCTAACCTGCTGTTGTATCCACTATGTATTTATATGGCTGTGCTGATAGGCCTTCTGGTCAATGTTAAACCTCCCCGCCCCAACACACTGAGAAATTTAGTGATTGGATGCAAATTATTTGGGATTTCATTCCAAACTTCAGTGATTAATGACATTAATTCATAAGGATTAGTTCATGTGGATTAGTTCATAAGTCTGCAAACATCGCTTGGTTAAAGGTAGAGGGAGTTTCTGTTCTTAGACGTATCACACGTTTAAAATGATCTGAGCAATAAACTTCAAACTCCACGCCCTCAGAGGTTAGAATGTTGTCACTGTCATAGGAAGCCAAACAGCTGATTTATGTGCAGAAAGCTTCCACAAATGGCAGAAGCAAATATCAGTGCACCATCTGCTTTGAGAATTAGTTAAGGGACAATTGCTGAAAAGGACAGTAAGTCCTGCCCAAGCTTGCTTCTTCAAAACAGCAGCCACGGGATCCATGTGAGAGGGCCTTGCTTTGCTACTTTTCTCCTGGGTGTGTCATGCATGACAATGTACTCAAATATCTGAAAAGGTGCTTGAGCCCACAATCTGTTGGCTCAGGACCAGTTCTCCCTAATTCCCAAGAGCCCTCGGGCATGGTGTTGCCAACTCTTCCTGGGTGCACTTGTTGAGTTTTTATGACACAACCTTCTGACCCAACCAGTCAAACAACTTTTTTAAAACCATAGAATAGAAAGGTAGCAAATGAGGCCATTTGACCCATCAGATCTTTGCTAGCTCTTTCTTACCACAGTCAGCTCCCCCCACCCATGCAATCTTTGCTCTTTCGAGTATTTATATCCAATTCTCATTTGAGGGTGACTTGAATATGTACCACAGTGCATTGGAGATCCCAACGACTCATTCCTCATCCTGTTGCCACTTCACCTCAAATCTGTGTCCCTCTGACTATTTACCCCTCAGCCTTGGGAAGGAATTTCTCTTCATTACTGCTTCTGTCCCCTTCTTGATTTCAAACCCTCGATCAAATCATTTCCCCCATTTCAGTGACCAATGAACACAAGTGTGTGAGGAAACCATTAGGAGGTCTAGTAGCGCAGTGGGTAGTGTCCCTATCTCTGCACCAGAACCTCCAAGTTCACGTCTCTTTTAGAAAAAGCATCTTATTGTTGCCAAAGAGGTTGATTGACGCGTTGTAAGTCCTTCTGATGGGTCCATGGTAGGTGGTGACTGGGGAAGTGTGTCCTGCTCAGCCAGAAACATGGAGTGCAGTCGCCTTCCCATGTTTGTGCCAGCTCTTCCTGTGAACAAGCATTAATTCTGTTCCAAGGGACTGAGACACATGCGGAAACCACACATCCTGTGACCTCTCTGCTGGCTGTTGCTTGAAATCTTCTGGAGACACCAGGGATTATCTTTGATGAATTGGCAATCCCTCCTCAAACCCCTCTCAAACATTCAAGCACAATGTGGTAGATATGGTGCACTGTGTGTATGATCTACCAATCACAGGCACCGTGTACCCTTACCTTAATCCTTACCCTAACCTTATCCTAACCCTAACCCTTACCATAACCCTAAACCTTAACCTAACCATAACCCTTATACTAACCCTTACCCTTATCTTAACCCTTACCCTAACCTAATCCTAATCCTAACCCTTGCGCTAACCCTAATCCTAAACCTAACCCTGACCATTATCCTTACCTTGACCATTACCCTTACCCTAACCTAATCCTAATCCTAACCCTAACGCTAACCCTTAACCTAACACTAACCCTTAGCCTTACTTTTACCCTTCCTAAACCTTAGCCTTACCAAACCCTAACCCTTACCCTAACCCTATTCCTAACTCTAACCTAATCCCAACCCTAACCCTTACCCTCACCTTAATTCTTATCCCTACCCTAAACCTTACCCTATCCCTAACCTTAATCCTAATCCTAAGGGGCTAAACACCAGAAAAGCCTCTCAAAGTACCATTTTGTTTTCTCCTTCACTGAAAGGCTATAATAGGAGAATAAAGGAGACTGACGGTGCAGATTGTCCATTCGTGGTGTCTTCAGGAATTGGAGGTGAATCATCAGAAAGCAAACACTAAGCTGAGCGGCTGTTTATGAACGTATGGAGTAAAAGCAAGAGTTGGCCATAATGTCCTTTGAGGCCCCTCTGCCATTCACCTTACCTCATGCCTTACCCTCTAGCTATACAGAACCGCTTGGTTCCTTATGGCTCCTTATGTATCCCTGTGGCCTTGGGCTTTATTTTCTTCAAGTGTCTAACCAATTTCTTTTGAAATCATCGCCTTGGTGCCAAGCCTGTTGTACAGGCAGTGAGTTCTGGGTCATTATCACTTGCTGTGTTAATGTGTTCTTCCTCACGGCCCTCACACCCAAGATTTTAAACCCTCTCGTGCTTGCGAACTCCTTTTCTTTGTCCATCTTATTCAAATTTTGTACGCCTCCTGCATCATGTATACCTTCCATCAGCCTCCTTTACTCCTAGAAAAACCACCCCCAGCTTCTGTAATTGTACCTTGAAGCTAAAGTCCTTCTTGCCTGGAAATGTATTTTCTGACATCCTCAGAATGGGCTCTTTGGATGGAACCCAAGTCTTGAGCAGGAGCACGATCCCCTGCTTTGGAACATTGGAAAGTTCAAAATCTCAAGGTCACTATCATAGTTTGTCACACAAAAAAACAGGCCATCCATTCCCTTGAGTGTATTCCGTCGTGACAGACATTATCTACACTCTAGCTACATGCCTCTCTTCTCAATTATTTGTTTCACTGCTGTTGGCCCAAGTTCCTCACTCTTGACAGATGCTGCTAATTCTTAGTCACTGACACAAAGCTTTGGCGACAGCTTGAGAAAGAGCACAAGGCTTTCCCACATGACACAGTCTCACGATGTATATTCAAGCCCGTTCTTCATTTGAGCTGAAGACATTTTGTATGGCCAGGCTGTTGGACCATTGGGTGTTCCGGAACTGAGCCCAATTCTGCGCCTTCACTTGGGAATCACTAGGGAGCAGTCAAGAGTGGGAACTTTTTTTATTTTACAATAATTTTGTGAGGTGTGGGTATCACTGGCCAGGCCAGTATTTGATGTCCATCCTTAAGTGTCCTTGAACTGAGAGGCTAGCTCAGCCATTTCAGAGGGCAGTGAAGATTCAGCCACATTGTTGTGGGTCTGGAGTCACGTATTGGCCAGACTGGGTCAGGACAAAAGTTTCCCTCCCCTCCAGGACATTAGGGAACCAGATGGAAATTTGCTCCAGATTTGCTCTATTCTCAGTAACGGGAATAGAGTGAAATCGCGCTGGGTCCAAGTCAGAAAAGCAGAGCCTCTGATGGTGTCAGCTGTTGCCGATGGCACATTAACAAATTCAGCCAAGTGACAGTGATGGTAAGTCATAGCTGCAGACTGGTAACTGAGTTAGAGCGTGCCATAATGAGGAATCATGGGCAAGTCATCATTCAGTGTCGAGATCTCTGTGTGACACACTGCAAGTATGGTCAAGGAGGTGGATAGCTTTGAGGAGACCCAGCACTGCCCGCCCACTGTTTACATAAAGGACTTCACACTGCAGCATGACAACTCAGTAAAGGCCATTCAGTCCCTCAAGCCTGTTCCATCATTCAGTGACATCATGGCTGATTCTGGCTGAACTCTGTTTACCTTCAGCTCATATTCCTTCGTCCCTTGTTTAACATAAAAATTATGTATCTCTGATTTAAAATTAACAACTGATCTAGCCCCCAAGTGCTATTCGTGGAAGAGAGTTCCAAACATCCACCACCCTTTGAGTGTTGAAGTGCTACCTATCATCTCTCCTGAACAAACTGGCCCTAATCCTCAGACTATGCCCCTAGTTCTAGAATCCCCCACCAATAGAAATATTTTACCTTTATCTACCCTGTCTTTTCCTGTTAATATCTTGAAGACTTTGATTGGATCATCCCTTAACCTTCTAGCTTCTAAGAAAACAGGTCAAATTATTTAATTTCTCCTCATAAATTAACCCCTTAAGTCCTGGAATCATTCTTGTAAACCTATGTTGTACTCCCTCCAAGGCCAGTCTATCTTTCCTAAGGTGTGCGGCCAAATCAGTTCACAGTCTCCAAGTGGGTTTTAACCGGGCTTTTGTATAATTGCTACATAGCTTCTGCACCCTTTTACTTTGGTTCTCTAGATGTAAAGAGAAGATGATTTGAGTTTTTCCAGAACTAATTACCATAACTTTTCAGTGGCTTTTGCTGTACAAGGTAAGGCCAGTGTAAGAGGCTGAACAAGTTGAAAAATAAAAACATTTTTCACATATTTAATGTCATTGCTTTTTTTTTGACACAGCTTGTGCTTGTCCACAAAACTGGGCTGGATGGGGGTTTCCTTATTCTTTTGAAGCCCTGCATATCACACCTTTGTGGGCAGGCTCCCTGTGATTTGACCAATCTTGGTTTGATTGTAGTTTTTAATTCCATGTTTGAGGGAGGGGGAGGACTAGATGGATTGCTTTTTAAAAGAGCTAACAAAGGTGAATGGTCACCTCTAGCAACGTAGGATTCTGAGATTTAATGTAGGATTCTGAAATTTAACGTAGGATTCTGGGATTTAATGTAGGATTCTGTGATTTAATGTAAGATTCTGTGATTTTTTTTTAAGTGATGAGATGCTAGAGAGTTGGAGCAAGACAGAGAGAGAATGAGTAACTGACACAAAGCCAAGGCAGAGTCCATTAGAAATGAAAAGGAGCCAGAGAGACAGCTTAGCACCAGGAAGTGAGAAAGTAGCAGATGGTGATACAGTCACAAAAGGACAAATGAGAGTCGGGGGCAAATGGGAAAACAAGGCAGTGGGAGATGGCAAGAAATAGCTTCTCCTATAGGGAGCTCCCTCCTGCCCCACTTTGAAGACCAGATCAATATTTGTCCCAATGCCACTTGAAAACCGATTGTACGGCTATTACTTCCTGCGGGTTCCTGCGTTTTCTCACAGCATGTAGGTCACAGCGAGCATTTGGGAAGAGAAATCGTCTGCTAGCTTTTCTCACAAACGGATCCTGTAGTCTGAGTAACAAACTCTTACTGCAGTTATACAGGACATTGCTGAGGCCATTCCTGCTGTACTGAGCCTGAGACCTGTGGAAGGACAAAGCTGTCCTGAAGGGAGTGCAACAGAGGCTCTGGGAAGAGGCTAAGGGGCTGGGAAAGGTCCCATGAGAAGAAGTTGAGGCAATCAGGTCATTATTCCCTGGAGTTCAGCAGAATATGAGGGAGAGTCACATTGAAACATTTAGAACTCTTAAAGAGAGATGTTGAGAAGGTGCCCCCCCCTCCCCCCCGATCTTGGCTGGGGGTTTGAGAATGTGGAGAATAGTCTCAGGATAAAGGGTCAGTCATTTAAGACTGAAATAAGGAGAAATTTATTCACACAAAGAATTCTAAATGTTCGGAATTCTCGAAAGAGCTGTGGATGCTCAGTCGTTGAGTGTATTTAAGGCTGAGATTGGTACGATTTTTGGGTATTAAGGATGTCAAGAGATGTGGGGATTGTGTGGAAAGATGGGTTTGAAGTAGAAGGTCAGCCATGATGCTATGGAATGACAGAGGAGGATTGAAGGGCTGAAAGTCCTCCTGCTCCAATTTCCCCACATTTTTATGTAATGTCAAACACTCATTGCCATGGATTCACCCTGAAAGATATTTCTGAGAGGGACTTGAACTGTACCTATCATCATTTTATCAGATACAATTCCCTTTTGGTGGATCAGAGGTAAACCTGGTAGATCCCAGATGCTAGGGAAATGTGAAACTGGCTGGTCGTGACCAACCCGCCACCCCTCCCTACAGCTCTCTATCTCTGTCCTTCTTCTGTTTCTCCATCTCTGCTGTCCCAGCTGAGAACTTGCTGAGTTACGGTGTGCTGCTGGATGAGGGAGTCTGAATGAGGACCACCCCCCACAACCCCCCCACCCCAAGTACCTTGCCCTACCCTTCCATTCCTCACAGGCAAGTTATCTGACTGTGAAAGCCGTTATAACCGCCTACTCCCCGCAACACTCAGCTGCGGATCTCACGCTGACTGAATGCCCAGAGGCGCAGAGTGGCATGGGGTTAGTCTGTCTCCATCAGTTTCAGTTCCAGGGATGAGAGAGTGCTTTGTTTACATAGGATTTGGATCTTCCTCCAAACACAGCTGTCAATTTTGCACAGCTTAGCTCCAACCAGGCACAGGTGTGAAACCATGGCTGGGTAGGTAATGCCCTTGCCCCTGAGGCAGAAGGTCATAGGTTCAAGTCCCACCTCGGAGATGATAACACTCCAGTCGGTGCAAGGCGGGGGTGGAGGGGATGCCTGTCTCTGAGGTCCTGCCCCTCAGATTGAGACATTTGTCCAAGGTCACCTTGGATCTCTTTATTGGAGATGTTCTGAGTGGTTCACACTCCAGGTGGGGGTGGGGGACCAAAAACAGATGATCTGGCCAGTATTCACACTTCTGAGATCTTGCTGTGCACACATTGGCTGCTTTTAAATTACATCACAACAATGACCACACTTTGAAGAGCTTTTTTGAAAAAAAACATTTTCTCGTGGAACAAAGGCGTTACTTGCTGGGCCCAGCATTTATTGCCTCGTCCCTAGTTGCCCCTTTATAAGATGGTGGGGAGTTGGTTTCTTGAAACATTGTATTGACTGTAAAAACACTCAGGCTGTCCTGAGAATGTAAAGAGGTGGCTTTTGGGTGAGAATTGAGAGAGGCAGGTTGGGTCTGATGGAGATGTCAGCCAGAGATTCTCACTGAGGAATGGGGAAGGGCTTGGTGGCCGGTGTCCAGATCTGGTGAACAGAGTGGAAGATGGTTATCTGGTCTGTGTGTGTGTGTGTGTGTGTTTGTGTGAGAGTGACTTCCTGTGTCTGCTTATGTCATTGTGTCACTGTCTTGTGATCAGATTTTGCATTTCTTTTTGGTTACATTGATGCAACATATTTTGAATTTGTGTCTGTTGCTCAGCAACGGGCTGTAACTTGCTTAAAGGAGCCTCGGTGTAGCCTGAAGTGAGATACAATCTCGTGGGTGGACTGGGTGTGGATATCTGCTTTGTGTAACACATGGGTTGGTGTTGAGATGGGGGAGAAGGGTACAGGGATAGACATGCCTAAGGACTGGCAGAAGGGGAAGTCTTATAACATAGATGTGAAGAGATCGTTAGCGAGCAGAATAATCACTGATAAATCTAACTGGACACAGCTCCCCAAACTTGGAATCCAGTCTGACCGCATTTTGTAATAAGCCCAGAATGAAAAAGCTGGGAGTGGGGTAATTCTGGGAGTTATTGAGTGGGGTGAGGAGGGGTAGGAAGTGTTTAAACCACAGGATTGTATTTTTTAACAAAGTAATACGCTTACCTTCCCACAGGAACTTTCTTACAGCAGCCATGAGGCCCTCAATGATCTGTCTGACAGACAACACCCACAGAGTGAAGTGGCAACACTTAAAGGGCCATAGGAGCTGTGGAGAACTAGTTCACAAGCCTTGCTATGTTACAGCCCCCCAACCCAATGGGAGGGGCGGTGGTCATGACATCCAGGTTTGGGAAGCCCTGCAGATTGAGAGAACGGTTACAGAGCAGAGGTCTTTCAGCCCATAGTGTTTGTGCTAGCTGTCCACGTGGGTTAGACACGTTTCTTGAGGAGCAACCTCTTCACCCAAAAAGGGTTGTGATTCTGTGGAATTCCCCGCCCAGTGAAGCAGGAGAGTTGAGGCTGCCTCATTGAATGTTTTTCAGGAAAAGATAGGTAGATCTTCGAACAATAAAGGTATGAAGGGGTATGGTGAGAGGGCGGGTAAGTGGAGCTAGATCCAAGAAAAGGTCAGCCATGATCTTATTGAATGGTGGAGCAGGCTCGAGGGGCCAGACGCCTTACTCCTGCTCCTAGCTCCTATGGTTGTCCTGATAACCCTACACATCATCCCTGTCCAGGTAACAATCTAATTCCCATTGAACTTGCCTCCACACCACTTTCAGGCAGAAACAGGGAATATGGAATCCAGTTGGGATTCAACGCTGTTGGGAATTCAGGACAGATTTTCTTTCATCTTGAGAGTGGTGTAAGTGTAGAGTGTACGATCACGGGGAGTGGTGGAGATTGATAATATTGATGCCTTTAAGAGTAAACACAGGAGTGAGACAGGAACGGGATGTTAGTTAAGAATGGAGACCGAAAACTTGTTAAGGAGCAGAAACTCCATCATTATTTTCCTCTCCATTCTTTCCTGGATGTAGGATCAGCATTTAATGCCTATCACTAATTGCCCTTGAACTGGGTGACTTGCTCAGCCATCTTGGAGTCAGCCACTTGCTTTGGGTCTGGTGTGACATGTTGGCCAGACGGCAGCTTTCCTTCCTTAAAGGGCATTAGTGAACCAGATGGTTTTTCTTCAAACAACAAGCAATGATCATCGTCATAGTTACCGCTCGCTTTGTATTCCGGATTTATTCATTCAATTCAAATTCCACCAGCTGCTATAGGATTCAGATTCACGTCCTCCAGATTACTCATCCAGTGATCTAACTATTTCACCCATGTCTCCTCCTTTTGACTTAGCATATTCCTGTTGGGCCGAACGATGTGTTTCTATGTTGTAAGTGCTGTGTCATTTCTGAGCATCACAACCCTCTGTGTTTTAATGAAAGGTTTTTCCTGCTTGCTGTCCTCACGTTTAACCTTAAAGCTACACCTGTCCTGTTCTAGAGTCCTCACCTCTGGAGAGAGCCAGTTTCTATCTTCCCTTGCCACCCCATTATGGGAGATACATCAATTCACAGCAGCAAAGACCATCTCTCTGTGTATATTATCTAACTCCCAATTCCAGACTTAGTCACTCCTGATCCCTCTGCAGCTGTGTGCCTCAGCAAGTCATGTTCTTGTAACTGTGTCAGCATGTTAAGGGTTCAAGTCTAACCATAGACACTCAGGACCACAAAACCTAGCCCGATACTCCAGTCTAACTGTTGGAGGTGCTTGTTTTGAATACAACTTTAGCCTGAGACCCTGTCTTCTCTTCCCAACACCCTTCCCCCTCCAAAAGGGATGTAAAAGATTCCATAGCACTGGAAGGGCAAGAGATATCTCCCCGATACCTTTGGCCAGTATTTATTCCTCAAACAGTATCCCTAAAAACAGATTATGTCGTCATTGCCTTCTTTCAATTGGTGGGCATTTGCCGGCTGTCACATTTCTAACATTTATCTGGTGTACTCATTGTTCTAATATTTTTCACTGGCTGTAAAGCACTTGGGACATTCTGAAGTTGTGAAAGGTGCTACATAAATGCAAGTTTTCCCTCTCTCAATTCAATGTGTGAATCACAGCTCGATGCTGCCACCTGATGTGAAAAAGTGGGAAAGCTTCCATTGGGGGAGATTGTGGAACCATTGCCCCCCACCCCCCCATCCCTACTCAGATAAAAATCACTGCAGTTATTTCTACATAAACCCAGGGTCTCAATGCAGTGCCCCATGTGCACTGGTACACCCATGTCCCAAGATATTCTGCTCCACCAACACCAACTCCACCCTCACCTTGCTCCCAATACACACTTCCTCCCCAGTTCCCTGTCACCCTCAACCCCCACACCCACTAATGCCCCCACGTACTACCCCCTCCACTCACCCCCACACCCACTCCCCTATACCCACGCCCCCATTTTACCCCCACCCACTCACCCAACACCCACTTGCCCCAACACCCACTCCCCTGTACTCTCTCCCCCAACTTCCCCCACACCCACTAATTCCTCCCCCTCACTACCCCACATTCACCCCCACAGCCACTTCCCTCTACACTCACACCCCTACACTCACTCCCCCATACCGACTTCACTGCCAACACCGACAGCCCCTCCACGCCCCCAACCCTCACCCACTGCCTCCCCCTCACCCACTCAAACAGGATTGAAGGGTTGATTCTCCCACCCCAGCTGGTATCTCACCAGCCGGATAGAGAGACGCTGTGGGGGACACTTAGCTCCACATGAGGGGGTGAGAAAGACACCTTTGTGGGTCTCCTATATCCATAGGAGACAGCCTGCCCTTTGAGGTGATATCCCCTCCCCTTTGACCCTCCACTCGGGTTCACTGAACCTCGCTCTCCCTGCTCCCCCCAGACTTACCCACCTCGCAAAGACCCCTGACCTCAAACTTACTGTCAGTCAAATGCTCAACATCAGGGTTGCCTGCAATCCCATCAATGGCCACCACTCCTGGTGGCACTAGCGATCCTACAGAGCTGCTGGTCATCTAATTGGCTGGTAGTTCTCTCAGTCAGGGCGTCCTCCTGAGGGAAGGTCTGTAGTCTCACCTTACAGTGACTAACAGCACTCCCAGTGTTACAGAACCATGAACAGTGGCCAGCCAGCACTGTGGAGGGGTGGGGAGGGAGTTCACCATCAGCCTTTCAGCATGAGCTAGCAGGGGGCACAGTGACTTGTCAACTCCAGCCCCATGTCTCCCTCTCTCTATCTGTGTATGGAGTTGTCTGTCTGACTGGTTCAGTTTGTGTGTGTGGGACATACTATGTGAGAATGTGTGTGTGTGAGATGCTCTGTGTGTATGTGTGTGTGTGGAGATAGGGGCGTGATGAGATGCTGTGTGTGCGTGTGTGTGTGGGGTGGGGGGGGCAGGAGATGCCGTGTGTGTGTGTGTGTCTGTGTGTCTGTGAGTGAGATATTCTGTGTGTGAGTGTGAGAGTGTGTGATACTGTGTGTGTGAGAGATGCTGTGTGTGTGTATTTGTGTGTTTGTGGGAGGGTGATACTCTGTGTGTGTGAGTGTGTGAGTATATTGGAGATATTGTGTTTATGTATGTGCGAGATGCTGTGTGTGTGTGTGTGTGTGTGTGTGAGAGAGAGATGGTGTCTGTGTCTGTGTGTGTGATGCTGTGTGTGTGTGAGAGATGCTTAGTGTATGCATGTGTGAGAGAGATGCTCTGTGTGTGTGAGATGCTCTCTGTGTGTGCCTGTGTGTGTGTGTCTGTGTGTCTGTGTGTGAGATGCTGTATGTATGGGAGATGCTGTGTGTGCGTGTTGGAGATGCTCTGTGTGTGTGTGTGGTGAGGGCGATGAGATGCTGTGTGTGTGTGGTAGGTACTGTATGTGCGTGAGTGTGTGTGTGTGAGATTGTGTGCGTGGGGGGGAAGCGGTGAGATGCTGTGTGTGTGTGTGTGTGTGTGTAGTGGGGGAGATGCTGTGTGTGGGGGGGGTAGGTACTGTGTGTGGGTGTGTGTATGCCCACATGTGTGTGTGTTGGGGGGAGATGCTGTGTGTGGGGGTGGTGGGGGGGGGGGGGGTAGGTACTGTGTGTGGGTGTGCGTGAGATGTTCTGTGTGTGTGTCTGTGTGTGGGGGGAGATGCTGTATGTGTGTGTGATGCTCTGTATGTGTGTGGGGGGGTGGTGAGATGCTGTGTGTGTGTGGTATGGGGAGCAGGAGATGCCGTGTGTCTGTGTGAGTGTGTGGAATGGGGCAGCGGGAGATGCTGTGTGTCTGTCTGTGAGTGAGATACCGTGTATGTGTAAGAGAGAGCGTGTGATACTGTGTGTGTGTGTGTGTGTGTGTGTGTGTGTGTGTGTAAGATGCTATGTGTGTGCCTGTGTGAGATGCTCTGTGTGTGTGATGCTGTCTATGTGAGAGATGGTATCAGTGTGTGTGTGTGAGAGAGAGTGTGATACTCTGTGTGTTTGTGTGAGTGCATGATACTCTGTGTGTGTGGTGGTAGGTACTGTGTGTGCATGTGTGTGTGTGAGGGGAGATGCTGTGTGTGTCTGAGAGATACTGTCTGTGTGTTTGTGTGTCTGTGTGTGCGGGGGAGATGCTCTGTATGTGTGTGAGATGCTGTGGGTGTGGTGTGATGCTGTGGGTGTGTGTGTGTGTGTGTGAGAGAGATGCTCCGTGTGTGTGGGGGGGAGATGCTATGTGTGTGGGGTAGGTATTGTGTATGGGTGTGTGTGTGTGTGTGTGTGTGTGTGTGTGTGTGTGTTGGCGGGGGGGAGTGGGGTGTGGACCATTCTCTCATGCAAGGTCACAAATCACACGACACCAGGTTATAGTCCAGTGAGTTTATTTGAAAACAGTAGTTTCTGGAGATCTGCTCCTTCATTAGGTGCTAGCGCTCCGAAAGCTAGTGTTTACAAATAAACCTGTTGGACTATAACCTGGTGTTGTGTGATTTTTGATTGAGAGTCATAGAGTCATAGAGATGTACAGCATGGAAACAGACCCAGTGAAACACTGGCACCTCCACGTCATGTAATAACTCAGGAAGCCTCTCTGGAAAGGGACATTGTTCTTTGTTGAACACTAAAACAGAGCCACTACCCATGGTGCACACAGGATAGTCCCAGCCAGGACAGTCCCTGCCATTGCGTTTCTTACTTTTAAATTTTTTAACCTATTTTAACCTTTCTTTTAACCTATTTTTCTCATCAACCTGTTCAGAGATTTCATTAAACCCCCATCTCTGGAATAGGTGGAACTTGAACTCAGACCTCCTGGTTCAGGGCTAGGGACACTACCACTGTTTCTAAGGGGTTCAGGTGATGAGTTCCAGCTGGCAGGCCATTGCCTGTCACTGAAGGAACTCAGACTTGATGCAGTCCCGAGGAGATTAATTAGTGATTCCCCGTGGGCCTTGACACTGAGAGATTATGTCGTTGTGTGAGATCAACTCTGCCTCTGTCTGTGTGATTTTTCTTTCGCTGGTAGATCCGGTTTTTTTGGCCAGCTTCCCCATGGGTTGATTGATGTGGCGAATGCAAGTGTTAGCCACAGTTTTTATTTTTCAAAAGTCTCACAGTTGCCTGGATACCCTGGCATCAGCCTCTTGGCCTGCCCTGGTTAAATGGAGGCCTATTAAACAAGATGCCCATGGCTCTAGTCATCGAGTTGTTCAGTAAATAATGGAGGCTGTGCCCCGGTCTGGCTTGAGTGGCCATTCAGCCTGATTCCAGGTTGTCCCTCTCTGTGCTCCCAGGCTGCCTGTCAAAGCTGAACAATTATTCAGTGCTGGTGGCACCTCCTGTGATCAAATGCTACAAAACCTTTTGGGAATCCTTTGTTCCAGGACCTTTCACGGCAGAAGACATTGGGCAAAGTTGCGATGAATTGTTAGAAATGAACCGACTCCCATTGTTTTGTTAATCTGGGCAGTGTATTTGCTGGTGATAACCCAGGAGTTTACAGAACAGGGTGTTTCTGAGCGCAACATGAGCAGGTGCAGTGCACCTGAGGTGTACTGCTGCTGTGACATATAGGGACCAATGCGTGCTCAGCAAGATCCCACAAACAGCACAAACAAAGTGACCTGGGTCGTTTTAGTGATCCCTTGTTGAGAGACAAAATTTGGCTAGGACATGAGATAACTTCACCCCCCCCCCCCCAACTCCACACCCATCCTCCCCCTCCTCATTAACAAATGATGGCTTTTATATTTCCATGGGGAAGCTTTGATTTAGTCATCTCTCTGACAATGCTGCACGTTCTCAGTGGAAGAGGTTGGACATGTGGCCGTTGGGGTTTAGAGAAACGAGAGGTGATCTCGGGGGAATGTATCAGCTGCTGAGGCGATTTGACAGGCTGGAGGCTGAGAGGATGTTTCTCCGCATGGGAGAGACCGCAACCAGGCGACAGAATTTACAAACAAATGATCTCCCCTTCAAGATGGAGATGGGGAAAGTTATTTTCTCTGGGGTTGTGAATCTGTGGAACTCTCTGCCCTGGACAGAGTAGAGGTGGGGGTCATTGAAGGTAGAGACAGATTCTGAGTGACAAAGGAGTCAAAGAGTCTGAACAAGAGTAGACTATTCAGCTGAGTCTGTCCCACCATTCATTGTGATCATCGCTGGTTAAACACTTCTAAACCTTTCACTCACCCCATATGTCTTTGATATTCAGAAATCTATCAATCTCAACCGTAAACCTACTCTGAGTGTCTCTCTCCACCCTCTAATCAGGAGGGAGATCCATTGTAATCACTAGGAATCAGATAGGTCACTCAGTGATCATTCGAACAGATCGCAAGCTCGTATGAACAATAAATGGTCAAATTCAAGCTGGCAATTAGGCCAGGTCAACAGATATTTGTTACCATATGGGAAATAGCCAAGGTCTTTTTCCCCAGGGTAGAGGAGTGCAAAACTAGAGGACATAGGTTTAGGCTGAGAGGAGAAAGATTTTAAAAAGGATCTGAGGGGCAACGTTTTCATGCAGAGGTGCATAGTATTATTGTTGTTCATCCGGAGACCCAGGTCATGTTCTGGGGACCCAGGTTTCAATCCCACCATGGCAGATAGTAGAATTTGAATTTAATAAAAAATCTGGAATTAAGAGTCTCAAGATGCCCATGAATCCATTGTCGATTGTCAGAAAAACCCACCTGGTTCGCTAATGTCCTTTTCGGAAGAAAACTGCCAATCTTTACCTTGGTCAGGTCTACATGTGACTCCAGACTCACAGCAATATGATTGGCATTCAACTGCCCTCTGCGTAATTAGAGATGGGCAATAAATGCTGGCCTAGCCAGAGACACTCTCATCCCGTGAGTGGATAATAAACAGACATCCCAAAGCATTTTACATTCAACGAAGGATTTCTGTTTTGAGACTTAGTTGTTGATGCTGTTATAAGCATCGTGTTAGCCAATTTGCGAACAGCAAGGTCCCACAGACAACAATGTATTAAAGGACCAGATTGGTGTATTTTGTGATAGAAATGTTGGCTGAGATTTATGTGTCAGTCAGAGTAAACATAGAGAGGCTGCACACTGTCCAGACGTCATAGTGCTGTTGGTGAGGAGAAGAACATCAGGAGCTCAGTTTGGGGTAGAGGACATGCCGAGGTAGGGAGAAACTACTGAAGACTGGGGTGGGGGGTGGGGTGGGGTGGGGATGGGGGTGGTGGACTGGGATCAGTTGAGAGGCAGAGGTTTCTGTGGAGGTTCCGCAGACTGTGCCTTTGCCCTTGTGCAGTATTGAGTTGGAGGAACTGTGAGAGTGGCTGGTGTTGGACTGGGATAAGGAGCAGCAGACATTGTGCATTGACACCGTTTACATGCAGTGGGAGGCTGTCTGCTTCCAACTGTTGGGTCTGACCCCAATTTGTCAAACAGCCCGAGCCAGATTTCCCAGCCAGGTGCTTCCTGCACAAAGTGCCAAGTGAATGAATGTGCCCCAGTGGCTGGCACAGGCATTACTTGCTGTACCATTTGGTGCCCCCCACCCACCCCCGTTTCCCTGCCCCCTCCCAAGTGGCAGCTTGGCTCCAGCAGATGGCTAAGCCAGATGGAGGGGTTGTGATTGTTTTGGGCAGGGGGTCTGGGCTGCCCCTCCAATGTTTGGATTGGGTTTCAGGCAATGCTGTCTGAGCAGTTGGTAAGTAGACAGCCAACACTGAAACCCACAGCCACACAGCGAGGGAGATATTACACTAACTGGGCCAGGTCTGTAAGCTCAGCCAAGACCTGCTCTTGGGCACTGGGGAGGAGGAACCCAAGTTACTGAATTTGGAAGCTATCTGTGTCTCTCCCAGCTCCCTCTCTCACTAGCTCCCCTCACGCTCTGCAGTCCCACTCTATCCTCCTGTCTCTCTGTCACCCCCTCACTTTACTCCTTTCTCCCTCACTGCTTCACTCTTTTTCTGCACCCCCACCCACTTTCTTACCCCAACTCTCCTCTCTCTCTCTCATGCTCTCTCTCTGTCTCTCACTCTCTCTCAGCCCCCTCTCCTCTCCCATTTCTCTATCTGTATCCTCTCTTGCTTTGTCTCTTCCATCTGTGTCCCCTCTCTCTCTGCACCCCTCTTCTCTTTTCCCAATCTCACCTCTGTCTCTCTCTGTCTGTGTCTCTCTGACTGTCTCGCTCTCTGCCTCTCTCTCTGTCTCCCCGCTTTCTGCCTCTCTTCCTCTTTTCTCTCTTACTCCCCCTCTCTCTGTGTCTCTATCTCTTTCTCTCTGCATCTCGCTCCCTCTCTCTCTGTCTCTTCTTCTGTGTCTCTCATTCCCCTCTCTCTGTCTCTATCTCGCTGTCTCTACTCTTTCTTCCCCCATCCCTCTCCCCCACCATTTCCCCACACTCTCTGTCTCTCTTTCTCTGTCTTCCTCTCTCCTTTCATCCCTTCTCTGTCTCTCTCCCTCCTCTGTGTATGTCTCTTTCTCTCTCTCCATCCCTCTGCCCTGTCTTTCTCTTTGTCTCTAACTTTTTCTGCTCTCTCACACGCCCCTCTCCCTATCTCTCTTCACTTCTCTTTCTCTCCCTAGCTCCCCATCTTTCTGTCCATGTCTTTCTCTCTTTGTCTGTGTCTCTCTGCCTGTCCGTGTCTCTCTCTATCCATGTCTCTCTGTCTGTCCATCTTTCCTTCTGTCTCTCTGTCTCTCTCTCTCTCTCTTACTCCCTGTCTGTCTCTGACTTTCTCTATCACATCTGTCCCTGCCTCTTTATCTCCCTTTGTTTTCTTTTCTCTGTCTTTGTCTCTGAATGTGTAATTGTTTTAAAGTAAAGTAATTTTTTTGGCAGTCTCAATCTGATTTCCCAGAGGGATGAACCTGGTGCATGTGAGACTCTGTATTTCAGATCCAATGTCACTCGAGAGAGAGAGAGTGAGGAGCAGTTAATGTGGAAAGTGGGAAAGACTAAGGGACTGAGTTGGAGAATGGGGCTGGGCGGGGAAGCTGACAGCGTCGAAGGTGGGAGCAGCTTTGCTAAGGTATTCCATCGCTGTTCTGGAAATCCTACCGAGTTCTCTTACTGGAAAACTATTCTGTTAGCTGCTTCAGAATAGGCTCGGGAGAGCAGTGATTACAGATGTATCTTTGTAAAATAAATTATTACAATTTTAATTAACCGTTCAAGTTAATTAATTTGGTGATTCTTTCTCAAACTGAGTCAAGGCTGCTGAAGAAAATGAACATGGCAAGGGAGGGATTTCATCTTGCTGTTTTATATTTGCAGTGTTTGACATTAGCTTGTACATCCCAAGACAGATTGATTGCCATATTCCTGATGTTTACAACCACAGCGACACTTCACAAAGATACTTTACTAGCTGGAGAATGCTTTGGGCAGTCTGAGGATGGGAAAGGTGCTATATAAATGTGCATTCCCCCTTTCCTTGAGACTCCTAAGATTAGAGAAACCGGCAGTGTTTGACAGATTTGCAACACTGGCTCTCCACCTCCAGTTCGAGGCTTTTGTTGGGTTAATGGCCAAGCGAAATGACAGAGAAAAAGGAGGGCCTGGATTCGTCTAGCAACTTTTAAAACCACCAGTGTCCCGAGCTGAGGTGGTACAACTTGAAGTTAGCCACAGTGGTAACTCAGGAAGTGAAGGGGACAGCTTGGTGCACAGCAGCTTCCCACAAACAGCACTGAGAAAGGACCAGTGGACCTCCTGTGGTGGTATTGGTTGAGATTCCAATGAGGCATGCAAGGTTATATCAAATTTAGACCATAAGACATAGGAGCAGAATTAGGCCATTCAGCCCATCAAACATGCTCTGCTATTCAATCATGGCCGATATGTTTCTCGATCCCATTCTCCTGCCTTCTCCCCATAACCTTTGGTCCCTTCCTAATCAAGAACCCATCTACCTCTGCCTTAAATGACGTGGCCTCCAAGCCCCCACTGCAGCAATGAGCTGTACATACTCCCCACATTCTGGCTGAAGAAACTCCCCCTCATCTCAGTGTTGCTCCTGGGGCTGTGCCTTCGGGGCCTAGTCTCTCCTACTGGTGGAAACATCTTCTCCACATCCACTCTATCCAGGCTTCTCAGTATTCTGTAAGTTTCAATCAGATCCTCCCTCATCCTTATAAACTTCATCAAGTACAGACCCAGAGTGCTCAACCACTCCTCACATGACAAGCCCTTCACCCCTGGGCTCATTCTTGTAAACCTCCTCTGGACCCCCTCCTTCCTCAGTTGCAGGGCCCAGAACTGCTCACAATATTCCAAATGCAGTCTGATCAAAGCCTTTATAGCCTTGGCAGTACATCTCTGCTCATGTTTTCTAGGTCTCTTGAAATAAATTTCTACACTGCATTCGCCTTTCTAACCACTAACTGAACCTACAGGTTAACCTTAAGAGAATCCTGAACTAGGACTCCAAAGTCCCTTTGTCCTTCAGATTTCTGAAGCCTTTAACCACTTAGAAAAGAGTCTGTGCTTCTGTTGTTCCCACCAAAGTGTAGGACCTTACACTTTCCCACATTATAATACTGAAAAAGACCGATTTAGCTGCACTTACAGCCTTTTGCCAATCAGCCAATCCTTTATCCATGACAGTACCTTGCCCCTAACACCATGAGCTCTTATCTTATTTAGAGGCCTTCTAGAAATCCAAACAGATCACATCCATTGGCTTTCCACTTGCTCACTACCTCCTCAAAGAATTCTACCAGATTTGTCAGACCTCCCCTTGACGAAGCTGTGCTGACTCAGCCCTATTTTGCCGTGCACTTCCACGTACTCTGTAATCTCGATAATGGATTCATAGCAAAGAATTTAGTGACATTAGCGTGATGCTACTAATGCCCTATAAATGCAGGAACCCTGTGGCCCAGTGGTAGTGACCTTGGTTTAACCCCCCCGCTGTCAGAGGTAACTCGTAACTTGTCAATATCAGCTGATTGAAATGTATCTTTTTATCTCTCACTGTAAATCACCTGAGAAAAGGGGGAAGCAAGGGAGAGAGAACCAGAGCGGGCATTCCAGGTCTTGGGCTGGAGTGTAGGCAACTGAAGACCACCGATGCTGGAGTGATTCATGTCAAATGTGAGAGATTTGGAGGAGCACAGAGATTTCTGAGGGTAACAGAGAGAAACAAAGAGAACAGAGAAAGAGGTAACGATGAGTAACAGAGACTGTGGAGGATTTGATAAGAAAGGTTATGAATTTTAAAGTTGAAGAATTGGAAAACCATTTAACTTCACATCTCATTGGTTTTGCAAGGTTGGAAGGTCTAGTTTTTAAAGACGAAACGGGTTTAGATGCAGGAAGAATGTTCCCAATGACCGGGGGAGTCCGAACCGGGGGTCAGCGTTTAAGGATAAGGAGTAAACCGTTCAGGACTGAGTTGTGGTGAAAGGTATTCATCCAGAGAGTGGTGAGCCTCTGGAGTTCACTTACAAAGAAATCGGCTGAGGCCAAAACGTTGAATGTTTTAGGAGTTAGATAGAGCTCTAGAGACTGAAGTGATCAATGGATATGAGGGGGGGAGGGTGGGATTAAGTGGTAAACTCGATGATCAGCCATGACCACAATGAATGGTAGAACAGACCCGAGGGCTTGGAATGGCCTACTTCTGCTCCTGTGTTTCTGTGAGAGCCTGTCCAGTGCCCTTGGTTGCCGGGGGTGACTGCACAGAGGAGGGTATTTAATTTCAAGCAAAGAGGTTAGAGGGACAGGTGGCTGTTCCTTGGTCCAAATGCTGTCAGATTGGTGCCAGTGATCAAACAGGCTGCTTGTTGTCAGGAGTCAATCTCTATGGCCAATATTTATCTCTCACAGCGCATTACTTTTAAGAAAAGATGAGCAGGTTGTGGGAGCTTGATCTGTACACGGAGACCATCACCTTCCTACAATGTGACAGCAACAACACTTTGGAATCACTCAGTTGTCCATAAAGCACGTTGGGTTGGAGGATCAGCAGTTCAGAAGTTTCGGGTGTGAGACCCACTCCAGGACTTGACAGGTGGGTGGGTAGGGTTCTTACTACAGTCAAGCAGGTTGAGGATTGACTTGTAAATCCTTCCAGGTATCCAAGACTCTTGGTCAGCTGTGTGATGGGAGTGTCAACCATCATGAACTGCGTCTCCCAGTCCACAAGCTGCAGGTCAAAGTGGATGTTGTCACAGTTGGACATTTGGTGAGGATCCGATAGGCCCCATCAGTAAGACGTTCCATCCCCACTCTGACCTCTCATGGTGGAGATCACACTGTGTGGGTCAGAGCCACCTCTGGGCAGAAAACTGAAGACAAATGCGCTTTTGGACACAGTGAACTGGTAAAACCTGTTACAGAAAGGCGTGTTATCTCTCATTGTTCCCTCAACAAACAATGCACAGCACAGTGTGACAAAGCTGAGCTAGAGAGACAGCGTGTATAAACTGAAGGATCTGTTCCATTCTAAATATAATAAAGCAGGTGAATGTGAATTGTTCAAAAGGTTAAATCACAGCCAGAGTCCAGACATCAGGTTCCAGGTTTTACAGCTCATTCAGGAATGAAGTGGCTTCACAATGAATTTTGTGTTTGTGCTTTTTGGGATATGAGACTCACTCAGAACAATCCTTCCTCCTCAGATTTCAGTGTTAATGTATCAGCAGAACTGCACAGGGACTTCATGAATACTCCCGCATATACACTCACTGTATGGACTCATGGTTCATATGTATTTATGATACATATGTACTCACCCTGACTTTATATGTATACTGACTGTACATATATACTTAGCATATACCATACATATATACTTGTGATATGGAAATACTCACTGCACATATATACTCACTCTATATATATATTTTTTGTACATATTTCCATTTTGGGGATGAGATGCTAACCTATGTCCCATTTGCCTGCTCAGGGGCTGTAACAGATTCCGTTATATGAGGAAGAGAGGGGCAATTCTTCCTGGGATACCACCAATAGTAATCCCATGCCAGCACCCCTGTCTGTGCCACCTTATTGTTCATGTCTGCTTGGACAATGGTGGCTGAGCTTCGGAGTGGACTGAGGTTGTGAAAGGTGCTATCTAAATGCATGTTCCTTTCTCTTTAACCCCTCTTCACTTCAAGCCGTGGGCAGCTCGTGTGCTGGGCTGCTCAGTCACTGCATGACCCAGAGAATCGGTGCCCAGGTGTCCAAGTTCCAACCTTGGTCTGGCTTTGGTTGATTTTACCCGCACCCTTCTCCCTCGCAGATTGGTTAGTCCTCTCCACCCACGCCTGACCTTTCCAAAAAGCAGCACTTTGCACAGTCGCCTTGTCATCATCTGTCCAGCAGGGTGGGCTGGGTAGGTTGGGGGCTGGGGGATGGGGGGGGGGGGGGCACGGTGACAGCTGCTGGTGAAGCTGGTAAAGGCATTGTGTCGTCTTGTTACTCGTTTGTCACTGTCGTAGGCTGTGGGCGGGTGAGTTGCCTGTGAGAGATCCAGCGCTGAAAGTGTTCGGGTAATTACTTGTCTGTGTGGGATGTTAGTAATTACCAACCCAGTGATTCAGGGAGAAGAATAAAGCAAGCGACTGTGAGGAATGACATGCTTCTGAAAACGAGGGGGTGGAAGGTGCATTTAACATAATTAAGACTTTATATATTGCCTGGTCTGGGACTGGAGACATCATCTGGATCAAGGAGCTGGTGTCTCTTCAATGTCAGACCTTCTAGTTATATTACTTTGAAAGGTTGAACCTAAGTCCCCTTTTTTCCTGCATCATCAGAGACAATGTTTGGCACTTAGAACATAGAACAGTACAGCACAGTATCGTCCATTCATCCCTCGATGTTGTGCCAGCCTTTAAGATCAGACTAACCCACATACCCTTCATTGTACTAACTTCCACGTGCCTATCCAAGAGTTGCTTCAATGTCCCTAATGTATCTGACTCTACTACCACTGCTGGCAGTGCATTCCACACACCTACCACTCTAACAAGGATCCTGAGTGGGGTGGGGAAGGGGAAGTGGAGTGGGGAGCAGGCCTCTCTGTCCATCCCCACAAACAGTGTGGCAAAACAGCTTCCATCAGACTGCCTTTGGTGTTACAAAATGATTCAGTCCCAGTTATTCTGCCCCTCGTTCCCCCTCCTATACCCACGAAGGCATTGGCTCTGCGGTTTACAAGTTCCAAGGAGATGTCAATCTGCCTCTGCTGGGGGAATACCAGAGGTTTTTATTTTTAACAACTATTGAAGTAAGAGGTAGGAGCAGAAGTAGGCCATTCAGCCCATTGAATTCAATGAGATCATGGCTGAACTGATAATCCTCCACGCCACTTTCCTGCCTTTTCCCCATACCTAGTGATTCCCTCACAGATTATAATATTGCCAATCTCAGCCTTTAATGACCCGTTGTCAACAGTCACCTGTGGTAAAGGATTCCACAGCTTCACGATCCTCTGAGAGAAGAAATTCCTCCTTGTTTCTGTTGTAAATGGGTGACCCCTTATTCTGAGAGGATGTCCTCTGGTCCTTGACACTCCCCACAAGGGGAAACAACCTTCCTTCATTCTGCCCTGCCAAGTGTTCGAAGAATCTGACATGTTTCAATAAGGTCACCTGTCATTCTTCTAAACTCCAATGATGACAAGGCCAACGTACTGAATCTCTCCTCATGAGAAAATCTCTCCAGGATCAGCTGAGTGAACCTGCTCTGGACAGTCTCTAATGCCTGTATATCTTTCCCGTGGTGAGGGGACCATATATAGATCACTGTTGCATTGTAGGATCACAGCAGCCAATTTGTACACAGAGTGTTCCTCAAGCAGCAATGTAATAAATAACTAGATCTTTTTGTTTTAGTGCTGCTGGGCTGAGAAATGAATGCATTGGAAGAGCACTGACATCATTCTCCAGCTTTTCTTTGAGTAGGTATAACTGCAGGAAATATTTTTGCCAGCAAGTGTTTTGGTGCAAATGGAACATTTTATGAGGTCATACTGGATGGGAAAAGTCAGAGGGAGTGATTATTCTTCTTTCCACTGAAACCTATGCCAGCTCAAGATGGTCAAAGTGATAAGCAAGAACTTGCTGCCACGCTGTTTCCTGTGGTGTAGGAGTCCAGAACAAGGGGAGAGATGGGACTTCACCTTAAAATTAAAATCAGCACATTCAGTTGTGAAACAAGTATGTCTTCCCACAAAGGAGACTGGCCATCTCCAACTCTGTCTGGGATGATTGGATGGGTTTTCATTTGTTAGACTGTGATCTAATAGAGTCATAGAGATATACAGCACAGAAATAATACCCTTCAGTCCAACTCGTCCATGCTGACCTGATATCCTAATCTAATCTAGTCCCACCTGCCAGCACTTGGCCCATATCCCTCTAAGCCCTTCCTATTCATGTACCCATCCAGATGCCTTTTAAATGCTGCAATTGTATCAGCCTCCACCATTTCCTCTGGCAGCTCATTCCATACACGCATCACACTCTGCGTGAAAACGTTGCCCCTTAGGTCTCTTTTATATCTTTCCCCTCTCACCCTACACCTATGCCCTCTAGTTCTGGGCATCCTCATTCCAGGGAAAAGATTTTGCCTATTTACCCTATCCATGCCCCTCACAATTTTAAACACCTCTGTGAGGTCACCCCTCAGCCTCTGATGCTCCAGGGAAAACAGCCCCAGCCTGTTCAGCCTCTCCCTGTAGCTCAAATCCTCCAACCCTGGCAACATCCTTGTAAATCTTTTCTGAACCCTTTCAAGTTTCACAACATCCTTCCGATAGGAAGGAGACCAGAAGTTCATGCAATATTCCAAAAGTGACCTAACCAATGTCCTGTACAGCTGCAACATGACCTCCCAACTCTTGTACTCAATACTCTGACCAAAAAGAAAAGCATACCAAACGCCTTCTTCACTATCCTATTGACCTGCAACTCTACTTTCAAGCAGCTATGTACCTGCACTCCAATGTCTCTTTGTTCAGCAACACTCCCTAGGACCTGACCATTAAATGTATAAGTCCTGCTCTGATTTGCTTTTCCAATAGGCAGCACCTCACATTTATCTAAATTAAACTCCATCTGCCACTCCTCAGCCCATTGGCCCATCTGATCAAGATCCCATTGTAATCTGAGGTAATCTTTTTCGCTGTCCACTACACCTCCAATTTTGGTGTCATCTGCAAATTTACTAAGTCCTGTGTTCACATCCAAATCATTTATATAAATGAGAAAAAGTAGAGGACCCAGCACCGATCATTGTGGCACTTCACTGGTCACAGGCCTCCAGTCTGAAAAACAACCCTCCACCACCATCCTCTGTTTTCTACCTTTGAGCCAGTTCTGTATCCAAATGGCTAGTTCTCCCTCTATTCCATGAGGTCTAACCTTACTAATCAGTCTCCCATGGGGAGCCTTGTCGAACGTCTTACTGAAGTCCATATAGATCACATCCACTGCTCTGCCCTCATCAATCCTTTTTGTTACTTCTTCAAAAAACTCAATCAAGTTTGTGAGACATGATTTCCCACACACAAAGCCATGCTGACCATCTGTAATCAGTCCTTGCCTTTCCAAATACATGTACATTCTGTCCCTCAGGATTCCCTCCAACAACTTGCTGACCACCAACGTCAGGCTCACCGGTCTGTAGTTCCCTGGCTTTTCCTTACCACCTTTCTCAAACAGTGGTAGCATGTTAGCCAAACTCCAGCCTTCCGGCATCTCATCTGTGACTATCGATGATACAAATATCTCAACAAGGGGCCCACCAATCACTTCCCTAGCTTCCCACAGAATTCTAGGGTACACCTGATCAGGTCTTGGGGATTTATCTACTTTTATGCGTTTCAGCACTTCCTCCTCTATAATATGGACATTTTTCAAGACGTCACCATCTATTTCCCAACATTTTATATCTTCCATGTCCTTCTCCACAGTAAACCTAATGCAAGATACCCATTTAGTATCTCTCCAATCTCCTGTGCCTCCACATATCAGCCGCCTTGCTGATCTTTAAGGGGCCCTATTCTCTCCCTAGTTACTCTCTCCTGATATGCGCTTCCTTCCTTTTCTTAACCAAAACCTCAATTTTCTAGTCATTCAGCATTCCCTGCACCAACCAGCCTTTCCTTTCACCCTAATACGAATATAATGACTTTGGACTCTCGTTATCTCATTTCTGAAGACTTCCCATTTTCCAGCCATCTCTTTACCTATGAACACCTGCCTCCAATCAGCTTTTGAAAGTTCTTGCCTAATACCATCAAAATTAGCCTCCCTCCAATTTAGAACTTCAACTTTTAGATCCAGTCTATCCTTTTCCATCACTATTTTATTGGAGTCCCAGAATCAGAATGAGGGGCTCAATAGCCTCATCCTCGGTTTAAAGTTCATTCAGCTCATGCATGTCAATGGGAGATGAAGGTGTAGTAGAACAGATTTGATGATATCCCAATCCAAATGAGTGAAATTCAACCCTTGCTGAGAGGATACAGCATTTCAACCTCCTTCCTTACACTAAATCTCCTTCCAGAGGGGAGAAAACCAGATGGGTTAGGATGGGATACAGGGTAATCCTGAATAACATGACCATCAGTGGTCAAGGCAGCCCTTGTCCCCTGCACCTTCCATTCCACGTTCCATTGTTTCAGCACTTAAACCCAGATTGGTTGTGGTCCACTGTCACCAAGGCACTTGTCAGGAGAGTGATGGAAATGTCCCCACTTGCCCGGATGGGTGCAGCTCCAACAACACTTGAGACACTTGACACCAAGCAGCCTGCTTGATTGGCACTACATCTGCAAACATCCACTCCCTCCACCACCGACGCTCAGTGGCAGCAGTCTGTAGTACCTACAGGTTGTGCTGCAGAAATTTGCCAAAGATCCTTAGACAGCACCTTCCAAATCCTCAACCTCTACCATTTGGAAGGACTAGGACAGTAGATGCAGTAGGTCACCTTCACCTGCCAGTTCCCTTCCAAGTTAATCTCCATCATGACTTGATATATGTTGCTGGTTCTCTACTGTTGCTGGGTCAATATCCTGGAACATGGTCTGCAGTGGCTCAAGAAGGCAGCTCACCCCCCACCTTCTAAATGTCAACTCCGATGGGCAACAAATGTTGGCTTAGCCATCAACGCCCAAGTCCCATGAAAGCATTTTTAAAAATGTTTTAGAAATTCTGATGCATTGGTAATTTCTAAATGGAGTGATGTTTCCTTTTTCCCTGAATTAAGAGGGGTGACAGTGAACATTATATCACGAACAACTTGTTATCTTGGTACAAATATTTTTCAAAATGTCCTTTTGATAGAATGCTCAGCACAGGAAGATTAAAAAGTCCAAATGGTTTAGGTTTGACAGTCTTGCTGAGATAGATGACTGATGGAGAGGGGATTTATCACTTGTCAAGGTGTTGAGCTGACAACACAGCCTGGTATTTATGGCTGAGGTTTCTAATGTGTCAGCCCTGTCTCAGTGGATAGCACGCTTACTTCTGAATCAGGAAGTTGTGATCTCAAAAGTCCCATCCAAGAGAATTGAGCATTGAAATCACAGCTGATGTCACGGTACTGAGGGAGTGCTGCACTGGTGGATGTGCAATTTCTCATGTTAGGAGGAGGCTCTAACGGGTGGATGACAAAGATCCCGAATCACTATTCCCAGGTGTTGCTGTCCCACAAAGCAGGTTATCAGCTCATTATCACAGTGTTGCTTGTGGGCTGCATTTCCTACACAGCAACACTTCAAAACACTTTTCTGAGAAAAAAAACACTTGGAACTGTGGGTTCTGAAGATTTGAAACAAAAAATAGAAATTGTAGGAGAAACTTAGCAGGTCTAGGAGGGAGAAAGCAGAGTCAACATTTCAAGTTCTTCCTGAAGTAGGCCATTCAGCCCATCAAATCCCTTCTGAAAGAGGGTCTCTGGACTCAAAACATGAACTCAATTCCTTCACAGCTGCTGCCAGGTGTGCTGAGGTTTTGTTTCATTCATTCACAGGATGAGGGAGTTGCTGGCTGGACCAGCATTTATTGCCCATCCCTAATTACCCAAAGGGCAGTTAAGAATCAACCACATTCCTGTGGGTTTGGAGTCACCTGTAGGCCAGGCCAGGATGGCAGTTTCCTTCCCTCAGGGACATTAATAAACCAGATGGGATTTTCCCCAACAATTGGCAATGGATTCATGGTTACCATGACATTCTTAAATCCATTTTATTTATTGGATTCAAATTCCACCATCTGCCATGGTGGGATTCGAACCCAGGTCCCCAGATTAACAGTCCAGCGATAATACCAGCAGGTCATAACACGCTGGTTCTCCAGTGAAGTCTGCTTTTGCTTCAAAACACTACTTTGGTTGTCAAGTGGATTTGGTAGTCTGGTGTTTGGAAAGAATATGACAAAGTGCAAAAGGCTTTTCTCTGTCTTTATTTGGTCTCATTTTGTGGCCGCTTTTCCTGTGCTATTTGCGCTTGGTGATCTTCCTCCGACAGCTTTCTGGGTCAGTACAGTCTTGCAGGCACCACTGTTCAGTCAGCTCAATAGGGAACGGCTTGGACAGCAAACAAGCCTCGAAAGTGGCCGATAAATAATAGATGCAATAAATCCGAAAAGGGCAGGAAAAGGGAGGCAATGTGGGAGGGGGATTTGGTGGAAATGCAAGAAGGTGGTTAACAAAACTGAATGTCCTGAGGGTGAAGGAGTTCATCCATCAGTTGCCTGGGAAACGTGGCATGGATTGACCCAACTTTGAAGCAGCCTTTCCTGAAATGGTAATGATTTAAAAGGTTTCAGCGCTCTGCAGGTTGCTTTTGAATGCCAGGTTCACTGTGTCATTTTTAAATGGTTTCACTCCTGGACCCAAAGCTTTTCGATGAATGGCTGAGAAGTTGTGTAAATGTAATGGTTCTCCGTCATTATTTATTAATTGTTGTGAACAATGAAGAAATAGAGTGTGTACTCCCTTATCAGCCTGTGATCTCCTTCAACCCTCTGAGATCACTGCTATTCCTCCAATTCTGGCCTCTGCATCTTCAGTTTTTGCTGCATCATTGACAGTCATGCCTTCAGCTGCTTGATTTTTATGTAAATTGCAAAAATATACTTTATTTATGAATTAACTGTAACACGTACAAAGGTCCAAACAGTTCTGTCCAGAAAAATAATACAGTGGGATTTGATATTCCTCAGATCGTCTGTCCAATTGCAAACAAAAGCATATTCACATGATGCAAGGAAACTATTTACGTTTACATTAAGGTAAGGAGGGAATCTTGGAACTGAACAAACCCTCATTGTACTTTGGCAGGAAGATCTTGAAAGGTGGTCTTTCCCCACTGTGTCTTGGCAACAGCTGCCCCAGGATTTAGTGCATCCCTCAGCGCATGGACCTGGGCCTTGGAACATGTCAGTCTGCAACACTCGGTCAGGGTCAACTCTGTACACTGGAAGATGCAAATTCCCTCACAATTCCTTTCTCCTTGTCCTTCAAGGAGGTATTCACCAACATCTTCAACTATTTTTTCCTACAGCCCAAAGTCCCCACCAACTCCAAGAAGGCCATCATCATTGCTATACCTAAGAAAGCTCATGCAACGTGCCTTAGTGAATACAATCCAGTGGCTCTGACCTGAATAATCATGAAATGCTTCAAGAGGCTGGTCTTGGCCCACATCAACTCCAGTTTCCCAGCTTATCTCAGTCCCCTACAATTTGCCTACTCACCTAACAGGTTGACAGCATAAGCCATATCCCTAGCCCTGTACTCAACTCTGGAACATCTGGACAACAAGGACACCAATGTCACACTCCTACTCATTGACTACAGCTCCGCCTTCAACACACTATCCCCTCCAGACTGATCTCAAAATTCACTGACTGAAATCATTGAGGATGGGTAATTGCACCTCCTCCACAGTAACACTCAACACTGGAGCCACCCCAAAGATGCATTGTCAGCCTCCCATTGTACTCCCTGGACACCCACGACTGTGTTGCCAAATTCCAAACGAGCACGCTCTACAAGGTCACTGACAGATACCACTGTGACTGGATGGACATCAAACAATGAGTCAAAATACAGATGAGAGCTAGAGGGCTTGGTGACACGGTGCAATAAGGAACAACGTTTCTCCCGTTGTTGGAAAAACTAAAGAACTGATCATTAACTTCAGAAGGAAAGGAGGTGAACACCCCACCTCCCCCCACCCCCCGCCCACCACCATCTATATCAATGGAACTGAGGTGGAGAGGGTGGAGAGCATCAAGTTCCTGGGAGTGACAATAACCGACAACCTGTCCCGGACTTCCCACGTAGATGCAATGGTCAAGAAGCATAACAATGCCACTTGTTCCTCAGGCAGCTCAGGAAATTCGGCATGTCCATAAGGACTCTCACCAACCTTTACACTTGCACCATTGAAAGCATACTGTCAGGATGCATAACGGCTTGGAATGGCAACTGCTCTGTCTAGGACCGTAAGAAACTACAGACGGTTGTGTGCACAGCCCAGATCATCACAGAAACCAACTTTCTACCCATGGACTCCATTTACACGGTTCGCTGCCATGGAAAGGGTGCTTACATCATCAAAGACCCTTCCCACCCCGCTAATGATCTCCTATAATCTCTTCCATCAGGCAGAAGGTACAGAAGCCTGAACACATGCTGTAGCAGGTTCAGGAACAACTTCTTCCCAGCTGTTATTAGACTGATGAATGGACCCTCTTACCTCAAATAATGCTGACCTTGGGCACGGCCTGTGCAATGTAACCTGTATGCCTCTGTCTAAGTCTTTCTGATCTGTACATCCTTGCTTGTTATGGTCTGTCTGTACTCTTAAACAAAGATTTTCTTTTACTTTGGTACACATGACAATCAATCAATCAAACAATCAAGACTCTCCTTAAAACCAAGTTACTTGCTTTTTTTCCAGTGTCAGATTTTGTCCAACAACACTTGGTTGCTCATTAGTACCGAACGTGGATCTGCTGCAAGTAAGAGGTTCTGTTAAACACTGACCTACTTTTCATTCGGTATCAATCAGGACAGAATCGCAAGAATGCCAAATTTCAAAAGAAACAGCAATTGCTACTGGATGGGAGGAAGGTCCTGATTGGTTAGCAACCAGTGAATCCAAGGCAAAATTTTATCAGTAACAGAAAGTACCCCGTGAAATACTTTGTAGCAGTTTATTCAACACGCAATATAATTTTAAACGGTTTATTTGAGACACAATACAGTTTGAAGCAGTTTAATCGAGACGTAATACAGTTTGGAGTTGTTAATTTGTGACTTTTCCATGACCTTAGGACATCCCAGGGTGCATGGTAACAAATACAATACTTTTCCATCTTTTCAAGCTTAGGAACTGTGACAAAATAAGAAACACCCCGGCCACATTTTCACACAGCAAGCTTCCACAGCAAACAATAAGGAGATAAATGACAAAATAACCTGTTTCAGTGACATTTGGTGAAGGGTAAATGTTAGCCTGGACACCAGTTGTCACAAAGTATCTTCAAAGTATCCATCCTGATTGGCAACTTAACTGCACTGTAAACATCCACTCCCTCCATCACCGACGCATGGTCACAGCAGTGTGTACTACCTACAAGATGCAGCAACTCTCCGATACCCTGATTGGCAGCACCTTCCAAACCCATGAACTCTGTTATCTAGAGAGGACAAGGACAGCAGATATATGGGAACACCACCCGCAAGTTCCCTGACAAACCACTTACCGTCCTGACTTGGAAATATATCGCCGTTCCTTCACTGTTGCTGGGTCAAAGTCCTGGAATTCCCTTCCTGATGACCTTGTGGGCCTACTTCCAGCAAATGGACTGCAGCGGTTCAGGAAGGCAGCCCAGCCCCACCTTCTCAAGGGCAACTAGGGATGGGCAATAAATGTTAGCCCAGCCAGGGACACCCGCACCCTGTAAAATAATTGAAGAAGACACATTGGATAGTGATATTAGATTAGATTACTTACAGTTTGGAAACAGGCCCTTCAGCCCTACAAGTCCACACCGACCTGCTGAAGCACAACCCACCCAGACCCACTCCCCTACATTTCACTACGGGCAATTTAGCACGGCCAATTCACTTAACTTGTACATTTTTGGACTGTGGGAGGAAACGGGAGCACCCGGAGGAAACCCATGCAGACATGGGGAGACTGTGCAAACTCCACACAGTCAGTCGCCTGAGGCGGGAATTGAACCCTAGTCTCTGGCGCTGTGAGGCAACAGTAATAACTGCTGTGCCACCGTGCCGCCCACGGATAGTGTGTGTGTGAACCAATTTGGTGAAGGCTCCTGAGGGCACTGTTGTCTTCAACAACAATGTCTGTCTTCAAACAAAATCATCCAATGGCAACCAATTACTATTAGCTCATCATACGTGCAATATCCCATAGTTGTCAGGGGTAAAGCTTACATTGGGTGGACTTGACATAGCAAGATCAAACCACGGGTGTTTTGCCCCTGACCAAATCCACAAAGACATTGAAGTTTTTTTTTATTCATTCACAGGATGAGGATGTAACTGGCCAGGCCATCATTTATTGCCCATCCCTAATTGCCCAGAGGGCAGTTAAGAGTCAACCACATTGCTGTTGGTCTGGAGTCACATGTAGGCCAGACCAGGTAAGGACGGCAGTTTCCTTCCCTAAAGGACATTAGAGACCCAGATGGGTTTTTCCAACAATAGACAGTGACTTCATGGTTATCGTTAGACCCTTAATTCCAGATCTTTTAAGTTGAATTCAAACTCCACCATCTGCCTTGGTGGGATCCAAACTCAGGTACCCAGAATGTTTCCTGTGTCTCTGGATTAATAGGTTCAGCAATACTACCACTAGGCCATTGCCTCCCCTTGTGTTTTTACTCCAGCAGGTGGGTATGAACCCAGAGTTTGGGGCCTGAGGAAGTTGGAATATAGCACAAGGCTAGGAGCTTGAGGAGGCTGCTCAGGCCTCTGAGCCAGCTCTGTCAGCCACAGGATCAAGGCTCATCTTCAACTTCACTTTCACTTTCCTATTCCATCCTCATGTCCCTTAATTCCCTTCCTACCTTAAAAAAACCTCTGCAATCTCTGTCAATAATTCTAAGAGTCCACAACCCATGACTGAAGAATTTTCTCATATCAGTCAAAAATGGCTGGGCCCTCAACAGTTTCCTCATTTCCCCCTCCTCCACCTCACCCTAGTTCCAAACTTTCAGCTCAGTAACTGTCCCCATGACTTGTCCGGACTTGTCCTACCTGCCTATCTCCTTTTCCACCTATCCACTCCACCCTCTCCTCCCTGACCTATCACCTTCATCCCCTCCCCCACTCACCTATTGTACTCTCTGCTCCTTTCTCCCCACCCCCACCCTCCTCTAGCTTATCTCTCCATGCTTCAGGCTCACTGCCTTTATTCCTGATGAAGGGCTTTTGCCCGGAACGTCGATTTCGAAGCTCCTTGGATGCTGCCTGAACTGCTGTGCTCTTCCAGCACCACTAATCCAGAATCTGATTTCCAGCATCTGCAGTCATTGTTTTTACCTTACCCTGAGACTGATTTTGTGTTCTGGACTCCCCCTCGTCGGAAGGAAAGTTCTCCCAGCGTTTGCTCCGTCAAGCTCCTTCAGACCTCTGTCCATTTCTGTTAGACCGTTGAAACTCTAGGCCCTCAAATAAAAGCAAGATCCTGTGTCTGAGGCAAAAACAGAAAGCGCTGGAGAAGCTCGGTGAGTCTAGCAGTGGCTGTGGAGAGGGGAACAGGGCAAACCGTTTGAGTCCAGTCAATGTTCTGTGGAATGAAAGGAGCTGGAAAGTGGTGGTTTCTAATGCTGGAGACAGCGGGGGAGGAGAGGTGAGTGGGACAGATTGTGAGGGAGCTCAGAGCGAAAGGCAAAGGCAGTGAGTCAGCATCTGTACATTTGATGGAGCAGGTTTGACAGGTCATATGGTCTCCTCCTCTTGTCCCATCCTCTTGGACTATTGGACATCCCTGTGTGCACAGGCACAAGGCCCCTTTCTCAATGCGCGGGTCTTTGCAGCGGCTGCCAGGTCCTTGAGTCAGGGATGGGCAAATCCTGCCTGGCTCTCCCAGCCCATCTTCACCATTCAGTGACCATCTCTGCAAGTGCAGCTGGGAACATGGGCAAGGATCAACCATTCTCCACCCCAGACCCCATCACAGCTACGAAGAGCTGCTGGGCCTCACTGGTATAGGTCTTTCAAAACCTCAGCAGGGAATGTGGGGGACCGGCAGTGTGAAGGGGCTGAGATGCTATTGAAATGTCAGACTAGACGCCAGTGGCTCACACCGAGGTGAGACAGGACAGGGATGGAGGACATGATGGTGTTACTGGCAGGGGGAGGGGAGGGAACGGTTGGAGGGAAGACCCTGTGTGTGTGTTTATCTAACACTTCTCACAGCCACCCGACATTCCAGAGGGGCTTCACGGCCAATGGGTGTCCTTTCACTGTTGGCAGCCCGATTGGTGCATAGCAAGATCCCACAAGCATTAGCAAGAGCTGCAGATGCTGGAAGTCAGAGTCAGTAGATACTGACAATCTCGGATGCTGTCTGACCTGCTGTGCTTTTCCAGCTTCACATCTATTGACCAAGATCCAGGAGCAGCAGCTCTGTGAATATCCAGACACACCCCGGGCTGCCATTCTTCGCTGGTTGAGGGATGCACAGGAAACGAGAGAGCTCCCCCTCACCCCTCATTCGAAACAGTGGTCTTGGTTGAGGGCAGCCATGATAGTAGGAGACTCCAGGTCTGAGCTGACAGTGGCAAGGTGACAGCTCTGACAGTGCTGTGTGTGCTCTCTACCCTGCACTGCGTTATGATGTAATTACTGCCTTTCAATGGGAGGTGGTGTCGAATCACGTTGAGGGAGGATCTCTCAGTTGCCGATGACACTGCAGGATCAATGGGAAGGTTTCCTCTAATTGTAACTTCACTCGTAACCAGAAGTGTGCAGTGAGCTCATAATTTCCCCAAAAAAAGCAAACAAAGGATTTCTTGGTGCTCTGGCAACACAAGGGACTAAAATCTTCACCCCTCCCCCACTATCCCCACTATCCCCACCATTCCCACCATCCCAGGTGAGGGAGAGACCTGATTGGATATCTGCGCTTCGCCTCTGGAAGGAAGCTCAGATGCTTTCACATTTCCTGGCCCCTTTGCTCCCTGTGGTGGGGGGACACTGGGATTAAATCACTAGCTAGTTATCCTGAGATGTGGGATGTGGGTTCAAATCCCACCACAGCAACCAGTGGAATTCAACTTCAGCTAATAAGAATCTGGAATTGAAGTCACTAATAGTGACTCTGAAACAAGTAATAAAAAACCCACCTGGTTCACTAATGTTCTTCAGGGAAGATAATTTGTCAACTTTACCCAGCCTGGCCTACATGTGACTCCAGACCCACAGCAATAAGGCTGACTTTTCAATGTAAAGTTGATCTTGCTTTTTGTACACTTTCTTTGCAGCCATAACTTTGTATCCCTCACTTTGTTCAATCACCCCATCATTTTTGTGTCTTTGTATGCGATGACCAAAATTGGAGGTATAGTGGACAGTGAAGAAGGCTACCTTAGATTACAATGGGATCTTGATCAGATGGGCCAATGAGCTGAGGAGTGGAAGATGGAGTTTAATTTAGATAAAAGCGAAGTGCTGCATTTTGGGAAAGCAAATCTTAGCAGGACTTATACACTTAATGGTAAGGTCGTAGGGAATGTTGCTGAACAAAGAAATCTTGGAGTACAGGTTCATATCTCCTTGAAAGTAGAGTCATAGGTAGATAGGATAGTGAAGAAGGCGTTTGGTACGCTTTCCTTCATTGGTCAGAGTGTTGAGTACAGGGGTTGGGAGGTCATGTTGCAGTTGTACAGGACATTGGTTAGGCCACTGTTGGAATATTGCATGCAATTCTGGTCTTCTTCCTATCGGAAGGATGTTGTGAAATTTGAAAGTGTTCAGAAAAGATTTACAAGGATGTTACCAGGATTGAAGGGTTTGAGCTATAGGGAGAGGTCGAATAGACCAGGGCTGTTTCCCCTGGAATGTCGGAGGCTGAGGGGTGACCTTATAGAAGTTTATAAAATCATGAGGGGCATGGATAGGATAAATAGACAAGGTCTTGTCCCTGGGGTGGTGGAGTCCAGAACTAGAGGGCATAGGTTTAGGGTGAGAGGGGAAAGATATAAAAGAGACCTAAGGGGCAACTTTTTCACACAGAAGGTGGTACATGTGTGGAATGAGCTGCTAGAGGAAGTGGTGGAGGCTGGTACAGTTGCAATATTTAAAAAGCATCTGGATGGGTATATGAATAGGAAGGGTTTGGAGGGATATGCAGGTGGGACTAGATTAGGTTGGGATATTTGGTTGGCATGGACGAGTTGGACTGAAGGGTCTGTTTCCATGCTGTACATCTCTATGACTCTATCTGCTGTCTGCACACAAAACAAAACTTTTCACTGTACGTAGGTACATGTGACAATAATAAATCAGATCAAGTCAAATCAAAATGATCCTAGCAAAACATTCCATTTTGTTTTAGTTGATGGGATGAGGGTGTTGCTGGCTAGGTTAGCATTTCTTGCCCCATCCCTAATTTCCCAGAAAGCAGTCGAGAGTCAACCTCATCCCTGTGGAAAAAGTGAGGACTGTAGATGCTGGAGATCAGAGTCAAAATGTGTGGTGCTGGAAAAGCACAGCAGGTCAGGCGTACACAAAATGTTGATTCTCCTGCTTCTCAGATGCTGCCTGACCTGCTGTGCCTTTCAAGTGCCACACTATTCAACTCATTGCTGTGGGTCTGGAGTCACGTGTAGACTAGACCAGGTAAGGACAGCAGTTTCCTTCCCGAAAGGACATGAATGAATTCAGTTCAAGGAACACCTGCAGAGGTGTCCTGGAACTGAATTGGCAGACCTTCAACAACCACAACCATTGTCCTATCTGCCAGGTATGACTCCAACCAGCAGATTGTGTTCCCGTTGATTTTGCTGGGGCTCTTTGATGCCTCACTCAGTGATGTCAGCCTTGATGTCAAAGGCAGACACTCTGACCCCACCTCTCAAGTTAAGCTTACTTGTCCGTGTTTGAACCAAGGCTGTAATGAGGTCAGGAGCTGAGTGTCCCTGGCAGAACCCAAACTGAGCATGACTGACCAGGTTCTTCCTGTGCAAGTGTCACTTGATCGTACTGTCAAATGCATCTTCCATTGCCTTGCTAATGAGAGACTGGTTTGAGAGTTTGGTTTTAGTTTGCTTTCTCGGAACAGGAAATACTTGTTTTACAGTTGTACTATAATGGCTCAGTTGGGGTGTGGCTGGTTCTGGAGCACGGAGCTAGAGGACTGTTGCTGGAAGGTTCTCACGGCCTGGCAGGGCCTTCATTGCCCACCACCAAACATGCCTGAATGTGACAGAACTACAGAGCTTAGATCTGATCCATTTATTGTGGGATCGCTTGGCTTCTCTACCCAATTTAGAATTAGTTTTCAAAGCTTGTACAAAGAGCTAGCACAGGCCTGGCAGGCCAAATGGCTACCTGCTGTGCTGTAGGCATTTGGTGATGCACCCTGAATCCTTGTTGTTCCTGCCAAAATGTGCCAACTCCCATGTAACTGCGGCCTGTCAAAATTAATTTGGGAATACAACCATTCTCCAGTGTGACAACGCCTCCCCCCCACTCCCCCCGCCGTGCCAATTATGGCTGAAGAGTATGTTAATATTCAGGCCCAGCATCCGCCCAGCACTGGTCCCCTGGCGGGGGTGGGGTGGGGGGGGTGGGGGGTGGGGGTGGAGCTGAGAGCATCACACTTTGCCTCAGTTAATCCCACCCTCAGTTGAGCCGAATGAGCTTTGTTGCTCTCAATGGGAGCAATGGCCTCGTGGTATTGTCACTAGATGTTAATCCAGGGACCCAGATAACATTCCGGGGACCTGGGCTCAAATCCTGACATGGTAGAATTTGAAATTAATAAAAAACAATTCTGGAATTAAGAGTCTAATGGTGACCATGAATCCATTGTCAAATGTTGGGAAACCCCCTCTGGTTCATTAATGCCCTTTAGGGAAGGAAACTGTACCTGGTCTAGGCTACATGTGACTCCAGACGCCTAGAAATGTGGTTAACTTCCCTCTGGGTAATTAGGGATGGGCTGGTAATTAGGGAAAAGTTGCCCTAGATAGCGACACCCACAGCATGTGAATGAATAAAGAAAAATAAAATTCCACTTTCATGCAACCTCACATGAGGAACAGAAAGGGTCTTTGCCCAAACAGTTTGGCCCTATCCTAATGCCTGCCTCCAGTGAAAATGTATTTCACAAAAGATGATTACTATTCAGATGAAATACACACGGGAAATGATGTTGCTGTGCTGGATTTTAATGCAGCCCCACTTTGTCACTGTGTTGGGAAATCTTGTGGTGCGCTTGGGTGTGTCTCTAGCTCTGAGCCTCTGCTAATTCTCTACGAATTATATTTAATTGTTTGTGTATGGTGTGTATTAATGAAGGATTTATTTGAATCCCTGAAGACACTGACTGACGCTGAGGTTGTTGGTTTATTAGGGATAGGTAACCTTGTTGAAAAATATACTTCCGTTCCAAGGTGTCACGTTTTAAGACTTTTAATATAACAAACAAACTAAAAACAACATTGACTAAATACTATTTCATCGGCAACTTATGTTCTAAAGTACAGTAAACCTAATGAAAACCGAAAGAACTGTGGATGTTGGAAATCAGAAACAAAACTAAAAATTGCTGGAAAAGCTCAACAGGTCTGGCAGCATCTGTGGAGAGAAATCAGAGTTAATATTTCAGATCTAGTAACCCTTCCTCAGAACTAAGGAAAGGTCACTGGACCTGAAATGTTAACTCTGAATTCTCTTTCCAGTAAAGCTAATCCTTTTTAATGTTTTAATGTGACAGGAAAGCCAACACCTTGGTGATATGTTATGCCACATACTCCACAGTAGTTTCAAATAACCATTTAATGGTACTTTCTTAGTTTTTAGAGAGTTTCCAAATTGACAGCAAACACTGATGATTCTTCTCCCAGGCTGGCTATACCAGGATGCACTGCCTGAATTCTCAGATGGCTTTGACTAGAGACCACATTCCCTGTCAACCTCTTATAACTTACAGAGAACGGTTCCTTCTGTCTACAGACTACACCACTGCAATCTTCTTTTTGCACTTTCTTCTGCCAAAGATCTACAGACTGAAAGCCTATTTACTGTTGGTACCACTGCCCAAGTTTCTTGGCAAGTCACCAGGATTGTTGCTGGGCAGACCACTCCATTTTACCTTGTTTTAATCTGTCTGATTTATAATCCTATAAAACCTATTCATAACAAGGTTTGCATTTGTAGTATGACATTCTGTAAATCAATATATAATTGTGTAAAGATTGGCTCCAGTTCTGTCCTTGAGCAACTGGTTTTGCAAAACCCCCTGATCACACTTGTTCACTGCTGGCTGCTCTTCTCTCTCCCTACTTGTTTTATTTGTTCTGGATGTAGCTATCACTGGCACTGCACATCGCTAACTGTTCTTGAACTGACTCGCTTACAACGCCACCTCAGAGGGCAGCAGTTCAGAATCAACCACATTGCTGTGGGTCAGGAGTCACACATAGGCCAAACCTGGTAAAAATGGCAGACTTCCTTGCCTGAAGGGATACTAGTGAACTCGCTGAGGTTTTCACAGCAATCATAACCTGTTCGTCATGAGGCTAGGTTTTACATGCTTAATGAATTCAAGTTTCATTTTCCCCCTTGGTGGGATTTGAACCAATGTGCCCAGAACATTAGCCTGGGGTTTTGGATGACTAGTCCAGTGACAGTACCACTGTGTGACTCTGCTTCCCCATGACACCCCCCTTTCTTATTGCCATTCGACATCTCTCGCACTCTGTCATTTCCTCTTCCCCTTCCCACATGTAAAATATTGTGATCTGTCTGAGCTAGGTCTCAGGGTATTATGGTGGCTTAGTGGTTAGCACTGCTGCCTTAAAGCACCAGGGACCCGGGTTTGCTTCCATCCTCAGGTGACTGTCTGTATGGAGTTTGCACATTCTCCCTATGTCTACGTGGACTTTCTGTGGGTACTCCTGTTTCCTCCCACAGTCCAAAGATGTGCAGGTTAGGTGGATTGGCCATGGGAAATTGCCCCATTATGTGCAGGTTAGGTAGATTATCAATGGTGAATGTGGAATTATGGGGATAGGGTGGGATGCTCCTCTTTGAAGAGTCGGTACAGGCTCGATAGACTGAATGGCCTCCAATGCACGGCAGGGATTCTAAGATTCAGATTGCGGGAGCTATTGATGTCTGTTGCTGGAAATCCCAGTCTCGGAGAAACCGTCAGTGCAGGAAATCAAACACACCCATCACAGTGGCAAGCTACCTCAGACACAGCCTCTTACTGTCCGAGAGAGCTAACACTAATCAGGTTGGCTGAGAAGGGCTTTTCAAATGTGATTTCAGTCTATGTCACTGTGGTGTTAATTAACAATACTGTGTTTGACTGTGATGAGGATAGCTGGTGAAAGCTTTAATGAGGCAAATCTTCAGATAATCATGTGTTGTAATGGTAGGGTACAAGGAAATCTAACAAGGGGATGGTCTGTCAGGAACTGAGTGCTGGCTGTAGAACTGATCGTTCAGCCGAGGGGATGGCTCTCCTTGCTGAGCTTCAGGAATGACTGCAGGCTGCAGGGGTTTTGGGATTCAACCAGTTCTCTCACTCCGTTAATTCTTTCAATTTTCAGAGTGAGGAGGAGGGATGGGGATCCATGGGGTTAAATTATGAACGCTGTAGTCTAGATACTAGTCTGCTCTGGAATACATGAGGAGCTGTGGTTCTGTTAGTCTCACTGCCACCCCTCAGTCAGGAGTGCCACACTCAGAAGGTCAGTGCTGAGGGAGTGCCACACTGTCACAGGGTCAGTGCTGAGGGAGTGCCGCACTGTCGGAGGGTCAGTGCTGAGGGAGTGCCTCTCTGTCAGAGGGTCAGTACTGAGGGAGTGCCGCGCTGTTGAAGGATCAGTAGTGAGGGAGTGCCAAACTGTCGGAGGGTCATTACTGAGGGAATGCAGCACTGTTGGAGGGTCAGGGCTGAGGGAGTGCTGCACTATAAGAGGGTCAGTGTTGAGGGAATACTTACTGTCAGATGGTCAGTTCTGAGGGAGTGCCGCTTTGTCAGAGAGTCAGTACTGAGGGAATGCTGTACTGTTGGAGGGGAAGTACTGAGGGAGTGTCCCTCTGTCTGAGGATCAGCACTGAGGGTGCGCAGTTCTATAGAAGGGTCAGTGCTAAGGGAGTGCTGCACTGTCAGAGGGTCAGTGCTGAGGGAGTGCCGCACTGTCAGAGGATCGGTGCAGAGGGAATGCTGCACTGTTGGACGGTCAGTTCTGAGGGAGCGCCGCACTGTCGGATGGTCAGTGCTGAGGAAATGCCATACTGTCGGAGGCTCAGTGCTGAGGGAGTGCCGCACTGTCAGAGGGTCAGCGCTGAGGGAGTGCCGCTCTGTTGGAGGGTCAGTGCTGAGGGAGTGCCGCTCTGTCAGAGAGTTAGTGCTAAGGGAGTGCTGTACCGGGGGAGTGCCGCTCTGTTGGAGAGTCAGTGCTGAGGGAGGAGAAGGAGATGTATGACAGTTTGTAATCCTCCATAGCCACTTCAAGGGCAGTGTGCAGAGATGTAGACCGACTGGGCGTACATGAAGGATCTCACAGGTTGTACCCTTCTTAACACCAGCCAAGCGATGTCTTGGTGCTTGTGGGAGAGTTCTGGTGATGAGGCGTTCTGCCAAATGACTTTGACAGCTTGCTCAGGGAACCACCTGACAGGATCCACCCTCTCCTTTCCCTGCAGGGTCTCGAGGATGCCATGTGCATTTCCTGATGGACAGGTGGTCAAAGGTGTTTTTTTTTCACAAATTACTCCACATGGGACAGGTGATACAAAACAGTCCCATTACCTGGCGCATTCTGCAAAAATTAGGCCAGACACATCCTTCGCAACACTGGGGACAGGTAGATCCGCAGTACATAGTGACACTTGGTGTTTGTATACTGAGGGTCAGCGCACAGCTTGATGCAGCCATACACAAAGGCAGCCATCAGGATGAGGGCAGTGTTGGTTATGTTCATCCCCCCTTTATCCAGAGTTTTGTAAGTAATATCCCTGCAGACACAGTCCATCCCAGACCTCCAGATGAAATGGAAGATGGCCTGGGTGACTGAAACAGCACAGTTTTGGGGGGATGGCCCAGACCTGCACCACATACAACAGGGAGAGTACCTCACACGTGATGACCAGGTTTTTACCCGAAATGGAGAGGGAGCAGTGTTCCCAAAAGACCAGTTTCTGTTTTACTTTGGTGGTGTGCTCCTCCCAGGTTTTTGTGCACATTTCCCCCCCCCCCTCCATATTCCTAGCACCTTCAGGTAATCTGTCCTGACAGTGAAGGGGATGACAGAACAGTCGGCCCAGTTCCCAAAGAACATGGCTTCGTTCTTGCCTCAATTTCCCTTGGCTCCTGAAGCCAGTTCCAATCGGTCACAGTTGCTCAACAGTCTGCTCACCCTCAGCAGATGTGCTAAGGGAGTGCCATAACAACATACTGAGGGAGGGATGTGCTGAGGGAGTGCCATACTATGTCGTTGCTGATTTTACAATAAGGCTTTAAACTAATCTCTGCCCTGCCTAGGTATCTCAATCAATATTCCTGTCAGTCAGCATAACAAAGTGGTATAATCTAGTCTTCCTTGTGTTGCTGTTAGCAAGAGCTGGATTTCCAACATTACAACAACAACTTGATTTCAAAGCATTCTTATTTGGCTGTGAAATGTTTCATGACCACCAATGGTCATGAAAGGTGCTACTTAAATGCAAATATTTCCATGTTAGAGTGGTCGGTTTACTTATTCAGAGGATGTAGTGAAGGTGGTGCTGAGTGGTTTGCTCCAGGTCATTACAGAGAGTGACTAACAGTCAACTGCATTGGTTCGGGTCTGGAGACCGGAAAGCAGCTTACTGAGATATTTTTATGAATAAAGTATATTTTTGAAATAAAACAAAGTAGTGTATCCAATGTTACAAAGGATAGATTTGGAATCGTTGGGCCATCCAGTATCTCCTGTCCCTTGTGGAAGAATTTTGGGAGGTCATGTTGCAGCTGTGCAGGACATTGGTTAGGCCAATGTTGGAATATTGTGTGCAATTCTGGTTTCCTTCCTATCGGAAGGATGTTGCAAAACTTGAAAGGGTTCAGAAAAGATTTACAAGGATGTTGCCAGGGTTGGAGGGTTTGAGCTATAGGGATATGCTGAACAGGCTGGGGCTGTTTTCCCTGGAGTACAGAGGCTGAAGGGTGACCTTATAGAGATTTATAAAATCATGAGGGGCATGGATAGGGTAAACAGACAAAGTCTTTTTCCCTGGGGTGTGGGGTGGGGTGCAGAACTAGAGGGCATAGGTTTAGGGTGAGAGGGGAAAGATATAAAAAGGACCTATGGGGCAACTTTTTCATGCAGAGGGTGGTACGTGTATGGAATGAGCTGCCAGAGGAAGTGGTGGAGGCTGGTACAATTGCAACATTTAAAAGGCATCTGGATGGGTATATGAATAGGAAGGGTTTAGAGCGATATGGGCCAGGTGCTGGCAAGTGGGACTGGATTAGGTTAGCTGGTTAGCATGGACGAGTTGGACTGAAGGGTCTGTTTCCATGCTGTACATCTCTATGATGCTGTGACTCTAATTTGTGAAGGAATCACCTTTGAGCACAAGCCCATCAGGAAGGAGGTCAGCATGTAGTGTCCTCAAGACCCTGTGGGAAAAAGAGTGGCTGGATCATGCAGAGACTGTACAGAACAGCTTTAGTTCCTGTGTATGTGCATAAAAACAATTTTTTATGAGTAAAATATATTTTTACTATATAAAAATAAGCAGCTTACCTTCCCCAAGGGAGTTTAGTGAACCACATTGGGCTTTCTGATAATGTGATCAGAAGCCTTTTATTCCAAATTTGTTTAATTAACTGAGTATAATTTCCCTAGTTGTAGTGATGAGATTTGAACTGACATCGCTTAGATCATTAGTCTAGGCCTCGGGATTACAACGTCAGTGCTGGCTCTGTGCCTCCCAGAGGTTCACTGCTGAACCAACCCATGCAGAGATGTTATTACATCCTCTGGAACAGGTGGGACTTGAACCCTGGCCTCTTGGTCTAAAGGTAGGGACACCCTCTCAGCACCACAGGAGACCCCTGCCTTCAAGAGCGAACTGCTCCAGTTTTTCCAATGAGGTCAGGTCACCTTCCAAACCCATAGCCACTTCCATCCAGAAGGACAAGGGCAGCAGATACTTGGGAACACTGCCCCCTTCGAGTCACTCAACATCCTGACTTGGAAATATATCACCTTTCCTTCAGTGTCGCTGGGTCCAAGTCCTGGAATTCCCTCCTCATTGGGTCAACGCACAGCGGGGGGACTGCAGCAGTTCAAAAAGGCAGCTCGCCCCCACCTTCTCCAGGGGACAACTAGGAACAGGCAATAAATGCTGGACCGAGCCAGTGATGTCCATGTCCCACAAGTAAATAAAAAAAAGTCAGTGCTGCATTGTTGTCTAGGAGACTCCAGAAATTGGAGGTTCATATCTTTCTTTCTGTTCACTGATTTGGCCTCTTCCCCATTTTCCTAAGATCCTAAAGCTCGATTTTTACAGCACAGCTAAAGTCTCCAGGTAGCATGAAAGTTAATGGTGGGAGAACAACCTTCATCACCCTGCGGTCTCTTTGTCTGGCCCTCAGACTCTGTTCCATGGTTTTTGTCCATTCAGAGATTCCTTCTCAAATGGATCCTTCTGTTTTCTCCCACTCAGTGTCCCACCAGCAATGGTTAGTTCTTTAATCCTCTTTCACTTGTGTTTGGGTCGTGACAGTCCCTAGACAAACTTACAGTGATGTGTAGCACCAACTACATGGACGCACCCAAATCAGGAGCCATTTAAAGACTATTCATCCCCTCCAACCTGCTGCACCATGGCTGTACTGGTTCTGATCCCAAATCCACTGACCCACCTACTCCTGATAATCTTTGACCCTTTCAAGAGTCAAGAGTCTGATCTATCACCTATTGGCTAAAAAATACTTTGCAGTTCTCTGAGGAAGAGAGTTTCAAAATCTCACGACCCACTTGAGAGAAAATACATTCTCCTCATTCTCATCTTTAGTGGGATGACCACTTTTTCTCACTCAATACAGCACAGCACGTGACCATTTTCCAGGAAGGAATGTACAGACGAGATGAGGCCATCCATAATTCCTGTTCCGCTATGTATTAATGAGAATTTCCCTGTCCCTATTTATCTATCTCCAATATCCTCAAGATCTCAGTTTCGAAAGCTTGCTCCTCAGCACTCATTGCCTTTGGGAAAAGAAAGTCCTGCTTCTCAGTGTCACTCCTAAAAGACTTTGCTCCAACTTTAAGGTGATGTTGTCAGAGGATGATACAGCACTGAAGGAGGCCATTCAGCCTGATAATCTTCAACTTCGCAGTTCCCCTGATTCCCTTACTGATCAAAAATCTGTCTGTCTCAGCCTTTCATTTTCTGACTGACGCAACCTCATTCCACAAATTCACTCCCCTCTGACAGGATAAATTCCTCCTCATCTCTGTCCTATCCAGGTGAGCCCTTAATCTGATGTTATGTTCACTGGGCAAGGGGAAACAATCTCTCTGTCTAATGCAATGAGATCCACTCCCGCATGCTCTCTTTCAGGCAGTGTATTCCCGATCATAGTAATGTTATTCTAACTCTCTTCATTGTCTCTGCTAGAGAACCACAGAAATGTAACACCTTTTATTTAAGGGACAGTAGTATTGCAGCTCACATTCAGTTTCAGAGACTGATTGGGGGTCATACTACTTAAGCCCTGAGCTTTTTTCTCAGGCTCTGTATTGGCTTAACTCCAAGGCCTTAAAAGAACAGGCAGAGACCATTGGAGAAAAAAGGAAAAAAGGAGAAAAAAGGAAAAAAATGAAGATTTGCATTTATATAGTGCCCTTTGCACCCTCAGTGTGACTCAGGACAGCCAGTGAACCACCTCCTGAGTTCTGGCCATCATTGCAGTCCAGCAATCAGTTTGCACTCAGCCAGTTCCCAAAATCAGCAACGTGATCATGATCGGCTAATGCCCAGGAGTTAAATATCGAGGAGGACAACTGGGAGGCCTGTTCACTTGGAAGGCACCTATGGCACTGTAGCACTTCCTCAGCACTGCAGCCGGGATTGTTTTCATGCTAGAAACCTGCGGTAGCTGAGCCCACGGCTTCCTGATGCAGCGGTGCGTGTGTTAGCTGGATTCCTGGCAGTGGGACAGGGCTCACTTCACGGATGCTGGGCAGCAGCTCCACCAGAGGCAATAAGGAATGGTCAATAACTGCTGAGCCTGGCCAGCAGCACCCACAACCCAGGAACAAACACTAAAAATAATTTAAAACATGTACTGTATTTCTTCTTAGTCAGCTCTTTCATTGGAACAAATTCTCGGTGATGGAAGGAAAGACAGTTGAGTCCCTCATGCAATGAGAGCCCTTGGGGCTTCCCCAGTCACCGCCTGGAAAGGGAGACACTGCCGCAGACACACCCCAGGGGTTGGGAGGGGAGTCTCGGGTCTCTCCGTTTCTGTGAGGGGCGCGAGACTACATTGATTGTGACATATCTTTGTCATCTTCAGCTCTACATTCCCCGTGAACTTTGCATCAAATAGCGTTGGCAAAAAACATTGTTATGATAGGTTAGAGAATGTCTGTGTCTGTGTGTGTGTGTGTTGAAAGCTCTGACAGTAATGCATTAACCACCCGAGGCGTACTTTCCATTTTTAGACGTTTGAAGTGTCCTTGCAGAATGGAGCTGACTTATCCCTCCCCCTCCTACAAGCTGGCCCACCACCCTCCATCACTCATCCCCACCCCCGCTCTCCACCACTTACCCCCTACCCTATCCCTCCACCTCCATCCCTGCCACACTGCAGTTTATGATTTCTCTGATGGAGGTTATATGTGATTCTGCATTGACCTTCATATGTCTGTTTGTGTGTATGTGTGTGATTGTGTCTTGTGTATGTGTCTCTGTCTCTTTTTGGTGTCTCTGTGCCTTTCTGTCTGTCTGTCTATGCACGTGTCAGTCTGTGTTTCTGTAAGTATGTCTTTGAGCATTTGTTTGCATGTGTATCTGTGCACCTGTGTGGGTGTGTGTGCCTGTCTGTATATGTGTGACTGTGGGAACATATGTATGTGTCTGTACGTGTGACTGACTGACAGGTGAATGTACGTGTCTGTGTATATGTTTGTGTGTGTACATGTGCCTGTGTTTCTCTCTGTCAGTGACACTGCAGTGTATCTCTGCCCTGGTTTGTGTGTCTGTCTGTGTCTCCTTAATATTCCTCCTCCCCTGTAAATTCTGCAATAGGTCCTGGCTGAACAGACCCATGGCTCAGGCTAATTTTATCCCAGACTGAGTGGAGTGACGTCAGTGAGGCAGCTGCTCGTGGTCGATGTCAGGTCCTGGGGGAAAGGGCTAAATCGAGCACCAGGCTGCCCACGGCTGATAGAAACCTGCTTTCCCCAAACTGCCACTTTTGGAGTGAATTCTTCACCCTGTGCAGCACAATTTAGAAAATTGTAGCGAAAAACAAAAGAGAGAGCCTATTGATTTTCACTTCAAATGCTACTCAGCAACATTAGGAGCCCCTGTGATAGAGTCACACTGAGACATCTATTAACTGGAAGCTAGCTCACCGTTCCCAGGGCTATGTTACTCACAACTTCAGTCCTGTAAATGTTAACCCTTCCTGTTGTCGTCAACAATTTATTTCCCTCTGTAGTTAACAAAAAAATTAAAGAACAAAAATAGCAATTGCTGGAGAAACTCAGCAGGTCTGGCAGAATCTGTGGGGAGAGAAAGCTGAATTAATGTTTTGGATCCAGGGACTCTGCCTCAGAACTGCTAAGGAGTGACCTGATTAAATAAGGAAAGACTTCATTGTTAATGATGCTTTTCTCAACTGCTTGGCAGCATGAGCTCTTTAAAGCTAATTCTTGAAGTGTACTCACTGTTGTAATGGAGAAAATGTGGCACCTAATTTGTACACAGCAAGCTCCCACAAACAGCAATTTAATAATCACTGTAAAATCTGTGATTATACACACACAGTCACACATAGACGCATGCACACACATGCAGACACAGACAAATGCACACACAGAGTCATGCGCGTGTGCACACACGTACACACACACAGAGACACAAGTTTGTGATATTAATTGAGAGATAAATATTCTAATAGAAACCAGGACTCAAGCTGTTCTTCAGAATGGTGTCATGAATCTTTTACAAGTATCTGAACAGACAGGTGCAATCCTGGGTTAGCCTTCTGCCTGGTAGCCCTAAACCTGCAGACCCATTGCGCTCCCCTCCCTCCAGACCTCATTGCCACCCCCACCCCCAAATCTCTCAGCTCCCTTTTCTGACAGCTGGAGGGGTGTTTTCTCCACCATATCCCCCCACCTGAGCAGACCTGAAGAAGATGACAATGGAGCTCATGGTTTGGTGAGAACTGGGCACCCTGAACCATGGAGAAATAATGCGGACACTGGAACGTCGGTGGGAAATGCTGGAACTTCTTAGCCAGGTCTGATAGTATCATAGAACCAGAACAGGTCCTTCAGCTCACCACGTCTATGCCAACCATGATGCCATTCTAAACGAATCCCAGCTACCTGCACATGTACCATATCCCTCTATCTCTTGCCTGTTCATGTGCCTGTCTGAATGTCTCTTAAATGTTGCTATTGTACCTACTTTTATCACCTACCCTGGCGGTGTATTCCAGGAACCTACCACCCTCTGTGTTAAAAAAAACTTGCCTCGCACATCTCCTTAAAACTTTCCCCCTTGAACCTTAAACCTAGTATTTGATATTTCTACTATGACAAACAAATTCTGAATATCCATCCTTTCCATGCATCTCATAATTTCATGAACTTCTGTCAGGTCGCCCCTCAGCCTCTAATGTTGTAGTGAAAACAATTAAGTTTATCCAATCTCTCCTTCTAGCTAATAGACTCCAATCCAGGCAACATCCTACTCAACCTCTTTTGCACTCTCTCCAAAATGTCTATATCCTTCCTATAGTGTGGTGACTAGAACTGCATACAATACTCCATGTGGCCACACTGACGTTTTATACAGCTATAACATGACGTGCCAACTGTGACACTCAATGCGCTGACCAGTGAAGGCAAACAGGATTTACTCGGATGTTGCCTGGTTTGGAGGGAAGATCCTATGAGGAAAGGCTGAGGGACTTGAGGCTGTTTTTATTCAAGAGAAGGTTGAGAGGTGACTTAATAGAGAAATCAAAGATAATCAGAGGGTTAGATAGGGTGGACAATGAGAGCCTTTTTCCTTGGATAGTGATGGCTAACACAAGGGGGCATAGCTTTAAATTGAGGGGCGATAGTGGGGCATGGAATAACCTGCCTGCAACAGTAATGGACTCACCAACTTTAAGGGCCTTTAAATGATCATTGGATAAACTTACAGTTGAAAATGGAGTATTGGTGGTTAGATGGGCTTCAGATTGGTTTCACAGGTTGGTGCAACATCGAGGGCTGAAGGGCCTATACTGCGCTGTAATGTTCTATGCAGTATGCCTTCTTGATGGCAGAGATATGTGGAAGACTGGACCAATGGAAGAGAAACAGGATTTTGCGTCAGAACTGGAAGGTGGCTGAGAGAAACAGAGTTGTTCTTCCCACCTGACCCCTTACCCCAGTTCTGATGATAGGGCAGCAGCACTGAAATCTCAACTGTTTTTCTCTCTTCTGTCTCCCTACAGTTGCTGGCTGTTTGCTGGGGTATTTCTCCAGGGGGCTTAGCACCAACCCAGTCATCAGCCCTTTCTTCCCCATGCCTCTCCCAATCTTCAATGTTTTCCTAACTGACAAACCAAATTATCTTGGGCCATGAGCTTTTCCCTGGGAGGTTAAACCCATCGATTCTCAGAGACTACAGGGCATGGTCAGGAGAGTTGGCACCTGAGGTCTCCTTCCTTCACCTTCCCCCATCAAGTGAGTTCTGATGACCTGCAGCATCCCAGAAAGGAAGGGCATCTCACTATCCTCAGCCAAGCCTGGGAGAACCTGCAGTTTCAATGAATTAAGTGGCATTAGTTCTGGTAACTTAGGAAATGTCTTGCAGAGTACACATTTCTGCAGAGTCCCCATGGATCAGGCACCTTGACAGGAGAATCCCCAGGGATGTTCCCTATACGTAGCTTGGCACTTCCAGATGTGTTAATATATGCACATAATATGCATGAATAATCAAGGAGCTCGCTAACATTCATATTTTATGCAAATGTATAATACGCCTGTGTTGGCTGCTCCCTCTCCACCAGCCCCTTTACATAATCTCAATTTGCGGTGCAGTGTTGGATATCTCCAGGGTAACACCTCGCCTCTGAGTAAAGATGTCCTTGGAGAATGGGGGGGAGGAGGCAGTGCTAGCTTGGCAGCATCTTTAACAGCGAATAAATCAAACCGAACCAAATGCACTTTTCCATTTGCATTGAGCGTCGCTTGCAAATTAAGTCATGCCCCAGAATGGAACAAGGCGAACACAGTTAGTTGCAGGGAATCTCTTTAATGTGTTTGAGCTGTAGTCACTGTCACAGTGTACAGGAAAATCCAATAGCTAACTTGTGCGTAGCAAGCTCCCACAGAAAGTACTGGAATAATGACCTTGCTTTGAGTTGAGACTTCAAATTGGCTTGGACTGGGAGGAACCTCTGTCTCTCTGAGGGGGCAGATGGGCTCTGGGTTTAACACACACAAGGGACAGCACCTCTGAAACTGCAATACTCCCTCAATGCTGCATTTCTGTACCCATCTGGATTTCTGTGCTCAAGCCTTGGGAGTGGGATTTGAACCCAGGATCTTTGAACACAGGTGAGTGTGCTACCCACTGAGACCTGGCTGACAAGGTACTCTAGGCCCTTCAGCTGCCTTCATTCTGTAACACCGACGTTATCAGTTTGGAAATTTTCAGCTGACTAAATTAGCTTATGTGGAGAGTTAGACATGTGTGAGAGGTGTGGACAGCAGTTGTTACTATACCAGCATGAATCAATATGTTCAGGAACGCAGGAGAGTGGGGGAAGGGAAACAGGAATAAATTCACAAAGGAAAAAAAAATTACAAACTTGTTGTGAGATCTAAAATGTTTGCATGCTCAGCTTTGGACAGATGGTAGTGAATTGGCGCTGTCACTGAACTTGTAATCCAGGGCCCATTGCTAATGCTCTGCTTTCGCTGGTTCAAATCCCATCTGGTGGAATTTAAATTCAAATAATAAAATCTAGAATTGAAAGCAGTGGTGACAACCATGAAACGATCATCAATTGCTATGGAAACCTGTCAAGAAGGCAATCTGCTGCATTTTTACCCTTTAATGGGACATAGCTAACATCTGTTTCTCACTACCTAATTGCCTCTGAACTGATTGGCTCTCTAGGCCATTCCCTCACATTGCTGTTGTGATGTAGGTATCTCTGGCTGGGCCCAGTATTTATTGCCCATCCCTAATTGCCCTTGAGAAGGTGGTGAGGAGCTTCCTGCATGAGCCACTGCCGTCCAAGTGCTGTTTGGACACCCACAATGCCCTGAGGGAGGGAATTCCGGGATTGTGACCCAGCGACGTGAAGAGTCATACAGCATATAAACAGACTCTTCAGTCCAACTAGTCTACACCAACCATATTCCCATACTAAACTTGCCTGTGTTTGACCCATATCACTCCAAACCTTTCCTATTCATGTTCTTAACCAAATGTTTTTTAGAAGTTGTAGCTGTAACTGTATCCACCATTTGCTCTGGCAGTTCATTCCACACACGATCCACTCTCTGTAAAAATGTTGCCTCACATGTCCTTTTTAAATCTTCCTCCTTTCACCTTAAAAATATGCCCATCGTTTTGAACCTCCCAACAGCCTAGGGAAAAGATCCTTGCTATTCACTTGCTATGCTCCTCATGGTTTTATAAACCTCTATAAAGTCAGCCCTCAACTTCGTTTGCTCCAGTGAAAAATGCCTCAGCCTTTATAACTCAAACCCTCCATTCCCGGCAACATCCTGGTAAATCTTTTCTGAGCCCTCTCCAACTTAATAAGATCCTTGCTATAGCAGGGCGATCAGAACTGCACACAGTCCTCCAGAAGAGGTCTAACCAATGTCCTGTACAACCTCAACATGACACCCCAACTCCTATACTCAAAGGTCTAAGCAATGAAGGCAAGTGTGTTAAACATCTTCTTAACCATCTTGCTTACATGTGATGCAAATTTCAAACAATTCTGTACCTGAATCCCTAGGTCTCTCTGTTTTGCAACACTACCCTTTTAATTGTATAAGTCCTGCCCTTGTTTGTTTTACCTCACATTTATCCAAGTTAAACTCCATTTGCCATTCCTCATTCCATTGACCCAATTGAACAAGATATTTTCATAATCTTAGATAACCTTCTTCACTGCAACAGTCAAACTGGGAGAATGGAATAGTGTTTACAGGAAACAGGGTGTGAAGATGTACTGTTGAGGGAACTGTAGGTGTCGGTTAGTTGGCAATGTGTATCGGTGGCTGTCCAATCCCCAGAAATGGAAACAGAGATGTCGAGGAAGGGAAGGGAGGAGTTGGAGATGAAGGTGAAGGTGAGAGAGGAGTGGAGGTTCCAAGCAAAATTGTTCAACAAGAGAGGGAAGCAGCGCTGATGATGTCATCGATATACCGGCAAAAGAGTTGTGGGTGGGGGGTGGCGGAATAGGATTGGAATAAGGAATGTTCCATATACCCTACAAAGATGGGCATAATAGGGGCCCATTCAGGTGCCCATGGCTACACCATTGACCTGAAGATAGTGAGAATAGTTTAAAGGGATTACACAGTCATGGTGAAGAGGAGGTGGCTGGAGCGCACAAACTGGGAATTCTGAAATTGACATAAAAACAAGGGGATTGAAAGAGGAGGAAAAAAATCGAATCGAGGGGAATATCAGTGGGTCAGGAACAGGCAGAGACAATGGGTCTGTCCAGGCATTCTCGTTTGTGAATTTTGAGGAGAAGGTAGAAGAGGGCTGTACACGAATGAGGAACTATGAGCTCGGAGGCTGGGGTGGAGAGATCCCAGATGGGATAAGGTGGGACAATCATGGATTAGTGTTCTATGGTGGGGTGATGGTCGAGGGGGAGGTAGGAGGAGGTGTCTGAGAGCTGGCACTCAGCCTCTGTAATGTAGAAGTCAGTCCGCCAGACTATAACTGCACCACCCTCATCGGCGGGCTTCATTACAAAGGCAGGGTTGGATCTGAGAGCACAGAGCGCAGTCGGTGCAGAGGGAGACAGGTTGGAATGGGTGAGGGAGAGGTCAGAGAAATTGAGGCGACCAGTGTCACGTTGACAGTTCTCTATAAATAATTCAATTGCAGGTAAAATGCCAGAGGAAGGCAAGAGATTGATGGAGATGGGTGAAAGGATCTGGGAGATTGGGAGAGGACACTTGTCCAAGGGAATGGGCATGGTGGTGACAGAAGAAGAGTTTGTTGTCATGCCTTGCTCAAAATTCATTGAGGCGGGGGCTGGCAGAGGGATAAGATTAAGACCTATGCTGAGTGCAGAACATTAAGCGGTGGAGATTGGAAGGTCAGAAGGGATAGAAAATGCCCAACAAGTGGTGGGATCAAGGGAAAGGATGGAGTCAGATGGAAAGGGAGGGGAGCAATGTTCAAGAGGAGTTTGAATAACCCTGGGTTATTTCAGCTTTTCTTCTTTAATGCCTGTTAGCACCACAAAGGAGCTGGAGAACGAGTGAAACTGGGAGCTCTGAGAGAGTACAATGTGGTGCTGATGGAGACTGTAGCACTGGGTGTGGAGGAAGCAGTGAGAACAGCTGTCTGACTAGCATCGTTCATCACAGAGATACCTGTGATCCAAAGTGGATTCGAAACATGAAGGATGAAACTTCAGTCAGAATCCACACTGGGTGATGCTGAGCCAGAGGCAGTCACTGAGGGATGAGATGGAGCTGTGGAAGCGGGTTTTGGCAAAGACTTTGTCAAATACTAGGAAAGGAAATGAAAGGAATGACCGAGAACCAGGAGAAAAGTTAGAATGGAAGTCCTGGCGGAGAGAGGAGCAGAGCTTCTTCGGGGGGGGGGGGGAGGGGGGGGGGGTGCCTACCTGGAAGAGACGTGTCAGTGACTTAAACACTAAAGTAAAACAAAGAACTGTGGATGCTGGAGATCTGAAACAAAAACAGAAATTACTGGAAAAACTCAACACGTCTGGCAACATCTATGGGAAGAAAACAGAGCCAATGTTTACCTTCCCCTCCCATATCTCACTTGCTCTCTATGGGCTCCATGTCCACCTGTCTGCTCAATTCTCCCCTTCCCCCACCACCTCTCCCACTTTGACTTCAGAATAAATACCACAGTTCCTAGCTCCTAACATTATGGATGAAGAGTTGCTGGACTTGAAAGGTTCATTCTGCTCTCTTCACACAAATACTGCCAGACTCACTGAGCTTTGCCAGCAATCTCTCTGTCCCTGTTGCAGATCTCCAGCATCCGCAGTTCTTTGCCTTATGCACTGTTCTAGAGCAAATGGTGAGCTCAGCACTTGGAAAAATGTGGGGGATTTGTAAATTGGGCAGCACTGTGGCTCGGTGGTTAGCACTGCTGCCTCACAGTGCCAGGGGCCTGAGTTCGATTATAACCTTGGGTGACGGTCTGTGTGGAGTTTGCACATTCTCCCCATGTCTCCTCTTGGGCTCTCTGGTTTCCTCTCACAGTCCAAAGATGTTAGATGAATTGGCCATGCTAAATTACCCATAGTGTTCAGGGATATGTAGGTTTGGTGCATTAGTCAGGGGTAAATATAGGGTAGGGGAATGGGTCTGGGTGGGTTACTTTTCAGAGGATCGATGTGGAATAGGGATTCTAAGGCGGCATTTGAACTTAAAAAATCCACGTAGATTCCATTATTATTTTATGAAACCACTGTACAACAAAAATGGAATTATATGAATGCTTTCCAAACCACCAGGAGATTGTGAGACGAGGGTGGAGGGTACAAAGCACAAAAACAACCAATCCTGATAAGGTGAAAGCTCTAATTGAAATAAAGATGAATGCATTCGTGTTTTCCATGCAAGACATTCAGATCATGTGGGCAAAATGTACAGCAATTACTGAGAGCTAGTGCAAGAATGACACCTTTGAATTTGTGGAGTGCATTAACCTTGTCAAACAGAAACAGCTGTTGGTGAATGGCACATTTTCGTCCATAGACACAAGCAGAGTTGCTTCGATGCAAAAAATGTTTGAGAAGATTTGGAACTCAGGTTGAGGTTCTGAATGTAGGTTTGCTCGCTGACGACGAACCTTCCAGCTTAGTGAGCAAACCTACATCCAGTAAAAAATGTTGCTTTTGAACATCAACTTTCAGCTAAAATCTGAACTTCATCTCTACTGGAATTTGGAAACTGATGGTTTGCAACGGTGTCTCCACAAGTTGCCAATCCAGCTGTTTTGTGCTAACTTAACCTTGATTTACAGAAAATGGTGATGTTTGCATCATACAGATCTTCTTTCCTTGGAAAGAAAAATGGAATCGTGGTGATGTTAAAAATGAAATCAAGTATTTGTCAGAACAGCATTGTGTTACTCACAGAAGATCTTGGAATAGATGATGCTTGGAAGCAGTCTCAATTATGCATGATATTGACAAGCTTCTGAGAACGTATAATCAAGCATACAATGTTCAGCAGGCCAAATGGGAGGAGTGGAAAATTCTGAAAATTGTCCTAAGTAACAGAGTGTGGTACAGTGACATTTTGACCTCTGAATGAAGTGAAGTGGCAGTCAATACACTGCAGTAAGTGCATGAAACACAACTGCGATGTCTTGATCAACTACTGCAAGTGAATGATTTCAACAATCCAATAACCCAGTATTACCTGAAAATGTTCACAAAGCCACAATATCATGTTGCACTGACAATTCTGAATAATGATCTAAGTGAACTGGCTACATTGTACAAATTCTTTCAGAGCCATTCAATTTGCAAATCCCAGGATCAACAACTAAAGTTAAATCAAGGATTGTGAACAGTGGTCACCAGACTCTTCTCCTTAATGGTGATCGATTTGGAAGGTGCTGTCTGTGGAGCCTTGATGAATTTCTGCAGTGCCTCTTGTAGATAGTACAAACAGCTGCTACTGTGTGTCCACAGTTGTAGGGAATGGATGTGGTGCTAATCAAGTGGACTGCTTTGTTCTGGATGGTACCAAGCTTCTTGAGTGTTATTGGAGCTGTACCCGTCCAGGCAAGTGGGGAGTTTTCCATAACACTCCTGACTTGTGCCTTGTAATTGATGGACAGGCTTTGGGGAGTCCGGAGGTGAGTTATGCATTGCAGGTATCCTAGCCTCTGACCTACTTTGATAGCCACTGTATTAATGTGGCCAGTCCAAGTGAGTTTCTAATCGATGGTATAACCCCAAGATATTGATAGTGGGGTATTTCGTGGTGGTAGTACCATTGAATGTCAACGGTAGATTGTCTCGTATCAGAGATGGTAATTGCCTGGCACTTGTGTGGCACAATTGTTACCCACCATTTTCCATCTCAAGCCTGAACTGATTGGCCCTGGCAGAACCCAAACTGGGCATCACTGAGCAGGTTATTGCTGAGTGGCTGCTGTTTGATTGCACTGTTGATGACACCTTCTATCACTTTACTGATCACTACTAAGAGTAGACCAATGAGGCAGGAATTGGCTGGGTTGGATTTGTCCTGCATTTTGTGCACAGGACATACCTGAACAATATTCCACAATATTGGATGGATGTCAGTGTTGTAACTGTTCTGGAACAGCTTGACTAAGGAAGCAGCAAGTTCTGGAGCACAACTCTTCAGTACTATTGCCGGAAAATTGTCAGGATCCATAGCCTTTGCAGGAATCTGGAGTCACATGTAGCTGGACCAGGTAAACAGAGCAGTTTCTTTCCCGAAAGGGTTTTAGTGAAACTGATGGGTTTTCAATGATAGAAAGCTGTCACTGACACAAACTTTCTATTCCGAAAGTATTAGGAGAAAGTGAGGACTCCAGATGCTGGACATCAGAGTCGAGTGTGTGGTGCTGGAAAAGCACAGCAGATCAGGTAGCCTCTGAGGAACAGGAGAGTCGACGTTTTGCGCATAAGCCCTTCATCAGGAATCCAAAAGTATTGGTGTATTTAAATTCTACAGTAGTGCTGGACTTTGAGCTTACATCCCCAGCAAATCAGCCTAGACCTTAGATTGTTCACTCAGTGACATTGCCACTACAATGTCATGAGTAAAATAAAGCTGTGGTTAGACCGCACTCAGGTCCTAGTCTATTCTACTAGTGGAAACATCTTCTCAACATCAACTCTATCCAGGAAGGGTGTATCACCCTGTGAACTCTGAGTCAGGACGTTCTGGGTTGAAGTCCCAAGTTGCCGGTTTGAACTCCTCCAGGCTGACCTTCCAGCACAGCAAGAGGTGACAGGAGGAGAAACACCTACACAGTCTGAGTAATTACAATCCACCCTGCCTGATGGTGTGGTGGAAAGAGAATCCACCAAGACTTTCGATGGAAATGAGACCGTTAGCTACAAGTGAGGAATGTGTAGGGTGACCCAGAGAATGCTGGGAACTGAGACTGGGTTAATTATCCCTTCAGAGAGCCAGAACTGGTGCCATGGGCCAAATGGCCTATTTCTGTGATTCAGCACTGAGTCGGGTGCTGCAGTGTTGTGGGTGCCCTGTTTTGGATGGGAAACACTGGATTTCTGCACTACTTCAAGTTGGGGAGTTCTCCCTGATGTTAAGGCTAATACTTGGGTTGTTAGATTTTAAAAGGTGCCTTGTATTAATGTGGGATGAATGGCCTGTTTCTATGTTCCTGGATGTGAGTACGAAGGTACTGTCACAGTGGTCAGACCCCATCCTCTGGGATGGGGAGGGGGGGAAATGAACTCCAAAGGATGGGGCAGGAGTATCAATACCAAATCTAACACTGAGCCGATATCTCTGTCAGCCTGGAATCAGCTGAGTGGACGTTAACCAGGATAGTGTTTGGGATAGTGGGATTCTCCTGGAGATGCTAATGTTTCCAGTGCAGTGCTGAGGAATTGCTGTACTCTGGGAATCCCTTCTCTGCACTGAGGACTTAACTTGAAGTCCCATCTGCCCTCTGAGGCATTATCTCACAGAAGAGCAGGATGAATCCTCCTTGCTGATCTGTGTCCCCTGCTGTCTCCCTCTCCATCCCGCTGTTTCCGATTCCCATTCCCCCTTTCTCCCACTCCTATCCTGGTGTTTCCACCCCCATCCCACTGTGTGGCCAGTATTCACTGAAGTAGACAATCTGGCTATTTGTCTGTTTTCGAGAGCTTGCTGTGTGCAAATTGGCTGTTGCTATCCTACTTCGCAGCTACCCTTCAGAAAGAAATTCCCCAAGGTGCTTTGGGATGTCCCATGGCTGTGAAAAAGCACTATACAAATGCACACTCTGATGATGTCTGCTCACTCACAGACTGAGCGTTGCAGATGGGAACATGGTAATGATCTATATTTACACACGTTTTATTATATATAGTTTTTTTAAAAAATGAATAGTGAGATTCTAACCACTGTGATTAAGTGCTATAGACGTCACCTCTTAATGGATAGTTCGATGCACTGCAATTACCCTGCTGTTCAGTGGCTGTTCCCTGGGTTTCCATGGCTGCGTATGTTTTCTGATGAATTATTCAGTTCTTGACTGCACAGCTCAATGTCAGGGGGAGCAGAAAGTGGGCTGGATCCTGAACCTCATCCCACCCCATCATTTCCCATTGTCAGCTCTGTGTCGTGGATGGGAGGTAGCAGAAAGTGGTGGGTTTCTGAGAGATTCCGACATTGTGGATCCCATAGTATGACAGGAGCCCACTGGCTCGGTTCCAGCTCTTTGAAGAACCTCAGCGATTAACTCTCACCCCACCGTCCTTTCCTTGAGAATTTTTTCCTTTTCAAATATTGGTCCAATTCCATTCGGAGTGGTCCTTTTTCTGTCACCCTTTTAGTCAGTGTGTTGCACATTGCAGTGATGAGCAAAGGAAGTTCTCCTGATTTAGTTCCCTCTTGTTGTTATGAGGTGATCCTTGATGACGAAGGAACTGTGGTGGGTCAGTTTGAACCACATGGGATTATTGATTGACAGGAAGGCAGAATGAGGCAAAGTGCTAATGTCACAAACAACTGGACATTGTGGGGCCCAGGCTAAAGCTTTGGGGCCAAGGATCCAAATCCGACAGCAGCCTAGTGGTGTTTAAATCCAGAAGTTAAAGCTAGTCCCGCTATTGGTGCCTAATAAATAGCATTGATTCTTGTTAAAAACCTATCTATTAAAACATAGGAGCAGAACAAGGTCATTTGGTCCATTGAGTCTGCTCTGCCATTTCATCATTGCTCATATGTTTCTCAACCCCATTCTCCAGCCTTCAACCTGCACTCCTTGATCACTTTACCAATTAAGAACCTATCTATCTCTGTCTTAAATTCACTCAATAACTTGGCCTACACAGCTCTCATGGGCAGAGTTCCACAGATTCACTACCCTCTGGCTGAAGAAATTCCTCCTCATCTTAGCTCTAAAGGCTTATCCCTTCACCCTGAGGCCGTGCCCTTGGGTCCTACTCTCTTCTACTAGTAGAAGCATCTTCTCAATGTCCACTTGATCCAGGCCTCTCAGTATCCTGTAGGTTTCAGTCAGATTCCACTCCCCCCCCCACAACCCAATCCCTCTAAACTCTATTGTGTACAGAGCCAGAATCCTCAACTGCATCTCATACAACAAGCCTTTTGTCCCTGGGATCATTCTTGTAACCCTCATCTGGACCCCCTCCAACTCCTTACATTCGTGCCCAAAACTGCTCACAATATTCCATATACAATCTGACCAGAGCCTAATACAGCCTCAGTGATACAGGTCAGCTCTTGTATTATAGCCCTCTTGAAATTAATGCTAATGTTGCATTTACCTTCCTAACTGCCAACTGAACCTGCACGTTAATCTTAAGAGAATCCTGAACTAGAACTCCCAAGTCCCTTTGTGTTTCAGATATTCAAAACCTTTTCCCATTTAGAAAATACTCTTCGACTCTGTTCTTCCTCCCAAAGTGCATAACCTCCCATGTTCCTGCATTGTATTCCATCTGCCACTTTCTTACCCACTCTCCCAGTCTGTCCGCATCCTTCTGCACCTTCCACACATCCTCAGTACTACCTGTCACTCCACCTACATAATGTTCACTCGTGGCCTTCAGCGCCTTCCTTTCCCTACATGTGATTCCAGACCCAGAGCAATGCAGTTCACTCTTACCTGCCCTCTGAAATGGCCTGCTAACTGCTCAGTTTAAGGGCAATTAGGGATGGGTCTGAAATGCCACCCTTACCAGTGATATCTAGGTCCCAAGAAATAATTTTAAACCTAATTTTGATGGTATTTCATGAGGCGTAAACAATTTGTTGCCAATCCCTAATTTTCCTGGAGGAGGTGGTGCGGAGTCACCTCTTGAATCACTGCTTGTCCGTTATGTATGTGGACACTCACAAGGCTGTCACAAATGGAGTACAAAGATTTTGACCTAGCAACTGTGAAGATATGGTGATATGGTTCCAAGTCAGGATGGTGAGTAGTTTGAAAGGGAGCTTGCAGGAGAAGGCTATTCTCATGAATCTACTGCCTTTGTCCTTCTGGATGGTAAGAGGCCACGTGTTTGGAAGGCGCTGTCTTAAGGAACCTTGGAATAAACCGCTGCTACTGAGCATCAGTGGCCGAAGGAGCATTGCTTCAGGCGATGGTGAGTGTGGTTGAAGCTGTGTCCATCCATAATCGGAAAGATGTTGTGAAACTTGAAAGGGTTCAGAAAAGATTTACAAGGATGTCGCCAGGGTTGGAGGCTTTCAGCTATAGGGAGAGGCTGAACAGGTTGGGGCTGTTTTCCCTGGAGCGTCGGAGGCTGAGGGGTGACCTTATAGAGGTGTACAAAATTATGAGGGGCATGGGTAGGGTAAATAGGCAAAGTCTTTTCCCTGCGGTTACGGAGTCCAGAACTAGAGAGCACAGGTTTAGGGTGAGAGGGGAAAGATATAAAAGAGACCAACGGGGCAACTGTTTCACACAGAGGGTGGTACATGTATAGAATGAGCTGCCAGAGGAAGTGGTGGATGCTGGTACAATTGCAACATTTAAAAGGCATTTGGATGGGTATATGAATAGGAAGGGTTTGGAGGGATATGGGCCGGGTGCTGGCAGGTGGGCCTAGATTGGGTTGGGATATCTGGTCGGCATGGATGGATTGGACTGAAGGGTCTGTTTCCATGGTGTACATCTCTATGACTCTATGACTCTATGACAATTGGAGGATATTCCATCACACTCTCGGCTTGTGCCTTGTAGATGGTGGGCAGCATGGGATTTTCAGAGCATGATTTACTCACTGCAGAATTCCCAGCATCTTGTAGCCCCCAGTTTACCTGTGGATGGTTCAGGTAATTTTCAGGTCAATGCTAACCCAAAGGGTTTTGATCTGGGGATTCAGTGTTGGAGCTGCATTGGGACATCTTTGTTGGTTTGTGGCTGGCTTGGGAGTATGTGTGGTTCTGCAGGAACCCTTACCTTTCAATCCATCGTTACATTGCAGTGATGCTGGAAAAGCTCTGCAGGCCAGGCAGCATCCAAGGAGCAGGAAAATCGACGTTTCGGGCAAAAGCCCTTCATCAGGAAGCCCTTTTCCAACACCACTCTAAGCTACACTCTGGTTTCCAGCATCTGCAATCCTCTGTTTTGCCCTTTCAATCCATTGGTGTGGTCTCAGGTGATGAGGTACTCTGTTTGCTGATGGCGACAGAGATGCCCCGGGGTGGGTGGGGTTTGTGTGGTGATGGGGTGGGTGGGGGGTGGGGGGGGGGGGAGGTGGCAGTCAATCAGTGCCACTCAATCACTCCCTTTACCGGTGAGGAACTCTCTGGACATCCCGCATATATTGTTACAAACAATGAAGCGCTTTTGAAATGTGGTCACTATTGTAATATAAATAAGGCAATCTTAATCCTGCTCCCCATCACTGGGTACAACCTGACTGGTCACGTTTCCCATCTGGCTGTGTGCCACACAGTGTATTGGTTATGTTACTGAGTCAGTAATCCAGCAGAACCCACCGAAACAGTCTGAGAGTTTGAATTTGATCTGGAAAGAATCTAGAAATTAAGTGGCATGTGATCAAGAAGCCATCAGATTATTGTAAACTCCAAATTGTTTAGTTTCTGCCCTTTAGAGGGAAAGAAACCAGCTGGCTTTACTTGGTCCAAAGCATTATGTTCAGTTCTGGTCCCCACATCACAGGAAGGATGTGCAGGCTTTGGAGAGGGTGCAGAAGAGGTTTACCAGGATGCTGCCTGGATTCGAGGGTATGAGCTACAAGGAGAGGCTGGAAAAATACAGTGTAGGAACAAGTTGCTGCAGATGCTGGAACTTGAACTGAAAACAACAAATGCTGTGAATTCACTGCAGGTCAGCTAGCATCCATCGAGAGAGTTTCGAGCTAATGGAGGCGGAGGGCAGACTTGATAGAAGCTTATAAAATTATGATATACATAATTAGGGTTGACAGTCAGAATCTTTTCCCAGAGTTGAAATGTCTAAGACTAGGGGACATGTATTTAAGGTGAGAGGGGGAAAGTTCAAAGGAGATGTGAGGGGCAAGTTTTTCATTCAGAGAGCAGTAGGAGTCCGGAGTGTACTGCCAGGGTGGTGTTGGAAGTAGGTACGTTAGGGCTGTTTATGGGAGTTTTTGATAAGCACATGAATATGCAAGGAATGGAGGGATAGGGACCAAGTGTAGGCAGAAGCGATTACTTTAATTTGGTGTCATGTTTGATGTAACATTGCGGATCAAAGGGCCCGTTCCAGAGCTGTTCTATTCTGTGTTCTATATGTGACTCCAGTCCTGTGCTGAAGCCTTTGCCAATGATGCCCACACCCTACTGAAAGAATTCAAAGTTTGTCACTGCACGAATCTGAGGCTTTTAACTTACTTGCTAAACTCCCAACTTCTCAATCTTGTGCCCTTGAAAAAAATCATTTCCCAGAACATTGAAAAGTCATCTGTTTTCTCTGACTAACAATCTGTTTATTTAAAGAGAAGAATATATATTTTTAATCCAAATGCCACTCAAGATGACTCAGAGAGGAGTTAGAGGATCACACACAATAGCAGAGGCAATTTCAGTCTGCGCATCTGTTTAATAGAAATTTTCTTTCACAAAATCTAATGACACACAAGTGCAAAGAGAATAGAATCAAATTAGTACAGAGTGACTCAGAGAAAAGATCTGAGATTGTGAGTGAACTTGTCATATGGATGGTGCAAAGTGATTTAAAGTAGGGTCACTGGGAGATGTACAGACAGTTACAATAAAAACAAAGAGTGCTGGAAAAACTCAGCAGGTCTGGCAGCATCGATGGAGAGAGAAAGCAGAGTTAACATTTTGAGTGCAGGATGACTCTACTTCAGGGGAATTGAAGAGTCTTTGGACTTGAAACATTGGCTCTGTTTTCTCTCTCCACAAACAGTGCCAACATGCTCCGTTTCCGTTTCAGATTTCCAACATCTTCAGAATTTTGTAGCATTTCATTGAATGTTAGCCAAAGCCTGCACAAAATACTAGCGAGATCTTACAGAGGGCATCATGGAATCCCTAAAGTGTGAAAACAGGCCATTTGGCCCAACAAGTCCACACCAACCCTCCGAAGAGTATCCCACCCAGACCCGTTCTCCTACTACCCTATTACTTTACATTTACCCCTGACTAATGCACCTAAACTACACATCCCTGAACGCTATGGGCAATTTAGCATGGCCAATTCATAGAACATAGAACATAGAACATAGAACATAGAACATAGAACATAGAACAATACAGCACAGAACAGGCCCTTCGGCCCACGATGTTGTGCCGAACTTCTATCCTAGATTAAGCACCCATCCATGTACCTATCCAAATACCGCTTAAAGGTCGCCAATGATTCTGACTCTACCACTCCCACGGGCAGCGCATTCCATGCCCCCACCACTCTCTGGGTAAAGAACCCACCCCTGACATCTCCCCTATACCTTCCACCCTTCACCTTAAATTTATGTCCCCTTGTAACACTCTGTTGTACCCGGGGAAAAAGTTTCTGACTGTCTACTCTATCTATTCCTTTGATCATCTTATAAACCTCTATCAAGTCACCCCTCATCCTTCGCCGTTCCAACGAGAAAAGGCCGAGAACTCTCAACCTATCCTCGTACGACCTACTCTCCATTCCAGGCAACATCCTGGTAAATCTTCTCTGCACCCTCTCCAAAGCTTCCATATCTTTCCTAAAGTGAGGCGACCAGAACTGCACACAGTACTCCAACTGTGGCCTAACCAAAGTCCTGTACAGCTGCAACATCACTTCACGACTCTTGAATTCAATCCCTCTGCTAATGAACGATAATACTCCATAGGCCTTCTTACAAACTCTATCCACCTGAGTGGCAACCTTCAAAGATCTATGTACATAGACCCCAAGATCCCTCTGTTCCTCCACCTGACCAAGAACCCTACCATTAACCCTGTATTCCGCCTTCTTATTTGTTCTTCCAAAATGGACAACCTCACACTTGGCAGGGTTGAACTCCATCTGCCACTCCTCAGCCCAGCTCTGCATCATATCTAAGTCCCTCTGCAGCCGACAACAGCCCTCCTCACTGTCCACAACTCCACCTATCTTTGTATCATCTGCAAATTTACTGACCCACCCTTCGACTTCCTCATCTAAGTCATTAATAAAAATTACAAACAGCAGAGGACAATTACAAACAGCAGAGGACAATTCACCTAACCTTACACATCTTTGGACTGTGGGAGGAAACCCACACAAAGAGAACGTGCAAACTCCACTCAGATGGTCGCCTGAGGCTAGAATTGAACCCAGGTCCCTGGCACCATGAGACAGCAGTGCTGACCACTGAGCCACCATGTGGGCATCATCTCAGAATAAGCTAGTGTACCTTTAAGAAAAATGAGAAGGAATGAGGGTGTGGATCTGTGGGATTCTTTATCTCCGAGCAATGTCAAGGCTGGGTTATTCAGTATATTCCAGGCTGAGATCCACAGGTTTTTAATCAGGAAGAGAATCAAATGTGATGGGGAAAAGGCAGAAAAATGGAGCTGAGGATCATCTCATCAAATAGTGGAGCAGATTATATTAGATTCCCTACAGTGTTTAAACAGGCCCTTCAGCCCAACCAGTCCACATCAACTCTCTGAAGAGTAACTCACCCAGACCCATTTCCCTCTGACTAATTGACCTTCCACTATGGGGCAATTTAACATGGCCAATTCACCTGACCTGCACATCTTTGGACTGTGGGAGGAAAATGGAGCACCCAGAGAAAACCCATGCAGACCTGGGGAGAATGTGCAAACTCCACACAGACAGTCGCAATTGAACCTGGGACCCTGGTGCTGTGAGGCAGCATTGCTAACCACTGAGCCACCATGCCACCCCAGTGGGCTGAATGGCCTACTTCTGTTCCCATCTTTAATGATGTTATGGGTCAGGGTAAGACTGATTCCAAGTTTAAGTGAGATGAATTACAAGGGTTTTTTTTCTTTTAATTCCATGTTGACACCCAGCGGAGAGGGCAGTTAAGCAGGACGGAGATAATTAATATAATATTACAAAGTTTATCTCAGGCAAACTCTGTACATTACTTCCACTATTATTTTCTTTAAAAATGTCAAAGAACCAAGTTACTTTCAATAATCAAAGATCATTTCTGTCAGGTGTCAGTGACTGTCCAAACTAATCTGTTAGGTCAGGAGAGGTCAGTAAGTGTTTAATAGCTTGTGGTATTCCAGCAGTTGGTAATTCAGATCCCACTTTGTGTAAATCGGGAGTTAATTTTGATAGATTGTATGGTGATGATTTATTGTAAAGACCTTAATATCCCCATCCCCTGCCCTACACATGACTCCTGTCCTAGATGATATGCTAGATTTAATGCCCTCAGAGAGGTAGGGGTGGGGAACAATCTTGTCTTGCTCACATCTCAAGCGGAAATAAAAGATTCCTGGTTGTATTATATCTGCAGCTTGTGTTGGATGATTTTTCCTAAATCATCCTTAAGGTAAAAGAAAGAAAATCTTCATTCAAATAGCACTTTCACAACGCCCCCAAGATACTTCTGAAGTACTTACGTGGGGTGACAATTTAACAATTGAGGTAAGTGATGGATTCAAATCCAAATTCAGAATGTTAATGCCTCCCCTTTCCCCAATTCGCAGGGTTATAAGATCCTGTGTCACATTCACCTGAGAGTGATGTTCCCTCTTCCTCTGAGTTTGTGTCTGAGCTCTGTGCACAGCAGCGGCTTCTGGAAGGAAGCAGTCATGCAGCGACATGACAATTGGTGTGTACAAGATGGTCACACAATGTAAAGGAAACCCTGGGGCCAAGTGGGAGTCTTGGTTTGACGTCCCATCAGAAAGATGGCTTCTCGGAATGTAGCCAGCCACTCTGTACCTGCACCAGGAAGTGCAAACTGAGGTTACCTCTGGAAGTTTCTGGAGTGAGCTGGGCCTGAAGCCTGAAGCTTCTGAAGAAAAAGTCCTATCATTGGACACCCATGAAGGAAGGAAGTGGTTTCTATGTGTTGGCCATAATGGTGGAGCAGGCTCGAGGGGCTGAATGGCCTGCTGCTGTTGATGTTTGTTATGGTGTTTGAGGAGAAGGGAAAAGTGGTGTAGAGTTATAGCAGAATTACATGGAACCCCCTGTGAGCTGCCACCCCCTGGAATGGGACCATTTAAAGACGGTTGTGATGGGCATAATTCAGGTTGAACAGACCGATAACGTTATGTTGAAATGGGTCAGCAAAAGGCTCTCAGAGATTTACAAGGGCTTTATTGTAGATCTATAATTTTGCACAAACATCTGTTTCCATCTTTTCCTTCTGGACCCTTCCCCTGTCCAGAGGCCTACCAAGGGCAGTGTAACAATAATAGATATAGAGGAGGCTGGAGTCATAGAATCATACATGGAAACAGGCCCTTCGGCCCAACACGTCCATGCCGACCAAGTTTCCCAAACTAAGCTAGTTCCATTTGCCTGTTTTTGGCCCATATCCCCCTATACCTTTCCTATGCATGTACCTGTCCAAATGTCTTTTAAATGTCGTAATTGTACTAGCCTCCACCACTTTCCCTGGCGTCTCATTCCATACATGCACCACCCCATGCATGAAAAAGCTGCCCATCGGATACCTTTTAAATCTTTCCCCTCTTGTCTTAAACCTATGCCTCTAGTTTTGGATTCCCCTACCCTTGGGAAAGACTTTAGCAACTCACTTTACCTGTGCCCCTCATGATTTAATAAACCTCGACAAGGTCACCCCTCAGCCCCCTACACTCCAGGGAAAAAAGTCTCTGCTTATCCAGCCTCTCATTATAACTCAAACCTTCCAGGCCCAGTAACATCCTTGTAAATCTTATTTGCACCCTTTCCAGTTTAATAACATCCTTCCTATAGTAGGGTGACCAGAATTGTAAACGGTACTCCAAATGTGGCCACACCAATGTCTTAAATGAAAATGGAGTTATGGGGAGGAGGGGAAATGATGGCTTCCACATCTTCATGCTGCCCACCTCTCAAAGGGGTTCTTGGATATCACTCACTCACTCTCCAGGAACACTCAGGAGAGCTCAGCTCTTTTCCCATCCAGAGATGCTTGTACATACCTCTGAATGCCTTTTTCTCCACCATCAATTCGCTCGTGTTTCTAACTAATGCAATTTGGGCAATGCGTCAGCATAAAAAGGTAAGGAGTGAGGGAACTAAATGTAGAGCCATGCTCATAAACACAAAGTCCATTGAACACCACCATCTCTCAGTCAACTCTCTGGAGCTGTTCTGTTTGAGTTTTAAGGGGACCTGCTGTTAATTCTGACCCTGGAATGATCCTGCTGCGTGTGTCCGACCTCAGCCAGACCCCCAGCTGTTGAAATGGTGACCAGGAGTACCCTCCAGTAACTGGGCCAGTGTGTGACTTTCACTGAGACATCCAACCTCTCCTCACACTGTGTTTCGAAAGGCATCACAGAATGGACTAAATAATTAAACACATTTGAAAGAAAACAAAAGACTGTTGGAGGGAATGCTAATTACGTTTTCGCAAACACTGAGCGTCACTACATGTATTAGTCACTTGAACCCAAAGAGCTAATAATTGCTAAACAAGCGCATTGTGTTTTTTTTTAGCTCTTCCGTGCTGTATCCACCTCTCTCTCTCTCTGAATTATAAGCTGAGAAAGAGCTCATGAGAAGAAGAAATTTATTTGTCAAATGCCTCTTGAAACCACACCAAGGTGCAGCTTGTGGGGGTTTTGACACTAATGGCTAGATATCAGGATTCTCTCCTTTAAAAAAGGAAATGAAATTGCTAGCTCCATTAGAAGTCGATCTCTTCCGCCTCCTCTTTCTAGAAGGTTCCATGTTCTTTCCAGCACAGATATTGGCAACCGGGCCTCTCATGTGTTTGTCAACCACTGTCAGACGCCATCTTTAACTACTCCTTCCTTTATGGGTCATTTTATTTTTAACAATGTTGTTTCCCGTTCCCTTCAGCCCAGTGTCATCCAGCCTTTCCCTTTGGTGTGTTGGAGCAGGATGAGGTCAATAAGCCATTATCCTGTTCAGTAAGGTCATGGCTAACCTGCTGTCCATCTGCATTTACCCATCATCATTCTACATCCCTTAATAACTAATAACAAAAACATATTTAAAATTGAAACATTTTAAAATTAATAATAAATCTCACATCAATTGATGTTTGTGGAAGAGAGCTCCAGACTCTTGTGTGTAGAAGTATTTCCTGAATTCATTCCAAAAAGGTCTAGGTCCAATGGAAATCCACCGAGGATGATGTGGGAAAACCTGCAGCAAGTGGGTCAGGGTCAGGGCATCCCGGTGTTGGGATCAGAATCCCAAGTGGGGTCATGAACTCTGAGGGAGAGTAGCCATTGTGGAGCTCCAGCCTTAGCTCTACACGCCTGGTCTCACAGCCCCCCACACTCTCAAAGTCCCATCTCTCTCTTCCCCCAACCCCCTCGCTGAGGGATCACGACCATTTTTAAGCCTTGAAATGGGGTCACAGACTTTGGGAAGTATTGCCTTAGGATCTGGAATACAGTGGGAGGGGGACAATTCACTTGAAGCCTTCAAAAAGAATTGGAAGATGATCAAACGCAAATAGGTTTGCAGGACCATTGAGAGAAAGCAGAAGAGCGGGACTAGCTGAGATGCTCTTGCAGGGGGCCAACACCGGAAGCAATGGGCCGAATGGTCTACTTTGGTGAAATAGCCAAATGAAACAGCAACTCAATTAGAGCACTACGAACTTGCCCCACGACCCACGTCCAGTGGTCCTGCCTTACAAACCAGAGCACCACAGCTCCCGGGAATCCTCTACTAGATCATTGGGCTCGGATGCTCCTATCTGTCCCAAGCCGAAATTCTGTTCTACAAGATATATACGATGCCCCTTTATCTCAGACTCCCCAATCAGCAGACACCATTTCTCTCTATTTATCCAGCAACGTGTGTCATTTTATATTTGCTTGTTCACTATGTGTGAGTGTCACTGGCTGGGCCCGTCCCTAGTTGCCCTTGAGAATATGATGGCGAGCTGCCTTCTTGAACCGCTGCTGCCCATGTCCAGCTTGACCCACAATGTCCTTAGGGTGAGAAATTCCAGGACTTTGACCCAGAGGAAGAGAAGAAACGGGCGATATATTTCCAAGTCGGGATGCTGAGTGGCTTGGGGGGAGCTTCCAGGTGATGTTGCCCTTGTCATTCCAGGTGGAAGACAAGGTTGTAGATTTAGAAGGTGCTGTCTGACGATCTTTGGTGAATTTCTGCAGCGCATCTTGTAGGTAGTACACACTGCTGTTAGTGAGCGTTGGTGGTGGAAGGAGTAGATGTTGAAGGGGTGGATGGGATGCAGAAGAATTGTCCTGGATGGCACAGAGCTTTTTCCTCATTATTGGAGCTGTACCCATCCTGGCAACTACAGAGTATTCAATTAGGAATAATTCCTGCAGGTATCCTTGACTCCTGGATGTACTTATTGTTTGGAAACAGGGGCAAAGGGCGGGGGGGGGGAGGGGGGGGGGGGAATGGGTGTGGTTTATCACACAGGCACAGGAAGAATAGCAAAGCTCTCATAGAGATGTACAGCACGGAAACCCAAGTGGGGTCATGAACTCTGAGGGAGAGTAGCCATTGTGGAGCTCCAGCCTTAGCTCTACACGCCTGGTCTCACAGCCCCCCATGGTCAAGTCTAACTTGACCATGCTGACCAGATATCCCAACCTAATCTAGTCCCGATTTGGAGATGCCGGTGTTGGACTGGGGTGTACAAAGTTAAAAATCAAACAACACCAGGGTATAGTCCAACAGGTTTAGTTGGAAGCACACTAGCTTTCGGAGTGTCGCTCCTTCATCAGGTGGTTGTGATGAATCACCTGATGAAGGAGCGTCGCTCCGAAAGCTACTGTGCTTCCAATTAAACCTGTTGGACTATACCCTGGTGTTGTGATTTTTAATCTAGTCCCATTTACCAGCATTTGGCCCATATCCCTCTAAACCCTTCCTATTCATATGCCCATCCACGTGCCCCTTAAATGTTGTAATTGTACCAGCTCATGACTTGTGCCTTGGAGATGGTGGATCACAACCATTCTGGGTTTAAGCGCTGAAACAGTGGAATGTGGAAAAAGATAAGTTACACAAAATTTTAAAAACATTATCTCACTGAAGGGGTCCATTTGGCCCATGATGCTTGTGCAAGCTCTTTGAAAGCAGAGAGGCCTGTCTTCACGCAGTACCTTTCAGGATGTCCCAAGGTCCTTCACAACAAATGACTTATAGAAAATATTTGAAGTGCAGTCACTTTGTTTTTCTGATGGGTGTGGGCTGCAGTGGCAAGGGTGTTTAATGCCAATCCCTAATTGCCCTGGAATGGAGATTGCCTGCCCATTTTAGAGGGTACTAACATGTCAACCACTTTGCTGTGTGTCTGGAGTCACGTGTAGGCCTGACTGAATCCAGGTGCCGTGAAAGGTTTTGGTCTCCTCATTTGGAAGGAGGATATAACTGCGTAGGAAACTGTTCAGAGAAGATTCATACAGCTCATTCCTTGGATGAAAGCCTTCACTTATAGAGAACCTGAACAGGTTGAGCCTGTTTCTGTTGGAGTTAGAAGAAGGAGCCGTGATCTTACTGAACTATATAATATCCCATTGTGGGAGGTGGGTGGTGGATGATGCTGAGAGGGTATTCCCGCTTGGTAAAGAGGCAAAGGTCGAAGATGAATGATAGGTCTCACTTTTAAGGTGGAGATCAGGGGAAGTAATTTGCCTCAAATCATCATTAATCTGTGGAATTTCCTTTTCCAGCAGCTAATGGTCACTGGGCGCTTACTCAGGGCTGAGTTAAGACAGACCTTTGAGAGAGTCACGGGGAGGGGGCTGGTTTGGATGGAGAGTAAAACAAGACAAAAGCTGTGAGTTTTCTGAATGGTGGGATCGACTCCAATGGGCGAATGAAGCAAAAGTGTGCACTGCAGATGCTGGAAATCAGACTCTAGATTAGAGTGGTGCTGGAAAAGCACAGCAGGAAGCAGCCCTGATGAAGGGCTTCTGCCCGAAACGTTGATTTTCCTGCTCCCCAGATACTGCCTGACCTGCTGTGCTTTTCCAGCACCTCTCTAATCTAGACTCCAAGGGGTGAATGGCTTACTCGTGTTCCTGTAGTTTTAGTGCCTGTGGTTCCTTACCCTGAGACACATGCCCCCACCTGCCCCCATTCTAAAATCACCAGCCAGCAGAAACTACCTCTTGGAATTAAACAAACAAAAAAAAATCTCACCTCATCATCCACTAAATTCAGGTAAATTAAGAAGTGCTGACGTAGCTTTATAAAGCAGTGAATGTGTGAGTGTTACATGGTGCAGAATTTGCATTATCCTGACAGAATTCCTCCAGTTTCAATCCTATGTCAGCATTGAGAATTTCCTGTGAGACTGCAGAGTAATCTCTGCTGTACGGCAGAGAGATCCTCTGTATCAAATACAGCCTTTCTTGACCCAGCACTCCCGCTCCCATCTCTCCCACACTCAGGTGGCTTTCTGTTGTAAGGCAGTGGTTTGAGCCTGAATAACAAGGTCTGAGCTCACAATCCAGGCTGCTATTTCATTGCTGCATTGTCTCTGTAACTCCTCGATTTCTCCCACACTTGACTTGGGCACAGGTCAAAAGAGGAAATCAATCGCAAGCCAGTACCACTTTCTGGTGAATTCTGAGCTCTGGGTATCAGCTGTGGCTCACACTCTCAGTTCTTCATCACAAAGTGTGAATTCACAGCTCCCCACTCCCACAGATTTCAACCTGGCACTTCCACTACAGCACTAAGGGGGCACTGACTGTGGACCATGCCATCTTTCAGAGGCGATGTTAGACTGAGGACTGGTATGTGTTCTCAGGAGGGTGTAAAAGAAGGCTAGTGCCCCCCCCCCCCCCCCACCAACGCTGAGACTCGAGCCTGGACTCAAAGCCACGACTTTGACCGAGAGGCGAGAGTGTTACCAGCTGAGAGGAGGCGGTGCTGAATGATGGCAACTTTAAATGTGAGAAGAGAAGAATCAAAGAAGGGAGGTTTTGTGAAGGATGTTGTAAGGGAAAAGGTAGCTCTGTTACTATTGTGAGAATGTGTGTGTGAGAGAGAGAGAAAAACTCTGTTTATGTCTGTATGTGAGAGTGTGTGTACATAAGAATGTGAGTGTTTGAGTGTGTGTGTGTGAGTGAGAGTGTGTGTGTGTGTGTGTATATCAGGTGGGGTTGGTGCTGCATGGGGGAGGGTCAGAGCTGGATGAAAAGTGATAGAGTGGTGGGGTTTGGCTCAGTTATGATGTTGACTGTAAAAGGATGAAAGCCACACGTGTACCTGCTCCAACTCCATCTCCCATCATACAGAAACTATCTCCAAACCATGACCCCACCCCAAACCCAGCCTCATCCTCCAACATACACCCCACCCTACTCTGAAACTAGTACCTACTCCTAAACTGTCTACACCTCCCCCAGCCTGTCCCCCCTCCCCCAGCCTGTCCCTCCCTCCCCCAGCCTGTCCCTCCCTCCCCCAGCCTGTTCCCCCTTCCCCAGTCTGTCCCTCCTTCCCCAGTTTGTCCCTCCTTCCCCAGTCTGTCCCCCCTTCCCCAGTCTGTCCCCCCTCCCCCAGCCTGTCCCTCCCTCCCCCAGCCTGTTCCCCCTTTCCCAGTCTGTCCCTCCCTCCCTAGCCTGTTCCCCCTTCCCCAGCCTGTCCCCCCCTTCCCCAGCCTGTACTCCCTCCCCAGCCTATTCCCCCTCCCAAGCCTGTCCCTTCCTCCCCCAGCCTGTTCCCCCTTCCCCAGTCTGTCCCTCCTTCCCCAGTTTGTCCCTCCTTCCTCAGTCTGTCCCTCCTTCCCCAGTCTTCCCCCTCCCCAAGTATGTTCCCCCTCTCCCTGTCTGTCCCCCTTCCCCAGTCTTCCCCCTCCCCCAATCTGTCCCTCCTTCCCCAGTCTGTCCCTCCTTCCCCCACCTGTTCCCCCTCCCCCAGCCTGTCCTCCTTTCCCCAGCCTGTACTCCCTCCCCAGCCTATTCCCCATCCCCCAGCTTGTCTCTCCCTCCCCCAGCCTGTTCCCCCTCTCCCAGTCTGTTCCCCTTCCCCAGTCTTCCCCCTCCCCCAGTCTATTCCCCCTCCCCAGTCTGTCCCTCCTTCCCCAGTCTGTCCCCTCTCCCCCAGCCTGTTCCCCCCTCCCCCATCCTGTTACCCCCTCCCCCAGCCTGTTAACCTCTCCCCCAGCCTGTTCCCCCTTCTCCCAGTTTGTTCCCCTTACCCCAGTCTGTCCCCCTCCCTTCAGCTTGTACCCCACACCCCCAATCTGTCCCCTTCTCCCCGAGTTGTCCCCTCCTCCCCTCGCCTCTCCTCTCCTCTCCTCCCCCACCTGTCCTGCACCGGCCTGCCCCCCTTCCCCCAGTCTGTCCCACCTCCCCCAGCCTGTTCCCCCTTCCCCCAATCTGTCCATCCTCCTCCCCCAGCCTATCCCCTCCTCCCCAGCGTTTCCTCCCCCCCCAGTCTGTACTCTCCTCCCCCAGCCTGTACACCCTCCCCCAGCCTGTTCACCGCTCCCCATCTATCTACCCTCCCCCACCCTGTCCCGTCTTCCCCAGCCTTTCCTCCCCTTCCCCAGTCTGTACCCTCCTCCCCAAGCCTGTACCCCCTCCCCCACCTGTCCCCCTTCGCCTAGACTGTCCACCACACCCCCCGTCTGTACTCCCCTTCCAGTCTATACTTTCCTCCCCCAGTCTGTACCCTCTCCACCAGATTGTTCCCTTCCCCCAGCCTGTCTCCCTCCCCCAATCTGTACCCCCTCCCCTAGTCTGAACCCATCTACCCCAGCCTGACTACCCTCCTCCAACCTACATGGTGATTATGAATGGCTGACAAATGCTGGTCGTGTGGGTGACACTCACTCTGTGAGTGAATATAAAACACTCAAACCCCAACCTTGAGCCCAATCCGAAACCAAATCCAAGCCCAAACCCACCTCAAGCTCCTAAGCTGAACCTACCACAGACCTAATTATTAACCTGTGACCCACCCTGAGCCCCTGACTCTAACCCATTGTGAGAAAATGCATTTTATCGAGATACTGTGCCTGGATACTTTGGGTACTGTGCCTGGATATTGTATCTGGATATTGTGTCTGGATGTTGTGTCTGGATACTGTTTCTGGGTACTGTGCCTGGATACTATGTCTGGGTACTGTGTCTGGGTACTGTGTCTGGGTACTGTGTCTGGGTACTTGCCTGGATACTATGTCTGGGTACTGTGCCTGGATACTATGTCTGGGTACTGTGTCTGGGTACTTGCCTGGATACTATGTCTGGGTACTGTGCCTGGATACTATGTCTGGGTACTGTGCCTGGATACTATGTCTGGGTACTGTGTCTGGGTACTGTGTCTGGATACTGTGTCTGGGTACTGTGTCTGGCTACTCTGTCTGGATACTATGTCTGGGTACTGTGCCTGGATACTATGTCTAGGTATTGTGTCTGGGTACTGTGCCTGGATATTGTGTCTGGATTCTGTTTCTGGATACTGTGTCTGGGTACTGTGTCTGTGTACTGTGTCTGGCTACTTTGGCTACTGTGTCTGGATACTGTGTCTGGGTACTGTACCTGGATACTGTGTCTGGATACTGTACCTGGATATTGTGTCTGGATACTGTGTCTGAGTACTGTGTCTGAGTACTGTGTCTGGGTACTGTGCCTGGATACTATGTCTGGGTACTGTACCTGGATACTATGTCTGGCTAATGTGTCTGGATACTGTGTCTGGGTACTGTGCCTGGATACTATGTCTGGGTACTGTGTCTGGGTACTGTGTCTGTGTACTGTGTCTGGGTACTGTGTCTGGATACTGTGTCTGGATACTGTACCTGGATACTGTGTCTGGGTTCTGTGTCTGGGTACTGTGCCTGGATATTGTGTCTGGATTCTGTTTCTGGGTACTGTGTCTGGCTACTGTGTCTGGATACTGTGTCTGAGTACTGTGTATGGCTACTGTGGATACTTTGTCTGGGTACTGTGTCTGTATACTTTGTCTGGGTACTATGTCTGGGTATTGGTTCTGGATACTTTGTCAGGGTACTGTGTCTGGGTACTGTGTCTGGGTACTGTGTTTGGGTACTGTGCCTGGATACTGTGTCTGGATATTGTGTCTGGCTATTGTGCTTGGACACTGTGTCTGGGTACTGTGCATGAGTACTGTTTTTGGCTACTGTGTCTGGGTATAAGTATTAAAATGTCCTGAGATATGAGAGGTACTGACCGTCAGACTGCTGAGAAATGAAATGTTCCTGCTTCTAGCAATGTGTATTTCTTTAATGTTGCATTCTCCATCTTCCAGAAACAATGTTGTGCATTGTCTTTCTCTCCAGCCTCTGTGAGATATTAATATTTGGTATCTATTGACTGTTTGCTGCAAGCAATTGGGGAGGGGACGGGGACTTTGTTCTGGGGTGTTCTCGGATGTGCATTAGCATAAATAGTGCATATTGCAAAGGTTGCCGTGTGGGTGGAATAGTCTCTGATTGAGACATTCTGTGACAAGTCTGATGTGTCACCATCACACTCACTGCCACACAACGTGAACCTCATACTTAAAATTTAACTCCTCAATTAGTGAGAGCACCAGCAGCTCTCAGAATTCAGCAGATCATTTCCCAGAGATCAAGAGAGCTTGTCTCCAATCACTGATCTCTCTGTTTTATACACAAGGTGAAGCCCACCCTTAACTCATTCCTTATTAAAAATTAATTCATGGGATATGCGTGCCACCAGCATTTTATGCCCATCCCTAGTTGCAAATGGGGATTGGTGTGGGGTGAGCTGCCTTCTGGAACCGCTGTAGTGAGTGTGCTGTGGGTTGACCCACAATGCCCTTAGGGAGGGAATTCCAGGATTCTGACGCTGTGACAGTGAAGAAATGATGATATATTTCCAAGTCAGAATGGTGAACGGCTTGGAGTGGAACTTGTAGAGGCTGATATTCCCATGTATCTGCTGTCCTTGTCCTTCTAGATGGAAGTGGCTATTTTTCTTCTATTAATGCCTGGGATATGGGTATCACTGGCAAGAGCAATATTTTCTTCCCATCTCTAATTGCATTTGAACAGAGTGCCTTGCTAGGACACTTCAGAGAGTCATTGAGAATCAACCAGTTTGCTGTGGGCCTAGAGTCATATGTAGCATAGATCAGGTAAGGATGGCAGTTTACTTTCTTAAAGGACATTATTGGGGTTTCTAACAATTGACAATGTTTTCATGGTTAGAAATCATTAGACTCTTAATTCCAGGTTTTTATAGAATTCAAATTTCATCATCTGCCATTGTGGGATTCAAACCCAGGTCCCCAGAATATTAGCTGAGTTTCTAAATTAATTGTCGAGAGATAACAACACTAGGTCACTTAGGTTCGGAAGGTATTGTCTAAAGAGTATTGGTGAGTTGCTGCAGTGCATCCTGTGGATGGTACAATCTGCTGCTATTGAGCAGGGTGGGGGGATGGAGGGAGTGGATACTTGTGGATGTGGTACCAATCGGATTGCTTTGTTCTGGATGTTTCTTGAGTGTTGTTGGAATTACATCCATCCAGGCAAGTGGGCAGTATTCCATCACATTCCTGACGATGGTGGGCAGGCTTTGGGGAGTCAGGAGGTGAGTTATTTGTTGCACAATCACTAGTCTCTGACCTGATGTTGTAGCCACTGTGTTTATTAGCATCTCCTAATCTCTACAACCATTCTGCATCTGAAGCTTTGTTTCTTGGACATGGAAGTGACTCTTCTTATCATGTCCGCTAAACACTCATTCCAACTGGTGACACTGGTCCATTCCCTGACCCTTGCTGGTTCCTTTAGACTCTAAGCCCCAACTCAATCACGTCACTCAGGTCTGAAGTTTAAGTGCTTCTGCCCATTGGCAAGTTAAGCTTGCTTCCTCCTGTTCTGTAGATCCATGGCTAGAATTCCTGGTGGTCACCAATCTGCTGCACAATCCCTCCAGGTAATGAATGAAGGTGGTTAGTGGAAGTGTGGAAAAGCTTAATGATTATAAACATTGCAGTTTCAGTAATAGTTTTTGGAACGGTGGAGCAGAGCTACTGAGAGGTTAATGAAACACTTCACTGTGGTGGAACCAGGGCTCTTTGTAATTACTGTGCTGAAGAGCAGAGTGTTAGGAAATGAGTTTGCACCTCTCAATTCCCCAAGTGGCGAGTTCCTCATCACAGTTAAATAATTACAGTACCAAAAAGAGACACATTTTTAATAAAGCTGGATAGAAAATCCTGTACCATCCATGTTAAAGTTGCTATTTCACCTGTTATTCTCAGCAGTGCTTTGCTGAGGATGTGCCCTCACATACACACAGACTGGAGTTTGGAGTCTCTGCAATAGGCTTATGCTCCAGAGCATGGCGCTATGTGTTGGATCTGCCTTTGGACTGGAAACTAAAGAGGGGAGTTAACCCTGGTGTCCCAGGCCAACATTTATCCCCCAATCAAAACTGGTCACTCTTTGCATTTCTGTTTTTGGGATCTTGCAGTGTGAAAATTGACTGCCGTGTTTCCTACATCACAAGATTGACGAAAGTGCATTGAGATGTCCTGGGGTTGGGAAAGGTGTTATACAAATGCGTGGTGTGAGATGCTGAAGCAAGCTCAGTAACAGAGTGACACTGAGCTCTGGCACCATCTCCAGACCAAAGTCTGTGTCAGCTTTGTGCCAACTGGAATGATTAAGATCAGGGTTCTCATGGGAATGTTGCAGGATCTGCCCATGAGCAATGAGTATTCAGACAAAGAATGGAGTGGGAGGAAGAGGAAAGAGAGAGAGAGAGAGTTGTTTAAACAACTGCAGCACCATGACAACAACAATACTGCTAAGATACAAATGCACTTTCAGAAGCTCCTATACATTTACAGCATAGAGTCCCCACAGCAGTGAAAGTGCTTCAGACTGATGGCTTATCATTTCTCATCAGCATTGTCTGTCTATTAGGGTTGACATCACTCTCTTCAAATTGCAAAGTGCACATCCTATTCCTCAAAACTAAAGAAGGCGTTCGTAAGGTTCAGGTTTGTGTAACATCCAATACCCACCATCAGTGCCAGCTAAAAGGATATAATTCAAAGGATGTCATCGTGCTGGGCTCAAGGTTTCTGACTGCTTTCCTGAGGTTTCTTGCTCACAATGTGTCTCTGTGAGAAATTTGCCAGGAAATGCCAAATTCTCCTTTGTTAAACCAAACCCTGCTCCGGTGGAGGTGACACATTCGTGGTACTGTGAAAAGGAGAGCAGTAGGAAATTCTTTTGGTTTCTGGCTGTGGGATCTTGCTGTACACAAAGTGGCTGAGGGTCCAGAGGGTGCTGTATATAGTTGTTGGTACATGTATTGTCACACTGATGCTTTGCATTGGTGAGAAAATAATTGTGGGACTTTAACTTTGGAATACCATAGTATTCAAGGCACAAAAACAGACTGTTTGGCTCACGTGGTCATACTTCATACAATCCTCCATCCACCACTTCATGCCCTACCCTATTTCCTCTCACCTTCTCTACATATCCTCCTGATCTGTTGTCCCTGATGTGCTTCCCCTCAGTGCTGTTCATACCCAGCACTTCCTGCCAGGCTGCACATTCACATTCAAGAGATGCATCCTGAATTTCTTCATTAAGAATTAGTAACTGTCTTATACCAGCCCCTGGTATTGGGTTCCCAATGTCTTTCCCCACATCTCTGTCATCTGTTGGATCTTAGCCTTTACCTGGGAGCTGGTCTCACCAGCTTGGTTTGGTCTAAGATCAGGAACAGTGAAGATCTCTAGCAGCCATTAACACCCAGAGCACTGAGCTAACCCATTGTACAGTGGGAGTGACTAACCACCCAGAGAACTGAGCTAACCCACTGAGCTAACCTTTTATTATTTCAAAAATATACTTTATTCGTAAAATATTTTGATGATCTGTACAATTGGTCATGCCATACATCGGTAAACATTCCATTTCTTGGTATACAGAGACAGAGTAATCATTCATATATACAGATTTGTGTGATTACATACTTAGCTGAGGCGTCAGCAGAGCCCAAATGACTGCGTGGGCCCCCTGTTCTTCTTAGGCAGGCAGATGTTACACGGTGGTCTTTCTCCACCGCGCCTTGGCGGCAGCTGCCCCAAGCTTCAGTGCGTCCCTCAACACGTAGTCCTGGACCTTGGAATGTGCCAGTCTGCAACGCTCAGTCGGGGTCAACTCCTTCAGCTGGAAGATCAACAGGTTTTGGACCGCCCAGAGAGCGTCCTTCACCGAGTTATGATCCTCCAGGCACAATTGATGTTCGTCTCGGTGTGCATCCCAGGGAACAGACCGTAAAGCACGGAGTCCCGCGTCACGGCGCTGTTTGGGATGAACCTTGACAAACACCACTGCATTCCTCTCCAAACTTCTTCTGCGTAGGCACATTCCAGAAGTAGGTGTGTGACAGTCTCGTCCCCCCCACAGCCGCTTCAAGGGCAGCGTGCGGTGTGGCTGAGTCCGGTCATGCATAAAGGATCTCACAGGCAGAGCCCTTCTCACCACTAGCCAAGCCATGTCTTGGTGCTTGTTGGAAAGTTCTGGCGATGAGGCATTCTGCCAAATGGCTTTGACAGTCTGCTCAGGGAACTGCTCGATAGGATCCGCCCTCTCCTTTTCCCGAAGGGTTTCAAAGATACTACGTGCTGACCACTTCCTGATGGACTTGTGGTCAAAGGTGTTTTTCTTCATAAACTTTTCCACGAAGGACATGTGATACGGAATGGTCCAACTACTCGGAGCGTTCTGCGGCAGCGAGGCCAGGCCCATCCTTCGCAACATTGGGGACAGGTTTTTTTTTTATTTCAAAAATATACTTTATTCATAAATGATTTGATGGTCTGTACATTGGATCATGCCATACATATGTCCATATTTACAAACACAGATTCAACTTTATTCTTGTCCTTTACAATCCTGTGCATTTTTTCAATCTTGTATATATACATATATTTGGTGAGGCATCAGCAGAGCCCAAAAAAAAAACGTCTGTATGGGCCCCCTGTTCTTCTTTCGGCAGGCCGATCTTACACGGTGGTCTTTCCCCACCGCGCCTTGGCGGCAGCTGCCCCAAGCTTCAGCGCGTCCCTCAACACGTAGTCTTGGACCTTGGAATGTGCCAGTCTGCAACACTCGGTCGGGGTCAACTCCTTCAGCTGGAAGATCAACAGGTTTCGGACCGCCCAGAGAGCGTCCTTCACCGAGTTGATGATCCTCCAGGCGCAGTTAATGTTCGTCTCGGTGTGAGTCCCGGGGAACAGGCCGTAGAGCACGGAGTCCCGCGTCACGGCGCTGCTCGGGACGAACCTCGACAAGCACCACTGCATTCCTCTCCAGACTTCCTCTGCATAGGCACATTCCAGAAGGAGGTGTGTGACAGTCTCGTCCCCCCCGCAGCCACTTCGAGGGCAGCGTGCGGTGCGGCAGAGAGTCCGGGCGTGCATAAAGGATCTCACAGGCAGAGCCCTTCTCACCACCAGCCAAGCCACGTCTTGGTGCTTGTTGGAAAGTTCTGGCGATGAGGCATTCTGCCAAATGGCTTTGACAGTCTGCTCAGGGAACCGCTCGACAGGATCCGCCCTCTCCTTTTCCCGAAGGGTCTCAAGGACGCTACGTGCTGACCACTTCCTGATGGACTTGTGGTCGAAGGTGTTTTTCCTCATAAATTTCTCCACGAAGGACAGGTGATACGGAACGGTCCAACTACTCGGAGCGTTCCGCGGCAGCGAGGCCAGGCCCATCCTTCGCAACACCGGGGACAGGTAGAACCTCAGTACGTAGTGACACTTGGTGTTTGCGTACCGGGGATCCACGCACAGCTTGATGCAGCCACACACAAAGGTGGCCATCAGGGTGAGGGTGGCATTGGGCGTGTTTTTTCCCCCATTGCACCGGTCTTTGTACATTGAGTCTCTTCGGACCCGGTCCATCTTTGATCTCCAAATGAATTGGAAGATGGCCCGGGTGACTGCGGCGGCACAGGTCCTGGGGATAGGCCAGACCTGTGCCACATATAGCAATACTGAGAGGACCTCACACCTGATGACCAGGTTTTTTCCCGCGATGGAGAGCGACCGTTGCCCCCATCTGCCTAGTTTCTGTCTCATCTTTCTGATCCGCTCCTCCCAGGTCTTGGCGCACGCCCCAGCCCCCCCGAACCAAATACCCAGCACCTTCAGGTGGTCAGTCCTGACGGTGAAGGGGATAGAGGATTGGTCGGCCCAGTTCCCGAAGAGCATGGCCTCGCTCTTGCCTCGGTTTACCTTGGCCCCCGAGGCCCGTTCGAACTGGTCGCAGATGCACACGAGTCTGTGCACGGACAGCGGATCCGAGCAGAAAACAGCGACGTCATCCATGTACAGGGAGGCCTTAACCTGCAGGCCCCCGCTGCCAGGAATAGTCACCCCTCTCAGGCTCGCATCCTTCCTGATGGATTCGGCAAATGGCTCTATGCAACACACAAACAAGGCGGGTGAGAGGGGGCATCCCTGCCTGACTCCAGATCTTACAGGGAAGCTATCTGATTCCCACCCATTGATTGAGACTGCACTGACAATGTTGGTGTAGAGCAGTCTGATCCAATTTCCGATTCCCTCCCCAAAGCCCATTTTGGAGAGGACATCCCTCATATATGTATGCGATATCCTGTCAAAGGCTTTCTCCTGGTCCAGGCTGATGAGGCAGGTGTCCACCCCCCTGTCCTGCACGTAGGCGATCGTATCCCTGAGGAGTGCGAGACTCTCAGAGATCTTCCTGCCCGGTACAGCACAGGTTTGGTCCGGGTGGATCACCGATCCCAGAGCAGACCTGACCCGGTTGGCGATGACCTTTGACAGGATTTTGTAGTCTGCATTTAACAGTGAGATCGGTCTCCAATTTCTAATTTCCTCCCTCTCCCCCTTCCGCTTGTAGACGAGGGTGATGATGCCTTTCCTCATGGATTCACTCATGGTACCTGCCCGGAGCATACTGACATACACCTCCAGCAGGTCCTGGCCGATCAAGTCCCAAAGAGCGGAATAAACCTCGACCGGTAAGCCGTCGCTTCCGGGAGTTTTATTCTTTTCGAAGGACTCGAGGGCCTTGGTCAGTTCATCCAGAGATAGCGGCTGGTCCAGCCGCTGGTACAATAAATGATATTCGTGGATGTGCAGGTAAAACTTTGATGGATGTGGAAGGCTCCTTTAGGGCCTTGGATAGAGGTGAGGGAGGAGGTGTGGGCACAGGTTTTACAGTTCCTGCAGTGGCAGGGGAAAGTGCCAGAATGGGAGGGTGGGTCGTGGGGGGTGTGGACCTGACCAGGTAGTCACGGAGGGAACGGTCTTTGCGGAAGGCGGAAAGGGGCAGGGATTTTACCTGCACATCCACTAATATCATTTATTGTATCCGTTGCTCCCGATGTGGTCTCCTCTATATTGGGGAGACTGGGGGCCTCCTAGCAGAGTGCTTTAGGGAACATCTCCGAGACACCCGCACCAATCAACCAAACCGCCCCGTGGCCCAACATTTCAACTCCCCCTCCCACTCTGCCGAGGACATGGAGGTCCTGGGCCTCCTTCACCGCCACTCCCTCACCACCAGACGCCTGGAGGAAGAACGCCTCATCTTCCGCCTCGGAACACTTCAACCCCAGGGCATCAATGTGGACTTCAACAGCTTCCTCATTTCCCCTTACCCCACCTCATCCTAGTTTCAAACTTCCAGCTCAGCACTGTCTCCTTGACTTGTCCGACCTGCCTATCTTCTTTTCCACCTATCCACTCCACCCTCTCCTCCTTGACCTATCACCTTCATCCTCTCCCCCACTCACCCATTGTACTCTGTGCTACTCTCTCCCCACCCCCACCCTCCTCTAGCTTATCTCTCCACGCTTCAGGCTCACTGCCTTTATTCCTGATGGTGACATATGCACATGAGTCTGTGCATGGACAGCAGATCCAAGCAGAAAACGGCGACATCATCCATATACAGGGAGGCCTTGATCTGCAGGCCCCCACTGCCAGGAATAGTTACCCCCCTCAGGCTCGCATCCTTCCTGATGGACTTGGCAAATGGCTCTATGCAGCATACAAATAAGGCAGGAGCTAACCCGCTGCGATTAACACCTGGAGGACTGAGCTAACCCACTGTATAGTGGGAGTGACTAACACCCGGAGCACTGAGCTAACCCACTGCATAACAGGAGCGACTAACACCCGGAACACTGAGCTAACCCAGTGTACAGTGGGAGTGATTAACACCTGTTTCTGCTCAGCTTCAAACCGGGAACCTTTTGCATGTGATTACCACCACACTACAGAATCACAACACCAATAAGGAAACTGTTTATTTCCTCAGCCCCGAACCCAAACTGCCCTCCTCCACCCTGAATTGTTGGCATCAGAATCCCATCTCTTTGCCCCCAACACTCTTCCCATCTCCCCTTCCAGAATGCAAACTCCAGCCCTCACTCCTCTCTTCCTGCACCTCAATGCCCCTTCCTCTATCTCACCATTGCCCAACTCCGACAGCCCCTCTCCACTACTCCCTCCTCCAGAAACATAACTCCCACTCCCTCTAATCCAGCCTGATGAGAGGTCCCCTTGACAATTGACAATCCTGGTTTCTGCCTCCATACAATGCTGACATACAATGCTACCTGCCCTAGACTGAACCACTTTCAGTAATCTCACATCGTGAAGAGCCAACAGGGGAAATGAATGGGGGTTTCAAGCTTTATTGCTGAAAGACTATATTTTATCGATTCAATGCAAGTCATTATCCAACCCTTTCTTCAAAGACATTGACGACGAGGTACAAAGACAGAGTAATGTAATTCTTTCGCCTGAGTCTAATTCCATTTGGAGATTAATAAAAGCTATTGACAGAGGAATCTTTAGACAACGATTGAGATTCTTTTTAATGTAGTGTCTCTCAGTCTGTCAACGTCTCAACAATTGGTGAAGATTTAATGTCTGACTCAGCTCACGGTCAGTGCTGTGGGGAGTTAATCTCCATCTGACAGGCAAGTGATGAATTTGCGTATGGAAAATGGGATTCTACTGCATCAGAAATTCAATGTGTCAGCAGAGGAACAGGGCTTGTATGGAGCTTCTGATGTCAGTCACAGGGAAATGTTGAGGAGAGGCCGGAGTTTTCTGACCAGGAGGGAAAGTTCCGAGAGAGAGAGAGGAAATATCGGAGGAATCCCGTAAGAACCCAGTGGGAAATGTATTTTAACATGATCAAGTGTGTAAATGAGGTCCCAGATTCCTATGAATGGCTGGGCTGTTATAGAAAACGCTGAACACAATCCTCAGCGATTAATGATGGGCAGAATGTAACCATAATTGTGTGAACAGTTGAGGGTGAGGATGTTTAGGAATGCTTGATTTTTTGACCAATCTCAAATCCTGAGATGATTCTCACTGAGAACTGTGTACATAGTTGGATGTCTCACTTGCTGTTACATCCTCTACCGAACACACAGAAAACAAGGTGACTGACTCTCTAAAATGGTGAGCAATAACTGCACTGTCCTGTCGCTCCCGACGAGGACACCTCATCATGCCTGTTGCCGAGCACTTGGAGCAAACCTCATTGCATTTTGATCAGAGATTGGGCCATTTGTGCTGCTGCCATTGTACTGGTAGCCCTGATATTGGACCCCTGACTACACCCTGTAGTATGGGTGTGTGTATGTGATTGTGAATGTGTGGGAAGCGTGGGTGGGAAATGTTGCTGTGGGTGTGGGTGTGTTTGTGTGGCTGGATGTGAGAGAGAGAGCGCACACAGGCTGTCGTGAGAGGAGAGAGTTGGGGTGAGGGGAGAGTTGGGTTGAAGGGGAAGAGTTGGAGTGAGGGGAGAGTTGCGCAGAAAGGGGAGAGTTGGGGTGAAGGGAAGAGTTGGGGTGAGGGCGAGAGTTGGAATGAGGGAGGAGTTGGGGTAAGGGGTGAGGGAGAGAGTTGGGGTGAGGGGGAGTTGAGGTGAAGGGGGAGTTGAAGTGGGGGGAGTTGGGTGAGGGGGTGTTAGGATAAAGGGTGAGTTCGGGTGAGGGAGAGAGTTGGATTGAGGGGGGAGTTGGGGCAAAGGGGGATTTGGGGTGGGGGAGAGAGTTGGATTGAGGGGGGAATTGGGGCAAAGGGGGATTTGGGGTGGGGGAGAGTTGGGAGAAGGGGAAAGTTGGAGTGAGGGGGGAGTTGGGGTAAGGGGTGAGGGAGAGAGTTGGGGAGAAGGGGAAAGTTAGAGTAAGGGCTGAGTTCGGGTGAGGGGGAGTTGAAGTGAGGGGGAGGGGGTTGTTGGGGTGAGCGGGCAGTTGAAGTGAGGGGAAAGTTGGAGTGAGGGGGGAGTTGGGGTGAGGTGGGGTTGGGGTGAGGGGGTGTTGAAGTGAGGGGTGTTTGGGGTGAGGGGGAGAGTTGGGGAAAAGGCGGGGAGGGGGAGAATTGGAGTGTTACTGCTGGAATAATGAATGCCCCATTGTGGAATGAGCCACTGGGACATTAATCTGCTGTTTGGGATGTTGCTGTTTACCATGCTGATTAAAAATAGCAAAAAGCCCCAGGAGCAGAGAACAGACAAGTTGATCTGTTGAACTACTTGTCCTAGATTAATTTGTTATTCCCATTCCCTTCCCTGAATGATCATTTGCCCTTGTAGACTTTGGCAAGTTAAGAATGTATCGCTATTACTGATGTTCAGACAATCACGTTCTCTGTAAGGCGAAACCACTTGTCTCTCAGTCAGTTACAACCCACCAACTCTGCTGTTACACAGAGGCAGCTGATTCAAGTAGTGGGGCTGTCCCTCTCTCTGCTATAACACTGGGTCACTTAGACCAGCACATTGCCAGTCATTGTATTTTGTCAGGAGCTCCATTGTCTCATTGCAACTGGGAATCTTTGGGAAGGTGTTGGATGCCAAATGAGAAGAAAACAAAATGTTTATGCATTTAAACATTAGCAAGTCCTAGTCTACAACCTTCACAGAATCAAAGTACTGAGGGAGTGCAGTCTTGTCAGGCTGTGTTAAACAGAGACACCAATCATCCTTTCAGGTGAGATAGAAGCATTCCTGAAAAGCTGGTTTGAAGATGCTCAGACAGGTTCTCTCTGGAGTCCTGGGTAATATTTATCCCTCAGGCAACATTGCCAAAAGCCTGCCTGTTTGATAGCTTGCTGTCTGCAAATTGGCCGCTACTTACAAAAGCCACTGCCATTCCAGTAAATATTTCAGTGGCTCCAAAAGGACTTTGTAGTTTCCAGAGTCAAAGCTCCCAAAATCATGCAAGCTTAAAGGACCAGAAGTCCCAGCTGGGAGGAAATATAGGAAACAGGAACGGAAATTGCTTCAGAAACTCAGCAGGTCTGGCATCACCTGTGGAGAGAAACAGTTAACATTTCAGGTCCAGTGACCGTTCTTCAGAACCCTTCTGGATTCTGGTTTGTTTGTCAAGAGAGAGGGATGATGTGAGACAGAGCCAGAGATTGAAAAGCTTCAAACAAAATCCTCCTTAGTATGGTGAGCCTGAAGATTATCTTGGTATCTAATCCGCTTTAGTCAGTTACACACACTAATGACAGACAGGAAAAGACAGGTTGTTCCATCAAACCTGCCTGACATTGCCTAATGCCTGGAGCATCATGATTAGGCACTTAGCAACTCTCTCCAAAGGCCATATAATCTCCTAGAAGAGGACAAGAAACCCAGGGACCAAAAACAAGGGGGTAGGTTCTGGGCAAATTCTCTCTGATCACCCTTGATAGTCAAAATCAAGCCTACGAGATCACATTCACTTTGATGTGTGTTCACTGCAAAATTGAATACGTTCATTTGACCTTCAAAGGTTTCCTCCGTAAGATTAAAGCAAAATAATTTGGATGCTGGAGATCTGAAATAAAAACAGAAAGTCAGAAAGTGCTGGAGAAACTCAGCCGGTCTGACAGAGAGAAAGAGAGAGGAAGAGAGAGAGACCTGAATTCCAAAGAAGAGTCATATTGAACTTGAAATGCTACCTCTGTCTCCACAGATGCTGTCATGGATTTCACCAGAACCTGCTGCTTTATTTAATTCTGTTAAGTAGTGTTTGTATTTGTGCACCAGGTCAATGCACTAGCTTATCCCAAACCTTGGCTCCAGATCTATTTTGGAACAGGCAAGACAGCCCTGCTGTCAAGGAAAGTGACATTTTTTCATCCAGTCATCACCTCTGTGTCTTTTCCTTTCCAGTAATGCCCCTTTCTCATTGGCTGCAGCGTTGGCAAGGGCAACAACAAATGAAATTCTTCAGAGTGACCTTTCTGCTCTCCATTATGTGCCGAAACTTCTGGATGGGACCGACGGGGTCACACGTGAGTATTTCTTAAATCAGCCCTGGCATATGGGCATCATTGTCTGGGCCAGTATTTATTGCCAATACCTAGTTGCCCTTAAGAAGGTGGTGGTGAGCTTCCTTCTTGAACTGCTGCAGTCCACCTGCTGTAGAACACCTGGAGTGTTGTTAGGGAGAGAATTCAGGATTGTGACCCAGCGACAGTAAAGGAGTGGCGATATATTTCCAAGTCAGGATAGTGAGTGGTTTGGAGAGGAACTTGCAGGAGGTGGTGTTCCCATGGTAGTCATGGGTTGAAAGGAGCTGTCTGAGGAGCCTTGGTGAATTTCTGCTGTGCGTCTTGTAGATGGTACACACTGCTGCTACTGAGTGTCAGTGGTAGAGGGAGTGAAGTTTGAAGGTGTTTGATGGGATTTCAATTGTCTAGAAATGGAAATGAAAATTGCTGGAAAATCTCAGCAGGTCTGGCAGCATTTGTGGAGAGAAAGCAGAGATCACCTCCTGGGTCCAGTAACCCTTCTTCAGTTCCTTTTGCTCTGAAGTCCTTTCGTCCTTTTGTCCAATGGTTAGTAAGACTGGGCACTGGAGTTTGGAAGAATGAGAGGCAATCTCATTGAAACAGATATGATCCTTGGGAGCTTGACAGGGCAGATTCTCACCCTGTGGGAGAGACTGGAACTAGGACACACAGCTTATAAATAAAGGATTCCCAATTTAAGGTGTAGATGAAGAGGAATCGTTTCCTTTCAAGCCTTTGTCAGTCTCTGGAACTCTCCTAGAGAATGATGGAGGCTGTGTTATTGAATATTTTTCAGGCAGAGTCCAGAAGATTCTTGACCGACAGGGAAATCATGGATAGCTGGGAAGTGGAGTTGAATTCATGGTACCAGCCATGATATTATCAAAGGCCCAAGGGGCCGAATGGCCTACTCCTGCTCCTCATGGACCTGAAATATAGCCTGGTGTTGGGATCAGGGCCTTGAAGCTAAAGTGCTGCCCATGGTTTCCAATCACCATCAAATACAGTAGTGATCCAGTGTCACTCTGCTCACTCTCTGTCTGTCCCTAAGACTAAGTGAGCTGGGATTCACTGCACAGTTGCTGTTGACTTAGTGCCAGATACACAGCCCAGGTGGTTTGCAGTGAATTCAACTGCACACCCTTCGTAGAGTTTAGTCAGCCTCAGTTTAGGATTCTTGCGTAACGGCTTTCAATCAAAGTTTGTGAAAAAGGCAGCAACCGGGACAAGCAAGCTCCCTGGGCAGTTTCAGGAGTGATTCATTGATCATCATCAAACCTGAAGGCCCCAGGGTAATATGGTATTTTCAATATTTTAAAAAATTGGTGCTTTGTACAGAGCAAGATCCCAGAAACAACCGTGAGAAATAAAATACTCTTCTCTAGGGATACTGATGAGTGTTGGGTTGGCCAGGTCACCAGAAGGGAAGTGCGAGGAGTCGGGGGTGGGGAGATCTCCCCTGTGTTTCTTCAAAATAGTGGCCATGGGAACTTTTACACCCAGCTGAGAGGACAGTGGGACCTCTCACCTGATCTGAGAGATGGCACTGCTGACAGTGTAGCACTCCCTTAGATCTGCACTGGCAGTGCCCAACAGCATTGTCTCAGTAACCAGAGACAACTCCACAAGGGTCTGACCTGAGAGCCCCCTCCATCTGCCCCTACTGTCATGGAAGAGGCTGGCATGAGTCACTGGGAGCTAAAATACCAGCTTCTGAGAGTCTCTTTCAGCCAGGAATGGAGGTATTTATTAACCTCCATTGTACGTGGAGTTACCTATTAATCTATCATTTATTCAAATAGATAGCGAATTGGAAACACAAACCCATTCATTTATCTCTGGCCTTTGTATCACTGCTGAATGAAGGGAAATGGTAAAACTGGGTAGATTGCCCAGGGTGAAATGTGAGTGATGTCCTGCCCTATTACTGTTGGATTAGCAGCGTGCCTAACCCCCTCAACACCTCAATATTGCTGCACCCACAGCCACTGCCCAGTTCTCCCCATCAGCCACAGCTCCCAGTGCCAAATGGATATCCCACTTCCATTGATCTTTTAGCAATCTGCCCACTCAATTTACTTAATTAAACATTGATCACCTTCAACAACAAGTAGTAAATTGTTCATCAGTGATATGTGCCTCTGACATGACCCCTGCAACTCGTCACAATGGTTCACATTCTCTGACTTCTCTCCCCTTTACTGGGGGAGTGGCAGGAGGGAGGGTTAAGTGAGGGGAGATTGACTTTGGGTGAAGGTGTGAGTTGGTGAGGGGAACAGGAAGTCACTGCTCATGTTAGCTTAAACAATTCACACTGACAGCGTGAAGAATTTTTGCTCATATCTTAATTGCCCTTGAATCAGGCAGTTCAGACCCAATCCCCATCGCTGTGAATTAGAGGTCAGACATAGGCCTCACCAGCAGATGATGGCAGATTTCCTTCCCTAAAATACATTAGCAAACCAGATGAAATAAAAAGGTGACAGTTGTCATGGTCACAATTACACAATAGCTTTATATTCCACATTTAAAAACTGAATTCAAATTCCGCTGAGCACTGCTGTAATGGGATTTGAACCTCTCCAGAGGTTCAAATCTCTCCAGAGCATTAACCTGGACTTCTAGGAATTCCTTGTGTAGTGATGTTACCACTGTTCCACTCTCTCTGTGAAACTGTGGGAAGTAGGTGGTTGATTCTTTGATCTTCTGTTTCTCACAGTTGCAGTTTGTTAAAATGATATCCCCTTCCTCCTTCCCCAGAACCTCTTCTTGGAGTGTGTTTCTGTGCTGTATCCATCCAAGATTCTATAGGTATGTTCCAGTGGATTTTGCCAATTCTTCAGAAGGGTCTGAGCCATGGAGTGCTGATGGCTATTTGGCCATGGAAAGCATCTGTAGTCTGTTTCAGGTCTCCGGTAGGGGACAGTAAATCACAAACCCAACCACCGAGCCAACGTAACCTGCACTGAGACCAATCGGAATCCCCAACCTGACATCAACCCTGTGCCAATCACATGCATCACCCCCCTCCCCAAACATTCCTAACCTACAGATAGATAGGTAGAGATCATTCAACCTCTGAGCTACTTCTACCATTCAGTTGGAGCATAGCTAATGTCTATCTTAACTTCATCTTGGTTCCATAACCCCTAACACCCTGTGTCTGACAAAAATCAAGCAATCTCACTTTGAAATATTTAAATTAACCCTTAACCCTCTCTTTCCCTACCCCCACACCAACCTAAAACACTGTTTGCTGTGAGTGGGAAGCTCTGGGTTTCCAGGCCCCTTTTGGGTTAGGAAATGCTTTGGCACATCAGTCCTGAATGGCCTTGCTTGAATGTTGATGCCCCACATGTTCTGGGCCACGAGAGGAAATAGTTTCTCTCCATCAATTTGACAAACTCCTTCAATCACATTAAACCCTTCAATTATATCACCCATCAACCTTCTAAATTCAACAGAATTCGAGTCGACTGTATGCAGTCTGCCCTTGACATTTAACCTTCAGCTCTGGATTGGTTCTGGTGAATCTGCACTGTCAAGGCTGACATTACTTTGCTGAGGTATAGTGCCCAGAGCTGACACAGGTCTCAATATAGGGGTCTAACTACTATTTTATTTGTTTTTAATTCATTCATGGACATCTCTGGGTATTAATTATTGCCCATTCCTAATTGTCCTAGAGTAGGGGGCAATGAGCACCCATTTTTCACCATATGATGCATCTACGGTATGGTCCCAGAATATACTGTACATTTATTTCTGTATGTGGGTCTCAATATCATACAAGGTGGTGAAGGTGACTGGTGTTGGGGAGGGTGAAGAATAGGAAGATGTCCTGATAAAGTTAGATAAAACAACATGGGAAGCTTGATACCAGTCATAGAGTTGTACAGCAGAGAAACAGACCCTTCAGTCAAACTCTTCCATGCTGACCAGATATCCTAAATTAATCTAGTCCCATTTGCCAGAATTTGGCCCATATACCTCTGGACCCCTCCTATTCATATACCCATCCAGATGTCTTTTAAATGTTGTAACTGTACCACTACCTCCTCTGGCAGCTCATTCCATACATGCAGCATCCTCTATGTGAAAAAGTTGCCCCTTAGGTCACTTTTAAATCTTTCCCCTCTCACCTTAAACCTACACCCTCTTGTTTTGGACTCCCCAGTCCAGGGAGAAGACTTTGGCTAATGACCATTTCCATGACTCTCCTGACTTTATAAACCTCTATAAGGTCACCCCTTAGCCTCCGAAGCTCCAGGGAAAATAGCCCCAACCTATTCAGCCTTTCATTATAGCTCAAACCCTCCAACCCTTGGCAACATCCTTGTAAATCTTTTCTGAACCCTTTCAAGCATGGATCAATCAGGAAGAATGGCCTGTTTCTGTCCTGTGCGTTCTGTGTGATGGTTTATAACAATAAACAAGATGCAATGTTATTAAGGGTGGAATTAGCAAGTTCAGGCTAGGACCTAAGCCTGAGAACCTGAGAAATATCTCCTCATACACGAGTGGGTGATTCACTGCTGGCCTGTTCTCCTCTCCCTCGCTGCTACTATGGGAATCCTTATTGGCCTCATTTCCTCCACATTGTAACATGCTTAAAGTCAGCAGGACTATGTCTAATCTGAGGCTGGAGCTACTGAGTTGAATCCACTGGGTGGCCAGTGCAGAATCATGACAGGAAAGGTGTGAATTCATGGGACATAGTGCAGAGGCGATTTACAAGAATGAAGAATTTGGGAGAGTTCTCCTTGGAGAGAATGTGGCTGAGATGAGAGCTGATAGAGGTTTTCAAAATCATGAGTGAACTGCCAGAATAGGGAGAAACTGTTCCTGCTTTTAAAAGAAAGAAGAACAAGAGGTAATGGATTTAAAGAGATCTGCAAATAAAACACAGGTGATGTGAGAAAAAAACTTTAGCAGTTACAGTATGGAATACACTGCCTGGAAATGTAGTGGACACAGGTTCAATGGAGGCATTCAAGGGGGTGTTGGATTTTTTTTTGGATAGAAATGGAGATATGGGGTAAAGGCAAGAGTGTGGCATTAGATAACAGAGCTGTTGCAGGCATGAGGGGATGAATGGCCTCCTTCAGCTCCATAATAATTCAATGATTCTGTAAACTGGGGACTTACAAGATTGTAGCCTGCAATTATGTCTTAACCACGCCTAAACAAGAGGAGATGTGCTGCTGTGTGGACATGTGCCAGTATTTAGTGTCGGTCAGACCCGTACTTTCTCATACTGGATGGGGGGACAGCAAGCACCGGCCTCTGCTAGGTCAGGGGCAAAGTCTGACTGATCCAATAGCTGATGGGTGAGAGTTGCAGAACGCCAATAACAATCTCAAAGCCAGGTCAAACAGTCTGAAACCATGTTGCCAGGCAACTGTTCATCAGTTGGCTTTTGCTGATTGTGTGGGATGAAATTAGAAATGCTCCTTGAGTTATTAATGCCAATTGTGTGATCTTCTCAAGGGCAAAGCCGCGCTTTGAGAATTACACGAATGCGGTAAATTGCTCAGTGCTTGCTGTAAATGAGGTTAAAATAGAGTGAGAGGTTTGAAAGGAGGCAAGATCACAATGAAACGCTGCAGTAGAGATGATGTCCTTTATTACAGACAGTTTGAGTCTGGGGGCGACTGGAACAGGAGACAGTGACAGATGACTGCATTTCTACTGAGGTCAGTCTCTGTGATTGCAAATCTAATGCAGTACCGGTGTGTCCTCATTTCAGGTAGAGATGCTCTAAAAACTTCTCTCTGTGCCGTTCCACTTATTGTTCAGGGTACATTATTTAAATGGAGAAAAACTACAGTAATCTGCTATACAAAGGGATTTGGTGGTACTTGTGCACGAAACCCAGAAAGCTAACACACAGGTGCAGCAGGTAATCAGGAAGTCTGATGGAATGTTGGCCCTTATTTCAAGGAGGTTAGAGTGGAAGAGTAGGGAAGTCTTACTGCAACTGTACAAGGAGCTGGTGAGATCACATCTGGAGTACTATGAGCCATTATAGAGTCATAGAGACATATAGCATGGAAACAGACCCTTCAGTCCAACTTGTCCATGCCGACCAGATATCCGAAGCTAATCTAGTCCCATTTGTCAGCACTTGGCCCATATCCATCAAAACCCTATTCATATACTCATCCAGATGCCTTTTAACTGTTGTAATTGTACCAGCCTCCACCACTTCCTCTGGCAGCTCATTCCATACACACACCACCCTCTGCAAGAAAAGGTTGCCCCTTAGGTCCCTTTTCTATCTTTCCTCTCTCACCCTAAACCTATGCCCTCTAGTTCTGGACTCCCCAACCCCAGGGAAAATACCTTGCTGATTTATCCTATCCATGCCCCTCATGATTTAAAAAACCTCTATAAGGTCACCCCTCAGCCTCCGATGCTCCAGGGAAAACAGCCCCAGCCTATTCAGCCTCTCCATATAGCTCAAATCCTCCAACCCTGGCAACATCCTTGTAAATCTCTTCTGAAACCTTTCAAGTTTCACAAGATAGAAAGGAGACCAGAATTGCACACAATATTCCAAAAGTGGCCTAACCAACTTCCTGTATAGCCACAGTGTGACCTCCCAACTCCTATACTCAATGCTCCAACCATTAAAGGAAAGTATACCAAACACCTTCTTCACTATCTTATCTACCTGCAACTCTACTTTCAAGGAGCTATGAACCTGCACTCCAAGGTCTCTTCGTTCAGCAACACTGCCCAGGACCTTACCATTAAGTGTATAAGTCCTGCTCTGATTTGTTTTTCCAAAATGCAGCACCTCGCATTTATCTAAATTAAACTCCATCCGCCACTCCTCAGCCCATTGGCCCATCTGATCAAGATCCCACTGTAGTCTGAGGTAACCTTCTTCGCTGTCCACTACACCTCCAATTTTGGTTTCATCTGCAAACTTACTAACTATACCTCCTATGTTCACATCCAAATCATTTATATAAATGACAAGAAGTAGCGGACCCAGCACCAATCCTTGTGGTACTCCACTGGTCACAGGCCTCCAGTCTGAAAAGCAACCCTCCACTACCACCCTCTGTCTTCTACCTTCGAGCCATTTCTGTTTCCAAATGGCTGGTTCACCCTGTATTCCATGAGATCTAACCATGCTAACCAGTCTCCCATGAGGAACCTTGTCTAATGTTCTCATGAAGTCCATATAGATCATGTCTACCAGTCTGGACCCATCTTTGTTACTTCTTCAAAAACCTCAATCATGTTTGTGAGACATGATTTCCCACGCACAACACCATGTTGACTGTCCCTAATCAGTCATTCCCTTTCCAAATACATGTACATTCTGTCCCTCAGGATACCCTCCAACAACATGCCTACCACCAATGTCAGGCTCACCGGTCTGTAGTTCCCTGGCTTTTCCTTACCATCTTTCTTAAATAATGGCACCACGTTAGCCAACCTCCAGTCTTTCCGGCACTTCACCTGTGACTATCGATGATACAAATATCTCAGCAAGGTGCCCAGCAGTCACTTCCCTAGCTTCCCACAGAGTTTTAGGGTACACCTAATCAGGTCCTGGGGATTTATCCACTATTATGCGTTTCAAGACATCCAGCACCTCTATAATATGGACATTTTTCAAGATGTCACCATCTATTTCCCCACATTCCATACCTTCCATGTCCTTCTCCACAGTAAACACTGATGTAAGATACCCATTTAGTATCTCTTCAATCTCCTGCGCTTCCACATAAAGGCCGCCTTGCTGATCTTTGAGGGGCCCTATTCTCTCCCTAGTTACCCTTTTGTCCTTAAAGTATTTATAAAAACCCTTTGGATTCTCCTGAACCCTATTTGCCAAAGTTATCTCATATCCCGTTTTTGCCCTACTGATTTCCCTCTTAAGTATACTCCTATTGCCTTTATACTCTTTAGATTAGATTAGATTAGATTAGATTACTTACAGTGTGGAAACAGGCCCTTCGGCCCAACAAGTCCACACTGCCCCGCCGAAGCGTAACCCACCCATACCCCTACATCTACATTTACCCCTTACCTAACACTATGGGCAATTTAGCATGGCCAATTCACCTGGCCTGCACATCTTTGGACTGTGGGAGGAAACCGGAGCACCCGGAGGAAACCCACGCAGACACGGGGAGAATGTGCAAACTCCACACAGTCAGTCGCCTGAGGCGGGAATTGAACCCGGGTCTCAGGCGCTGTGAGGCAGCAGTGCTAACCACTGTGCCACCGTGCCGCCCACATCCTCTTCTAAGGATTCAATCGATCTCTCTTGTCTATACTTGACATATGCTTCCTTTTCTTAACCAAAACCTCAGTTTCTCTAGTCATCCAGCATTCTCTATACCTACCAGCCTTTCCTTTCACCCTAACAGGAATATACTTTCTCTGGACTCCTGTTATCTCATTTCTGAAGGCTTCACATTTCCCAGCCGTCCCTTTACCTGCGAACATCCGCCCCCAATCAGCTTTTGAAAGTTCTTGCCTAATATCATCAAAATAAGCCCTCCTCCAATTTAGAACTTCAACTTTTAGATCCAGTCTATCCTTTTCCATCACTATTTTAAGAATTATGATTGCTGGTCCTAAAATGCTCCCCCACTGACATCAGTCACTTGCCCTGCCTTATTTCTCAAGAATAGGTCACATTTTGCATATTCTCTAGTAGGTACATCCATATACTGAATCAGAAAGTTTTCTTGTTCTGGTTCCTTATTTAGGAAAGATATCATTTCATTGGAGGTCTTTCAGGAAAGTTGACTAGGATGATCCTGGGTATGGAGGTATTATCTTATGAGCAATAGCTAAACCAGTTGAGACTCTACTCACTGGAGTTTAGAAGAATGAGAAGTGATCCCATTGAAACATATAAGATTCATAAAGGGCTTCAGAGGGTAAGTTTCAAAGAGAATGGGACAGTCTCAGAATAAAGGAGCACCAGTGTAAGACTGAGATGAGGAGGAATTACTTCTCTTGGAGGGTTCAGTGTCTTTGGAACTTCTTGCCACAGAGACTTGTGGGGACAAGAGATAAATAAATTTTTGATCTGTTGGGGAATGAAGGGTTACGGAGAAAAGACAGGAAAGTGAACATGAGGAATGTCAGGTCAGCCTTGATCCTGTTGAATGGTACAGCAGGCTCAAGGAGCTGAATGGCCTCTTCCTGTCCCTATTTCTTATGGGCTTAGATATCCAAGATTAGCTGGTTGAACACAGAAGGAACCTGGGGTGACTGCTTTGGGGTGATGGGGTTGGCCAAGGAGCTTCCATCTGATGGGGACAGCCCCTCACTCTGCACCAACATCATACAGGAGGGAAATCTTCCTCAGGACAACTTAACAAATAGGAGCTGGAGAGGCCATTCGTCCCCTTGCGCCTGCTCTACCATTCAACAATATCACAGCTGATTTTCAATTTCAACATCACCTCCCTCACTCATGTCATATCATTTCAGTTCCCTAGTCCCAAAAAAATGATTAATTTCAGTCTTAGACACACTGAGTACTCCAGAGAATTCCACAGATAGATAAACCTGTGAGTGAAGGAATTTCTCCTCTCAGTGGCTAAACCATGTTCCAGATGTCCCAGCCATTGAGGCTATCCATCCTCTGAAGAATTCTGAGATCTCTGCTCATTGTTGGAGACTCAGAAAGCACCAATCCAAGTCTCTTCCCACTGGACAATCTTTTCTGCCCAGGATCACGCTCCGTCAAAGTCAGCGGAGGGAGATTTTTTCACAAACCTTGCAGTACAACCCCTCCTTACCACAGACCCCATTTTGTTGTCAAAAACTCAAACATTGCAACATGGTATGTATTCATTTTGTGAAATAAAAGCTCAAACCATGTTACACATATACAAACCATGTTACAGTTGTACAGGTCATGTTAAACACCTGTACAGATTACGTTATACACATGTACAGTCTGTGTTACATGCCAATACACACCATATTACATACCTGTACAAGTTATGCTAACTTGGCCTGTGCAGATCACGTTACACACCTGAATGAACCTTGCTGCACACTCTGATCATTTTATAATTCGTCTGTTGCATATGCCTCCTGCTGGCTTAATCATGAGGAGACATGAGATGGCAATCAGTCTCATTTACAGTCTTTTGAGAAATCTGAAGCCAATCTTTGGAATAGAACGTAAGAAATATGAAGGGACAGACTGAAATAATGAGCTCAGAATCGACTCCTTGGTCTAAGCAATTAAAGGGATGTATAAAATATCTAGAGGAAGTTTTGTGGTGCAGTCTGTAGGATGGCTGAGCAAGTTACATTCATAACACAGCTAACTTGGCTATTTGTAAACTCTTTAAATACATGCCAATGGCAAATGGTGATAGTGGGAGAATTTTGTGGTCAACTATCTGACAGAAAAACAATCTGAGCTGCAACCATCACTATTGGTAACTCTGGAAAACAGCAGGTTTCCAGAGAAAGTGGAACTGTCTGTGTGATGTTGAGATTTTCAAATTGATCTGTTATTGACACAACTGGAGCAGGTGGGACTTGAATGTGTGCCTCCTAGATCAGTCAGGGACACTATTCACTGCCCTCTCTCAGTGATGTATGACACCACCAGCAAGATGCCAGTGTCTAGTTAGTCATATTGTTGAGATTGTTAATGTCTTTATTTAAGGTTAAGATGAAATGGCATGTGCCAATTTATTATGTAGGAACTGGAAATATTCTTTTGGTGCAGTGGTAGTGTCCCGATTTCTGAGCCAGGAGGTCTGAGTTCAAGTCCCACCAGCTCCAGAGGTGAATAATAAAATCTCTGAACAGGTTGATTACAAGGTTACTCGTGACTTTAAAAAAATCTTGTGTTGGGACCACTTGTAGCACCAGGGTGGTGGAAAGAATTGTAAGACTGAGTAGTCAATAAACTCTATCCGCAAAAAAAGGGGCCTTGAGTATTGTTTCAACAACTGGCTTGCATCCAGATTGATACAAAATGCTCAAACTACTCACAGATTGATAGGTGTCTCACCTGCTGAGAACATTTCAGTTGGAAATGCTGGGTAATATGGGCAGAATAGGAGAAAGCTCAGTTTATGATCAAGAATGGTCAGAATCTGGTTTCACACAGTCATAACAGAGTGGGAGATAGTACTGAAAGAGCTGTCCGTTCAGCACCACTGGGCCCAGTCTCTTACATCAACCAGCAAACCATCATGGAACTGAAAAACATTAGGGTATTCGATCAGCTTGGAATTAAGTTCTAAATATTAATTCATGAGCTGTATCCATCGTTGGCAAGATCAGGGTTTATTAGCCATCTCTGATCACCCCTTGAGAAGCTGGTAGTGAAGTGCCTTCTTGAACCATTGCAATCCTTATGCTTTAGGTAGACCCACAATGCTGTTAGGGAGGGAGTTCCAGAATTTTGACCCAGTGACACTTAAGGAACAATGATATATCTCCAAGTCAGAATGGTGAATGACTTGGAGGGGAACTTGTAGTTGGTGGTGTTCCCATGTATCTGTTGCCCTTGTTCTTTTTATTGGAAGTATTGTGGATTTGGAAGGTGCTGTCTAAGGATCTTTGGCAAATTTCTACAGTGCATCTTGCAGTCAGTACACACTACTGCTACTGAGTGTCAGTGATGAAGGGAGTGGATGCTGTGGATGTGGTGCCAATCAAGCGGGCTGCTTTGTCCTGGATGGTGTCAAATTTCTTGAATGCTGTTGGAGCTGTACCTATCCAGGCAAGTGGAGAGTACTCCATCACACTCCTGACATGTGCCTTGAGCTTGACAACGTGCTAGCAAAACAGGTTGAAAATGAAAAGTTGAACCCATTTTTTTAAGATATTAGTTTGAAAACCCCTTGCAAACAATAACATGTTCATGAGAGTCAGCTGAGGAGAAGTGAAGTGTTTGACGTTGACTGCACAGAATAAAGGGACCTGGACTGAGTTTACTAGTCACTCGGAAAGATACATGATAGGTACTGTACTGAGTCACTGATATGACACAGCCTGCTGCTGAGAGGGAGGGATAGATTTCTGCATGATTGCTCGTCACTGCTTGCTGAGTCAGCTATGTGTTCTCAGGCCCCCTACCCCACTGTGAATGATTGATGAGTAATACTGCACACTGCAGCCTGGCCGAGACAGAGGGATCTTTTCCACACGGCCTTCCAGTAATTATTTATGCTGTATGGAAATTTTATTGAGCACCTGTTGGGGGTGGAGTAGCAAACGCTCAGTACTCCAGTTTAAATTCCAGTCCGGTAACCCTTACTGCCACTCTCTGGTAAACGACTGTTAAACGAAAAAGACTGGTCTTTTACATAAAGCTTTTTGCAACTTCAGGATGGTCCAAATCTTCTGAAGTGTAGCCATCGCTATTGTAATAGAGACTTATGGCAACCAGTTTGTGTACAGTAAAATTGCATAAGCAACAAAGAGATCGTGATCAGATAATCTGTAAAGTCGATTGAGGGATTAAAATTAACCAGGATGCTGAGGAGAATCATTCTTCAAAATCATGCTGTCTTTAACTGCCCCTTGAGGGGTTCAACAAACAGGTTCTCAGCTTATTGTCTCCTTCAGCTATGTAGCACTCATGCACTGAAGCTTTTGTCTGGATCTTGTGTTCTGGTCTAAGCATGGGGTCTGAGTGACTTACCCTCCTGAATCAGAGGTGAGAGCACTACCTACTGAGCCATACTGACACTTAGATTTTGAGCAGCATGATGGGAATTTCCAGCTTAGGATCTCTACTCCTTTTCATTTGTCCCTAAAACTACAGGAGAAATAATCAAGTACTCATTCCCCTTTTGTTTGCAGTTTTCCTACTTTTCTGTCTCCTGCCCTGTCCTCTCCTCATCCTCTGAGCTGGTCACAAGCGATGGACACCATCAGTCAGGAATCTGTCTAACACAGACACATTAACATACACATGAGCAGATACATATACACATAAACATGTACTTGCATGAATATACATACACATAAACATATACTCGGACAGATTTACACACACTCTCGTACATATACATACAGACACACAGATACAAACTTACATAAACATATACATGCACAGATATACACACACACACACAAACATGTCTCACATCTCCTGGTTTTGGAAAGTAAACTGTTCCTCAGTAAATACTGGGCTGGGTGAGAGAAATGGGACATGGAGTGGAAGTTTTTATTGGAAAGTATGTGTTAATCACCAGAGTTGTACAGCACAGAAACAGACCCTTTGGTTCAACGTGTCCATGCCAACCAGATATCCTAAATGAATCCAATCCCATTTGCCAGTATTTGGGCCATATCCCTCTAAACCCCTCCAATTCACATACCCATCCAGATGTCTTTTAAATGTTGTAATTGTTCCAGTCTCCACCACTTCCTCTGGCCGCTCAATACATATCACCCTCTGTGTGAAAAAGTTGCCCTTTAGATCCCATTTAAATATTCCCCCTCTCACCTTAAATCTATGCCCTCTAATTTTGGATTCCCCAATCCGGGAAAATGCCTTGTCTATTTGCCCTATCCATGCGCCTCATAATTTTATAAAATGCTATAAGGTCACCCCTCAGCCTCTGACACTCCAGGGAAAATAGCCCCAACCTATTCAGCCTCTCCTTATAGCTCAAACCCTTCAACCCTGGTAACATCCTTGTAAATTTTTTCTGAACCCTTTCAAGTTTTGCAACATGGGCGGCATGGTGGCTCAGTGGTTAGCACTGTTGCCTCACAGCGCCAGGGACCCAGGTTCGATTCCCACCTCAGGTGACTGTGTAGTTTGCACATTCTCCTCATGTGTGTGTGGGTTTCCTCCGGGTGCTCCGGTTTCCTCCCACAATCCAAAGATGTGCAGTTCAGGTGAACTGATCATGCGAAATTGCCCGTAGTGTTAGATACATTAGTCAGGGGTAAATGTAAGGTAGAGGAATGGGTCTGGGTGGGCTACTCTTGGGAGGGTCGGTGTGGACTTGTTGGACCGAAGGGCCTGTTTCCATACTGTAGGGAATCTTAAAAAGAATCCTTCTTGTAGCAGGGAGACTAGAATTGCACACAGTATTCTAAGAGTAGTCTAACCAATGTTGTGTACAGCCACAACATGACCTTCCAACTCCTATATTCAATTCACTGACCAATAAAGGCAAGCATACCAAATGCCTTTTCACTATCCCATCTACCTGCAACTCCACTTTCAAGGAACTATGATTCTGTACACCAAAGTCTCTGTTCAGCAACACTCCCCAGGGCCTTCTCATTACATGTATAAGCCCTGCCCTGATTTGCTTTTTTAAAATGCAGCATCTCACATTTATCTCAATTAAACTCCATCTGTCACCCCTCAGCCCATTGGCCCATCTGATCAAGATGTACTTTGAGGTAACCTTCGCTGTCCACTTACTAACCAATTCCAACTTACTAACCATACCTCCTATATTCACATCCAAATCATTTATATAAATGACAAAACAAGTCAACTCAGCACCAATCCTTATGGCACACCGCTGGTCACAGACCTCCAGTCTGAAAGGCAACCCTTTCCCTTTCCTCATGCTAGACCCAAGAACTGCAGTGACTGTGTGTAAGTACCTGCTTTCTGACTGTGTGTGGGAAAACCCTGAGAAGGGCGGCCTTTGATTATCATTGACAGCTGACTCTGAGAGAAGTGAGCTCTGTAATGCTGCCTCGAGAGGTTTGGCTGCTTAAATTCCTTACAGACAAAGGAATTTTAATTATGTCTTGTTAATATTCCCAGCTACTTCCTTTCTTCACAGAGTGACAACCAATTCTGGTGTGCACCCTTTCCCAACTCCTCTTTCTCACTCACTGACCACTCACTTATTCGCTACTTACTCACTTGCTCATACTTGGTCACGTCTCATTCATTCACGTGACAACATGCACCTAACCAAGGCCCTCAGTTACAGCTATTCAACTGTGACAGTCCTTACAGCTCAGCCTGACTCTGACCTCACACAATTATAAATCTGGTTACACAATTCCGGGAATGATAAAGCAGTAACACTTAGACGTAGAATCGGCCCATTATGTCTATACTGGCTCCTGAAAGAGCCAGGGTTAGAGTGGTGCTGGAAAAGCACTGCAGGTCAGGTAGCACCCGAGGAGCAGGAAAATCAAAGTTTCAGGCAAACGCCCTTCATCAGGAATGACGGCCTGAAAGAGCCACTCAGCTTAGTCCCATTGTCTAGCCCTATTGCCACTGAATGTAGGTATCATGCTGCAGCACCATTTTGGAGGTAATGTATAACAAGGTGAACCAGACTAGTTTGTGTCATTAACATTGTTTACTGTTTTTTTCCCTGCTCAGGAATATTGTCAAATGACCTCCTGTCAAAACACTTGCCCACCTGCCTTTGGCTGTCCACCATTTACATCTGCATGAAACCAATCAATCTGAAAGTAAAACAAACTCACCATCACTAGATTGGACTATCACTGACTGTCAGTCAAACCATCTTTACATTTCCATGTCCGATGCTATTATAAATATAGTAATGAAGTGCTCAAAGAACATGCAAAAATACAGTCTTTCATGACCTGGTGATTTTTCTCCTGGGTTATGCATGTTTAGTTGCACAGTACTCTGTATGCACTCTCATCAATGTCCTGTACAGTCATGGGAAGGCTTTTGTTTCTTCTCACAATAAAGGCCAACATTGCATGCACCTTTCCTCATTACTTGCTACATCAGCATGCTGACTTTTTGTGATTGAGATGAGGAGGAATTTTTTCAGCCAGAGGGTGAGGAATCTATGGAACTCATTGCTGCAGAAGGCTGTGGAGGTCACGTCATTGAGTATATTTAAGACTGATATAGATAAGTTCTTGATTAGTCAGAGGACTAAGGGTAAAAGGGAGAAGCCAGGAGAATGGGGTTGAGAAACATATCATCTATGATTGAATGGCCTGACTCTGCTCCTATACCTTATAGGCTTTATTACAAGGATACCCAGATTCCTCTGTACCACAACAATCTGCAGTCTCTCTTCCTGAAGGCTGAAAACCATTCAAGAATACAAACCAGTATAATGTGACATTACTGATTCAGAATCATAGAGTTGCACCACCCTCTGCGTGAAAAAATTGCCCCTTAGGTCTCTTTTATATCTTTCCCCCCTCACCCTAAACCTATGCCCTCTAGTTCTGGACTCCCTGATCCCAGGGAAAATACTTTGTCTATTTATCCTATCTTAGTCAATAATAATCTTTGAGAAAAGGTCATGATGTGGAGGAGCTAGTGTTGGACTGGGGTGGACAAAGTTAAAAATCACACAAAACCAGCTAACAGTCCAACAGGTTTATTTGGAAGCACTAGCTTTTGGAGCGCTGCTCCTTCATCATGTAGCTGTGGAGCAGGACCATAAGACACAGAGTTTATAGCAAAAGATTACATTGTCATGCAACTTAAAGATGGATTGAACATGCTCTGTGTCCCATGCACGCATACGTAAAGATAAGTCTATAGGGTGAATTTGCATTTACAAAATTATATTTGCAGATACATGCTATTTTGCTCAAAAAGTGTACAATCTGCAGGCAGTCAATGCAGGCAGTTTAGTCATGTAATATTTTATAAATTCCATTTTGGAAGTGGAACCAGTCTGACTCAAGACTGGGATACAGACAGACTCTAACCTCTCACCTTTAATGCATTGTCTGAGCTGAGATGTCACCTTTTTTTTCAAAACCTTAAGTTGTCTCAAGAATGTGACATAAAAGAAGTTCTGGGATTTACACATTAATGAACTGGAACCTGCAATCCATTCTAAAAGATGAAAAACTTAACAGAAACCTAAGTTTGTTCAATATATCATTTCAGTTGTGTGACATTGTAATCTTTTGCCATAAATTCTGTGTCTTATGGTCCTGCTGTACAGCTATTTCATGAAGGTGCAGCACTCTGAAAGCTAGTACTTCCAAACAAACCTGTTGAACTATAACCTGGTGTCGTGTGATTTTTAACTTTGGAAAAGGAACTGGACAAATACTTGGACAAGATCACGATACAGAAACACCACAGTCATAGTGGCATACAACATGGAAACAGACCCCTCGGTCCAACAAGTCCATGCTGACCATTATCCCAAACTAAACTAGTCCCACCTGTCTGGGCGTGGCTCATATCCCTCCAAACATTTCTTATTCATGTACTTAAGTAAATATCTTTTAAACACTATAACTGTGTCCGCATCCACCACTTCCTTTGGCAGTTCATTCCACACATGAATCGTGCTCTCTGTAAAAGAACTGCCCCTCATGTCTTTTTAAAAATCATTCCCCTCTCACCATAAATTATGCTGCCTAATCTTGAAATCTCCCACCCCAGGGAAAATACACTTGCCATTCACCTTATCCATACCCCTCATTATTTTATAAACCTCTATCAGTCACCTCCTTTGCTCCAGTGAAAAAAGTTCCAGCCTATCCAGCCTCTCTTTATAACTCAAATCTTCCATTCCCAGCAAGATACTGATAAATCTCTTCTGAACCATCACCAGCTTAATAAAATCATTCCTGTAACAAGGAGACCAGAACTGGACACAGTATTCCAGAAGAGGCCTCACCAATGTCCTGTTTAACCTCAACATGACATTCCAACTCCTTCACTCAAAGATCTGAGCAATGAAGGCAAGCATGCTAAATGCCTTCTTAGCCACCCTGTCTACATGCGATGCAAACTTCGAAGAACTGTGTACCTGAACCCTGAGGTCTCTCTGTTCTACATTACCCCAAAACCTGCTTTTAATTGTACAAGTCTTGTTTTTATTTGTTTTACCGAAATGCAATATTCGCATTTATCCAAATTAAACTTCATCTGCTATTCTTCAGCATGTTAACCCAACTGATCAAAATCACTTTGTAATCTTAGATAACCTTTAACTCAAGAATCGGAAATAGCCTGCGGCTACTGATTCTGAACCAGCCTTTCAAAGCATTAAAACATTTCTGATGCAAAGAAGGAAGAACAGGCCACATGACACCTTAAGCCTGTTCTGCTCTTCAATATGATTGTGTCTGATCATCAGTGCCTTAATTCACATTCAATGAAACATTTTAACTCCACTGGCATCACTCACGTTAAAGATGAGGCAGAGTGGAAACTCTCTCAAAGAGGTAGAATATGCTAAATAAGCTGAATGGCTTCCTTCTGTAATGTCTCAATTTCATTGTTGCACACACAGAATGACTAATACTTGGAGTATTAGTAAGGGAAGGAAGCACAATCTCTGGAATTAATTAAAAAATAATCATAAAGACCTTCTTCATATTTGAGTTAAGATACTGTGAATGGGCTTCTCCATCCACAGTGATCCTTGTGATATCTTCAAGCAGGCTGCAATTACCTCAATGTTCAATTGCAACCAAGTCTTGACTAACAAGGGAGTCAAAGATTATCAGGGAGGGATGGGGGAGTCAAGAATTTGGATTTGAGGCTACAATCAGCTGAAACTGTATTGACTAAAACTATCAAGAGAAAATTTAGCAGTTAAAACTACAGAATGTATTAATGATATAACATATAAAAAAAAAGCCATAGGAATCTTTAAAATGTCCAAAGAAAGCATCAATGTCAATCTTGCAGTCTGGTTAATAAAAACTTTGCAATCTTTAAAGAAATCATCAATATATTATTAACAAAAGACTATTTCCCTCAAACTCCAATCTCAAATCCAAAACATTTAATGCTAAGATTTTTCACCTGCCTGGGGCCACAGGTTTTTGCATTTTCTCACCTTCTCTCCACAGGCGTTTTCAGGTGATAAATCAGATCACATCCCTTCTGTTTTCTAATATGTGGAAATTGATCTTATATTTTTCTAGAGTTTGACTCGACAAGGCTGTCCCGTATGGTATTCAACAAACTCCATGAAATCTGCTGCAGCTGGGTGAAAGACTTGCCATTGACACGAAGAACTCATCCCTATTTTGAAACATCGATTCATGCCATCAAAAACATGCGCAGGAAGATGGAGGACAAACATGTCTGTCTGCCAGATTTCAATACTCTTTTCAATCTAGAGGTAAGTCACAGCTACAAGCCTGAATCAACATTGTAGGCCCCAGTGAAGCGGTCAGTGGGCCTAGCTGATGGTGAGGGGAAGAGAGAGTAACAAGGAAGAAAGCAGAAAGAGCCATGAAGATGAGGGAATGTGGAGAGATAAAGAAGAACTGTTTGGAACTGGGAGGAACTGAGTTGAGAATGAAAAATGTAAAGTGGAGGCAGGGCAGAGGGAAGATGAGAGACAGTTGGTGGTGAGGCAGAGTGAGGGAAGGAAGGAGGATGAGGGAAGAGTCTGGTAGTCAGAGACTATGTTGAGCTGTGTGCATTGGCAGTCACACCTGGTGCATCTTGCTTTGCTGACATTTATTCAAAATCCTGGAATCCCAGCGACAGGGACTGAGAATCAGCTCTACTGACTGCTCCCTCAGAATACCCCCTGTCAGATTCCTCGCAGCCTCCACTACTTGGTGACACTCTCCCACTGGTCCATATCTGTGTCTGTCTTTCATTGCTAATCCATCTTTCTAAATGGCTCATCCTCCCTTTGGGAAGGTATGGCATTGATATAAACTGATTTAAGGTATCTAATGGTTGAGAAAGATGCCAGACAAATGCAACGCTTTTTTTATCCTTGCAATTTACTCTTCTTCAATCACACGGTTAATTGCCATTTGCAGGAAATTGGGATTAGAATAGTTAGGTGGTTGTTTTGGACTGTTTCAAAGAGCCTTTTTTGAGGACTTAAGATAATGATTCTGCTCCCATTCAGAACTGAGCCACTCTCTTGTTAAAACACAGCTCCTTTAAGTCTTCATTAAGATCTCAGCTTACCAAGTTGTGTTGTTGTCTGTGGGATCTTGCTGTCCTCAGATTGTTTCTTACTTGACAGGAGACCACAGTTCAAAAGAGAGGAAGTGCTTTATTGGCCGTAAATTGTTTGGTGGGGCCGAGGTAGCAGGTCAGCTACTGAAATGCCAGCTCCTTCTCCTTTCCTTTCTTCTCTCACTAGGACCAGGAGGAGCAGTCATTTTTTGCTGTGTTCGATGGACATGGAGGAGTGGATGCCGCAATCTATGCCTCCATCCACCTTCACGTGAACCTCGTCCGACAGGAGATCTTCCAGCACGATCCAGCTGAGGCCCTGTGTCGAGCCTTCCGCCTTACGGACGAGCGGTTTGTTCAAAAGGCCGCCCGGGAGGTGAGTGATCACCTCCCACCCCACCCCTGGGTTAACCACACAATTTTGCACAACATTCCCTGGACTATAGTTAATCTTGCAGAACCATATGAGGACATATGACCTGCCCTACATGTACTGACTCTTTGAAACATTGTTCCCTGTGCTTACTGACCTGTGAAACAGGCAAAACATGTATTTACATCTGTTTCTGTAGCTGCTTTCTTCTGAAAAGGTTGTAAACCTATCACTAGGATGTACAGGAGCCCTACTCAACATGGAGTCATGTCTAACTAGGTGACTCTCCTGCTCCAACTGCTCACCATTGGCTTTTCCGAATGATTTGAAGATTGATACTTGATCTATTTGTTCATAGAGATGTACAGCATGGGAAACAGACCCTTCAATCCAATTCGTCCATGCAAACCAGATATCCTAAATTAATCTAGTCCCATTTGCCAGAATTTGGCCCATTTCCCTCTAACGCATTCAGATGTCTTTTATATGTTGTTATTGTACCAGCCTCCGCCAATTGTTTTGGTAGTTTGTTCCATACATACGTCACCTTCTATGTGAGAAAGTTGCCCCTCAGGATCCTTTTAAATCTTAACCCTCTCACCTTCAATCTATGCCTCTTGTTTTGGAATCCACTATACTGGAGAAAAGACCTTCACTATTCAATCTATCTATGCCCCTCATGATTTTATAAACCTCTATAAGGTTTATAAACCTCTCAGTCTCTGATGCTCCAGGGAAAATAGCCCCTGCCTATTCAGTTTATTCGTGCTACCTTCCTTGGCTGTTCATTCCAGGAGTGAAACATGAGTTCAGCATGTCTAGCTCAGAGGCAATCCCCCAAAACTTCCACTGGCTATATGAAAGAGATTTAATCACACACCACCAGCTTCTCCCCCATTATCAGGCAAATAAATCCTCTTCCACGGCACATTTTCTTTTGAAAGTTACTGTGGGATCAGAGTCCAGATGATAGAATTGGAAGCTTGACAACTCTGTGAAGAAATTTCCCCCCCCAAAATCTTCACTCTTACTTTGATTGTTTTAAATCTCTTAACCACTGCTTAGTTCTTCATTGAAACCCTTCATCATTTTGACCGATTTTTAGGCTTCCCTTTGACTTTCTCTTCTTCTTTTTCAAAATTATTCACTGGATGTAGGTGCCACTGGCTGGGCCATCATTTACTGGCCATCCCTAATTGCCCCTTGAGAAGGTGGTAGTGAGCTGCTTTCTTGAACGACCATAGTCCTTGGGTGTAGGGACACCCATGATGCTATTGACAAGGGTGTTCCAGGATTTTGGCCCAGCGACAGTGAAGAAATGGTGATACATTTCCAAGTCAGGATAGTGAATGGCTGAGAGGGGATCTTGTAGGTGATGGTTCCATGTATCAGCTGCCCTTGTCCTTCTCAATAGAGAATTATCCCCTTCTCTTCACTGATGTCCCCTAAATTTGCAGTCTACTATTTCACTTAAAGGGAGATGCAGGTAAGAAATGGAACTCTTTATATTCACTGTTGATTTCCATTAATAAAGGAGGAAACCCTGCCTCTTGTTTCTTGTTTGAATTTTCCCTCAGCTGCTGGACTTCTGCTCATTGCCACTGGCATAGCAGCAGGTTGAGGGAGAGGAGAGCAAGAGAATAAGAATAACTATTCAGCTCTTGCAGAGAGGGTTGTTTAGTTCAGTTGGCTAGACAGCTAAATTGTAGTGTAGAAGCAACACCAGCAGTATGGGTTCAATTCTTGCACTGATTGAAGTTACCATGAAGGATTCTTTTTCTCATCCTCTCTTCCCTCGTCTGAGGCATGGTGACCATTTAAATAAAGCATCACCAGTTATCCCTCTCATGAGAGAGCAGTCCAAAACCCTGGTAAGACTTTACCTTCCAAAGAGGTCATACCGACAGGATGTGCTCCTTCTCTGCTGTATTATTTTATGCAGATCACAATTATACTTTGTCAGCTCAGTGAAGGGGAAGTTTGCCTAAAGATATCTCTTTCTGTGGAAGCTAGAGAGGAATACAGATTCCCGCCAACACATAGAGAAAGTCAGAAATACACATGAGGATCTGGGCCAGGGTACGAATAAAGCACAAACAGAAAGATATGTTCTTCTCATTCCATTACTTTTAGAACCTGCGATGTGGAACAACTGGCGTGGTGACTTTTATGCGCGGGAACATGCTGCACGTAGCCTGGCTGGGTGACTCCCAGGTGATGTTGGTGCGCAAGGGCCAGGCAGTGGAACTGATGAAACCTCACAAACCCGACAGAGAGGTAACTCGTCAGCAATCTCAAAGCGTTGGTCATTTATTTTGTGCACAGGCGCTAAGGAAGGAGACGGAATTAAATTTCAAAGTAGGAATTTATAAAATGTTATATGGATTGACTGCCTGCAGTCTAACCTCTAACCTTTAATACATTGTCTGAGATGTCACCTTTTCTAATATAAAACCTTAAGTCATCTCAAGAATGTGACTTAGAAGAAGTTCTGGGATTTACATATTAATGAACCAAAACCTGCAACCCATTCTAAAAGATGGGAGACTTAACAGCATTCTAGATTTGTTCAATATATCGTTCCAGTTGCATGACACTGTGATCTTTGCTATAAATTCTGTCATATGATCCTGCTCCACAGCTACCTGATGAAGGAGCAGCACTCTGAAAGCTAGTAGTTCCAAATAAACCTGTTGGACTATAACCTGGTGTTGTGTGATTTTTAACTTTGTCCACCCCAGTCCAATAGCCCTTCTTCAGGCCATTCCTGAAGAAGGGCTTATGCCTGAAACATTGATTCTCCTGCTCCTTGGATGCTGAGTTTTTCCAGCACCACATTTTTCAACTCTGGTACTCCAGCATCTGCAGTCCTCACTTTCTCCCACCCTAGTCCATACTGGCACCATCACATATGAGCTAAAGGGTGATGGTAAAGGCTGTTTATATGACTGGAGTGCAGTGTAGCGTCACAGGGATTAGTACTGGGTCCCTTATTGTTTGTAATATTCATAGATGTAAATGAAAATATGGGGAGGGATGGTGGTAGGTTTTTGGAGATGCAGAGATTGGCTGAGTGGTTGACAGTGAAGAGGAAGGTGTTAGGATATAGTCAGACTGGTCAGAAGGAATTTAACCTGATAAAAGGTGAGATAATGCACTTTGGAAGAAGTAACACGATAAAGAGTGCTTAATGAATGGCAGGACACTAGGAAGTTCAGAAAATAGAGAGATCTTGGTGTGCTTGTTCACAGATCCCTGAAATTGGTAGACAAGTTAATAGGGTGGTTGAGAAGACATATGGCATGCTTTCCTTTATGAATCATATCATAGATTATAAGAACAGAGAGATTATTATTGAAGCTGCATAGAATGTCAGTTAGACCACAGCTGGAGTACTGTGCGCAGTTCTGGTCAGTGCACTATACGAAGGATGTGTTTGTGCTGGATGGGGTTGCATAGGTGGTTCACTAGGATGTTGTCTTGGATGGAGCATTTCAGCTCTGAAATAAAGCTGTGTATGTTTGAGATGTTTTCTGTGGAGAAGATTGAGAGGGGGAACCTGAGAGGTCTATAAGCTTATGAGGGGCATGGACAGGGTTGATAAAAAAACAGCTGTTCCCTTCAGTTGAAGTCTTAATAATAAGGGGACATTAAGTGAAAGGCAGGAGGTTATGAGGGAATTTGAGAAAAATGTTCTCACTCAGGTGAAGAATGTCTGGTATGCACTACTTGAGAGGATAATTGAGGCAGGAAACCTCACAACCTTTAAGTAACTGGATAACCCCTTGAAATGTCATTACATTCAAGGCTATGGGCATGGTGCAGGGAAGTGGGATGAGAGTAAGTAGTAGCCTATTTTTGGCTTGATAGGCCAAAGGGCCACCTCTGTATGGTTTTATGATCTCTGTAGTTTACTTTTCAGCATCCTAGGCTGCAAGCCATCAGGGCCAGGGGACTTATCTGCCTTGAGCCCCATTAGTTTGTCTAATGCTATTTCTTTAGTGATAGGACTTATTTCCTCCCCTGTATTCTTCAGCATTAATGGGATGTTCATAATTAGACCCTTCTGTCAGTGGTGGTGCTGCAAGATCTGACAGCTCCCATTATAAACAGGCAACTGGGATTTATAGCAGAAAGAATTGTGTTTAGGATGTACATGGTTCATGAGGTTTATTTAATATTTTATGAAGAATTTGGTTAAAGGACAGGCTAAAGGGATTGCGAGAAAGAGAGACGTGGATGAATAAGTAATTGAAGGTGACAGGAATGGTGGAGAGTGTAGTTCATAAAGCATACACGATCCTAGGACACAGTATACAAGTTCAAGAAAGGTAAATGTGATTTTATGAGACACTAGTTCAGCTGCAGCTAGAGTACTGCATCCTGTTCTGGGTGCTGGACTTTAGGAAGGATGTGAAGGCATTGGAGAGCATGCAGAACAGATTGACCAGGGATGAGAAGCTTCAGCTTTGAGGACAGACTGGAGAAGTTGGAACTCTTTTCTTTGGAGAAGGCTAAGAGGATGTCAGACAGAAGTTTTCAACTTCACGAGGCGTTGGACCGAGTGGATATGGGGCAATTGTTCATGCTCATAAAAAGATCAAGAACAAGAGGGCACATGTTTAAAGTGTTTTGCAAAAGAAGCAAACGCAAGGTGAGAAAAAATGTTTGCATGCAGTGTGTGGTTAAGAGTCTGGAACGCACAGGCTGGAAGTGTGATAGAGGCGGGGTCAATTAATGTATTTAAAAGAAAGTAAAATCATTATTTGAAAAGGCAGGAGAATGGCACCATGTGAATTGCCCCAAGGAGAGCTAGGACAGACATGGTGGGCTGAATGACCTGCTGACTGTAATAAATTTTTTGAGGTTAAAAATTGGTCATTAGGAATCTTGTTTTAAAATATTTGGCCTATTTGCTGTTATATTTGATCAGATGACATGGAATTTTCATCACCCACTTGGATACAATGTGGTGGCTTCCTTCTGAGTGCATGCCTCATTGTGCACTTTACACCTAACAATGATGGATGGTCTGTCTAAACCAAATATCTCAGTCGAGTTGATGTATGTTTTGTTTTCTGACTTGTTCTTCCCTTTTGCTCCCTCAGGATGAAAAGCAGCGAATTGAAGCGCTCGGAGGCTGTGTGGTGTGGTTCGGGGCTTGGCGAGTTAATGGAAGCCTCTCTGTTTCCAGAGCCATCGGTGAGGTTTTTAAATCAGGAAACTGGCCCTAGTTATATTTTCAGACTCATGCCCGTTGTTCGACACATCGGCTAGATTTTTAATTCCTTGGAGGTCAGAAAAGCAGACTGATCTACCCGACTAGTCTATGCTTCACACATACCTCTCTCATACATCAGCATAGCACTCTGTTCCCTTCACGCTCATGAGTTTTTCCAACTTTCTCTTAAAACATAAATGTGGGAGCGAGTTCTATATTCTTTTCATCTCTTGGTAATCACTCCATAATTCCCAACTGGATTTATTCATGACTACTGTAATTCTCCTATCCCTGAGTGATGATCTCCCCAAGAAGTTGAATTGTCTTTTTAGGTATCTCCTATCAAATACCTTCTTAAACACCTTACATTTTAAATATCTCTCTTAGATCATTCGAGAGAAAGGTGCCTGTTCAAAGTTTGGGAGAAGATTTGTAGCTCGGATGCTTGTTGTTGTGGTTCTGTTGCAAGACAAATTCCCAGCTCGGCAAACAGAACCACAACAGGTGCCTGTTCAATCTTCCCTAATAGGATAATCTTTTGGATCTTCAGTCATCCTCAAAACTTATGGTCACTCTCTCCAGTGTCTCTACAAATTCGTAAAAAAATATAGAAATCAGAAGTGTTTCCAGTGCTTCATATGACCCAGTCATTCACTCTAGCTCTGTCTAGTAGCGGTTTGGAATTTTCAGGTTGCGTACATGGTCCAGTTGGGATTCCCAAATTTAAACTTAAGACAGGAAACCTTGCCAGCCTGCCCACCTCAATTTTCCACGTCTGTGGACCATATGCGGAGTATGACTAGAAGCCTAAACTCAGTTTGCTTTTCAATCAACTTGTGATTTATTAATGTGGCATCAGCTGTAGCACTGAGCCAGAAAGTATGTGAATTTGGATCCATTACTCAGGCCAACATTCTTAGTGCCAAGCTGAAATGTGGCTGCAATGTTGGAGGTGCTGTTATTTTCCCAAATGAGACATTAAACTAAGACAAGATATTGGACTACACCTAAAGAAGTTATAGTGCTCTTTATGGGAGCTTACTGTGCAATGCTTTGCTGCAATTATAATTTCAGAAAAAGAGCTTCATTGGCTGTAAAGCACTTTGGGACATAAAGGGTCATAAAAGCTCGTTGTGTGTACACCTCCAACTCTTTGTATCTCAGACACTGTGGTCACTGCCTCTGCTGCATCCTGTTGAGCAGAATGGGTAGATGGCTTATGGAGTTTGGAAGAATTAGAAGTGAACTCATTGAAAATCTAGAATGACCTGGGAGGCCTCAACAGGTCAAAAGGTGAGAGGTTGATCTGCCTGGCAGGAAAGTCTAGAAATGGGCAGCAGGATCGCTCTGTTATTTCGGACTGAAACGAGGAGAAACTCACTGAATTAAAAGATTGTGAATCTTGGAAATTCTGTACCCTAGAGGTATGTGATATTCAGTCACTAAGTAAATTTAAATATGAATTTTGGTTTGAGAGACTCATATTTAAAAAGTGACTTTAATAAAAGGTCTCCCAAGGCATTTCGCAAGAACAATATAAAACACAATGTTCCCGAGCAGGAGACATAAGATCATAAAAAATATGAAAAAGTAGGTGATTCAGTCCCTCAAGCCTGTTCTGCCACTCAATAGGAACACGGCAAAACTGACAACCCTCAGATAAGAAATTCCTCCTCATCTCTGTCTTAAATTGGTGCCCCTTTATTCTGAAACTATGCCTTCTCGTCCTAGACTTTCCCATGAGGTGGGAGCATACTCTTGACATTTACCATGTCATTTACCCTTACGAATGCTACATGTTTCAATGAGATCATCTTTCTTCCAAACTCCAACGAATAGAGTCCCAACCCTATTTGACCTTTGGTCATAAGACAATCTCTCCATTAGGATTTAGGATATAGGACCCAAAACTTGGACAAAGATGTGGGACAGCATCAAAGCAACAGAGAGAGGCCTAGAGAGAAAGGTAGAGGGAAGAGTCCCCGAGCTCATGAACAAGGCAAAGGCACAGCCACCAATAGAGGAGAAATTAAATTCAAGAATGCTGAAGAGGCAGATACCTCAGATGATTCAGGGGTTGGAGGATTACAGTAGTGAAGTGGGGTGAGACCTTAGAAGGATTTATAAAACAGGACAAAAATTTTAAAATGAAGGAATTGCTTGACCAGAAACCAATACTGATCATGGTTAAGGCCTGGCTGTGAATTCTGTATAAATTGATGTTTATGAAGAGTGGAACAGTGGGAAACCAGTCAGAAGAACATTTAGATAGTCAAGTTGAGAGATAAGAGTGTGGTGTTGGAAAAGCACAGCTGGTCTGGCAGCATCCAAGGAGCAGGAGAATCGAAGTTTCGGGCTGATGAAGGACTTATGCCTGAAACGTCAATTCTCCTGCTCCTCGATGCTGCCTGACCAGCTGCGCTTTTCCAGCACCATACCCTTGACTCTGATCTCCAGCATGTGCAGTCCTCACCTTCTCCTAGTCCAGAGGTAACCAAGCGATTTCAGTAGCATATGATTGGAAATAGGGGGATGGGGCAAAGTCAAGACAGTGTGACTGAGAAGGAAATATGAACTCGCAGTAAAGATGAAGTCAGAGGGATGGAGTTGGAAACTAGGGAACTGAGTTTGGACAGAGGGGAAGGATCGGAAACAATAGTTGCAGTCTTCCCAGTGTTGAATTTCTGCTCCTCTAGTGCTGGATGTAACCATAGTATGGAAAGCTGGAACTGAAGTGGATCATACAGTCAAAATCTGATTGAGTGGTAGAGTCGGAAGGCTGAGAGATCCCTGATGGTCTCCTGGTCCTATTTCTGATGTTCTGGTCCATTTCTCCTGTCAACCCTGAGGGGCAGGAGTCCTAAATTTTTATTTCTCTCTCGGGTTTTCGTGTCTAACTTGTTTTTATTTTCCCCACCCTCCTCCTCAAACCCGCACCTCCTCATTCCCAGGCGATGCCGAGCACAAGCCGTACATCTGCGGCGAGGCGGACAGCGACTCCACCGTGCTGGACGGCACCGAAGACTACCTCATCCTCGCCTGCGATGGCTTCTACGACACCATGGAGCCCGAGGAGGCGGTCAGGGTGGTGTCCGATCACCTCAAGGAGAACAACGGCGACAGCAGCATGGTGGCTCACAAGCTCGTGGCGAGCGCACGGGACGCGGGCTCGAGCGACAACATAACGGTCATCGTGGTGTTCCTGCGCGACCTGAGCGCGGCGGCGGAGGAAGAGGGCGGGGCCAACGGTCACTCCAAATGGACCGGGAACTCGTTCGACGGCGCGCAGGGAGACGGCGGTGATGACAAAGAGAACCGCGGTGACTATCAGGGCTCTCGAGCCCAGCACCAATATGGCGCCGCCTCAGAGCTGACGCAGGACACACGGGAGGACTCACTCACCGACAGAACTAGCCTGGTTCTGGGCCCCCCGACGGGAGGGGTCCTCCCGGTGGCAGCCGGTGCCAAAGAAAGGCCCGCAGGGCGGTGCGGGCCCGAGGAGCCGGGTAGGGCCCCGAGCCTGCGGGGACGCACGGACTTGGCGTCGGGCGCCGTCCGGCACCGGAAGAGCCGGCCCGCGGGGCGCTCGAGGAGGCAGGGCCGGGCGGAGAGGCCGGCTCCCTGCTTCCCCGGGGCCCTGGCGGCCAGGCAGCGAGGCCTCAGCCGGCGGGCCAGCAGCAAAACCGTGAGGAATCGCAGCGGCTCAGTACACCGGGCACCGCGGCAGAGAAAACCGGGCAGTGGCTGCGGCTCCGGGGCAGTGGTGACTCCTGACAGCTGGAGTGGGCAGGTGCCAGTCATCTCAAGTAGCTCATGTCGACTTCAGCAGCAGCAGTAGTAATGCTTTCCCAGTCTAACCTCCCTCCCCGTCACTAGACTGGAGTTGTTTACTCCCCCTGTTCCTAGGCAATCCTCACCTCACTCTAGCTAATTTATAATTCAACTCAGTAATCTTGACGTTATCTTATATTCCCGGCCTAGGCATAGTAAACTGAAGCCCATAAACAGTAAGCCATGCTGCCCAGGAAAGATCATATCTTAAACTGGTTTCTGTAGACTGAGCAGCATCACTGTGGCATTTTACCTCTAATAATCTTCCCAGGACATTTCGTGACGCCCGAGAGCCAGCTGCCAGGAGTGGGGCATGGGCGGTGGAGAGGAAATTTGTCATATTCCGATCCACTTGTCTGACACGTAGCAGGAGTCAGCAATTCAGTTTTTCAAGCGTTCTCCGCTATGCCGCACCTGTTGATCCCTTTAGTCCCCAACTTCCACAAGTGACATACAATTGCTGCAGTTTCTGACTTGCCTTTGTGGTCAAGCAGCTCCCTTTTCACCCAGTGAGAGTGCATTTATTTTTTTAAAAACCAATTTCAGCAGCATTGCTGGCTGGCAGTGCCAGTCATTTTTTTGCCAGTTATACTCGGTCGGGGGAGGGGAGAACTAGTTGAAAGCAACTGAATGTTTTGCTTAGACACTTCAGAAAACAGTTGAGAGCCAATTTCATTGAAGTTGGAATGGAGTCACACATAGTCAAACCAATTGTGCTGGCATATTTCCCTCTTTAAAGCTCATTGTGGACCAGTTTTGCATTTAGGATAATCCAAAGGCTGTGTGGGCACATTTACTGCCTTTTATTTCCTGAACTGAACTCAAATTCTCAAACTGTACAGACTTTCTCAATATATTCATCTAGGTTTCTGGCTTAACACTCTTCAAACATAAGCGTTATAATAAAAATATATTTTAAAAAAGGTAATGTTACACCAGCAGACCTTTCTAGATAATGCTCCAGCTACCCCATTCCCAGCCCTCTCCGTGGTCAGTCCTCAGCCAGTCTGGTGGATGATTCTCAGCCATTTCCTTCACTGTCCATGCACCTCCCTCGCCCCACTCCAACTTCCTCCTTCCTAGGACTGAATGGTGCCCGGAGATATTGGCAGCCTATGAAGATTTGCAAACCCCCTTCTCGAAGAGATGTCTGACCTGGTCCCGGATTTACCTCAGTCAGAAATCGGAAAAGTTTAGAGCTGGGCTCAACTGAAACCCAATCCTAAAGAAGGGTTTCATTTCCGATTGGATATTTGAAGTGGGAAGAATGTGTGTGAAAGTGAATATCTCTCAGTTTACAGAACTCATTAAACTGCATTAACTGTGATTTCTCTGATAATCAATAGTTAAAAGTATTTGTTTGTGTCTGGCTGTGGAATTCATTCATAGGGAATCAAGCTAGTGAGGCTAAGGCTCTCAAACTGATGATTCCTACTCCGATAATGACTTTTCTCAAACTAAAGGCTCTTGTATTTGTTACACATTGAATAGGTGTCCTGGCTGGTATTATAAAAATCATATACGTTAGTACACTCTTCAGGGCACTCCCCACCAAATACTGGCAGTAACAGTCATGAGTTCACTGATAGCTAGTTAATCTTTATAATGTATTTCCTTCTGAAGGAACTAAAGGTAATTCTGTAAGACATGTATGATGCATTAGTAGTTTTTGGTCTGATAATATACCTGTACTGATAGCTGTGAAAGTCTGACTATGAAACTGTGCTGGTCCCCTGTACTGCTGCACTAGAACCTGTGCCACTGCTTACAGTGGATCTGACTGTATCACTTCACCTGTACAGGTAGCAATCCAGCCACTCACCTAGGGTAATCATAGTTTCAATGTACATCTCTGGTGTTCTGGTTTTAGTGTAACCCATTTTGTATTGGTACCTGTACAGGTACCTGTGATGGTTTGAGACTACTCTTCTGACTGTGCATCTGAGTTGGTGCCTCTAGCAGTCTGCATATCTGCCTGCACAGATGTCAACTGTACATCAGTTTGAAAATACTTCTTACTGTACACCTGTACTGGTGCCTATAGTTGTATTGATACTGACTACAACTGTAGCAGTTTGACTGTACACTTGTACTGATGCCTGCAGTTGTACAGGAATTGCTTACAAATGTAACAATGTGTCTGTACACCTGTAGTTGTATAGGTACTGTCTGCAATTGAAGCAGTTTGAATACTGGTGCCTGTAGTTGTATAGGTGCTACCTACAATTGTAGCAATTTGTCCGTACACCTGTACTGGTGCCTGTGTAGGTACTGTCTACAATTGAAGCAGTTTAACTACACATGTACTGGTGCCTGTAGTATTATGGGTGCTGACTACAACTGTAGCACTTTGCCTGTATACTTGTACTAATGCCTGTAGTTGTATAGGTACTGTCTACAGTTGAAGCAGTTTGACTGTACTGGTTACACACTTTAAAACAAGCCTGGCTTTGTAACACGTAGTGTTTAACTAATTGCAGCTGGTGGTAGCAAGTAGTCTTTAACCTAGTTTGAATTTCTGTGCCCTTATTTGCTTCTTGTTTAAATAAATAATAAACTCCCTCCCCTCCTCCCCCCACAACCAGTACCTGTATTTACATGTTCAGTATCTTGTAATTTCTAATGATGGTATTTCTGGTGATAATGTAAAAATTATATATATATATATATAGGTCTTAAAACTTGAACACCAAAAAGGTGACAACACTATTGTAATTATAATCTGTTTTAATGCTGTTTAGTCTGTGTACATTTTGTGTTCTATGTAATATCTCTTGTGTATTGAAAATGGTGGAGCACTTTGTATTATTAAAAGCAAAGCCTTTAATAATGATTAAAGGGACTTCACCAGTTTGATGAGCCCTTCTTTACTTGCTGGGCTAGTAGGTTGACAGAGGAGGCAGAGTTCCTCGAACATGACATCTTCATCAAATCAGCATATAGAAGAGGCCCTTCAATCCATCATATCTGTACGACCAAAATTCTGCTAAATCTACACGAGTCTTACTTTGCCACACTAGGCGATGTTGAATATTGTTATACTTCATTTGGTTGTCCAAGTACTTTTTAAAGGTTGAGATTTCATGCCTCAACGACCCTCCCAGTTAGTGAATTCCAGACCCCACCACCCTCTGGATGAAAGGAGTTGTCCTCCAATCCCTTCTAAATCTCTCACCTTTTGTCCTAGAAGTGCACCCTGTTGTTACTGACCCTTCAGCTACTTTCTCTTCAGCTTGCTCCTCAAAACCTTATAGATGTCTATTAGGTCCTCTTCAATCTTCTCTGTTCCAAAGAAAACAATCCAACCTCTCTTCATAGCTAATCTGTTTCATCCCAGGCAAAATTCTGGAGAATCTCATCAGCATTCCCTCCAGAGTAATCATATCCTTCCTCTAGTGTGCTGATCAGAACAGTAATATTCCAACTGTGGCCTAATTAACATTGTGTACAGCTGCCTGCTGTTATAAGCTATGCCATAGTTGATAAAAGTCAGTGGAGGTGGGTACTGCAGATGCTGGAGTTTAGGTCAAGATTAGAGTGGTGCTGGAAAAGCACAGCAGGTCAGGCAGCATCTGAGTAGCAGGGGAAAAAACAAATCAATGTTTTGGGCAAAAGCCTTCATCAGGAAAGCATCTCTTATGTCCCCTTAGCTATTTGTAAAAAAAAAATCAGCTGTGGCTGGCTGGCAAGCAAGCAAGCAAGCATTTATTGCTTCTCCCTTGTTATCTTTGAGATGATGGTAGTGAACCACTGCAGTCTATACACCCATACAGTGGGAATTCCAGGATTTGGACCCAGCAACAGCAAAATGAATGGTAATATACTTCCAAATCAGGATAGTGAGTGACTTGTCATGGGAATGTTTTATCTTCTTTACAAGTCTCCCCTATCAGACCTTGTTAAAGGCTGTGCTGAAATCCATATAAACTACATTGACTACACTACTCTCATCTCTTCACCTGGTCCCCCTCAAAAGACAGCATTAGATTTGTTCACTATGACTTCAAGCTAACAAAGCCATGCTGACTGTCTCAGATCAAATCTTCTAACTCCAAGTGGAAATTAATTCTCTCCTTCAGAATTTTCTCTAATAATTTGACTACTGACATGAGAGCAACCAGTTTGCAAGTTGCTGGTTTATCTCTACCACACTTCCAGTTGTCTGGTATCTTGTACGTGGCCACAGAGGCTTAAAAAAACTTGGGTCAGGTCCCAATCATTTCCTCCCTCATCTCCCACAGCAGTAGGCTGAGACACAATTCATCTGGACATGTGGATTTGTCTACTTTTAAGCTTGCTAAATCCTCCAATGTCTCATTCTACAACATGCTGTTTAGGAATCTCACAGCCCACCACTTCAAATTCTGTACCCACATCCTCCTCCTGAGCAAAGATAGATATGAAGTACCTGTTTAATACTGTGTGTCGAGCCAGAGGACACTGGTAGAGACCAAGGGGGCAATGGGCTCTTTACTTTCTCTGGTTGTTCTCTTTCCCTTGATGTATTTGTAGAAAATCCTGGGGTTCTCCCCCTAATCCTGCCCACTAGTGTCTTTTTCCAATGCCCCTTAAGTGTATCTCATTCAAAGGTAGGTCAACATAGTCAATAACAGATATATAACCTTCAACAAACAGTGGGTGCTAGGTCTGTAACTCTGTTGATTGCAAGATGGAAGCTCCTTCACTGCATAAACAGACTTCAGCAGTTTCATCCAGCTCAATGAGCTATCACAAGTGGAACTGCCAGCAAAAGAGCACTATGCTGAGAATGAATCTTAAGCAACACTTAGTTCTCTAGGAAATGGCAGCTTCAACCTCTGCATTGAAGGCAACTGGCTATTGTTTGCAAAAGATTCTCAAAAAAACCAATGCAGAATAGGGGCCAATGCAGCAGACTGTCCTTAACACCCCTGGAGGCCAACTTTGGGTTTGCACCAGTCTCATAGGATAGAAATGTGACAGGGGTTAGCTCTGCTTAATGTTCCTATCTCTGAGCCAGAAGGCCTGAGTTCAAATTTGACAAAATATCTACAAAAGTGACCAGCATTTGAGCTAAAAAAAAAGGTGTAGTGTAGAATGTTTATGCAGCTTTTTTGAAAGACTTGAAACTTAGTTTTTTTAGGGATTGCACTTACTAAAGACTATTTGCAACATGTGTATTGTCTGGTAAGTTCACATATGATGTTGGGTTTAGAAACTCTTGGTTAAAGGTGCAGAGCTCTTGGGGCTAGAGCTTCATCTTTGGGTATAATCAGAGAATTGCACCCAAAATTGGAACTGCACTGATCAGGCAGATTCCACTAAAACAAAACTCCCTTGTTGCAAATCTGCCATGAAACAACACATTTGGCCAATTAATCATAAAACATGGACACCACTGTGCAATCAGTCCACACAGACCATTTTCCAAACTAATGTACTTGGCCTAAATCTCTCCTAACCTTTCATGTTCATGTACTTACTCAAATTCCTTTTAAATGTCTTTAAATACTGTAACTATCTGCAGCTAACATTTTCTCTGGCAGTTCATTCAACACACTAACTACTATTTAAAAAAGTTGCCCCTCAGGTCCCTTTTAAATCTTTCTCCTCTCACCTGAAAATCGTGTTCCCTAGTTTTGAACGCTCATTCACTAGGGAAAAGGCCCTTGTCATACACCTTATCTATGCCCTCATGATTTTATAAACCTCCATAAACGTCACTCCTCAACCTCCTACTCTCCAGTGAAAAAAAGACCATAAGACATAGGAATGGAAATAAGGCCATTCGGCCCATCGAGTCCACACCGCTGATGGCTGATGGGCATTTCAAATCCACTCGCCCTGTAGCCCTTAAATCCTTGTGAGATCAAGAATTTATCAACCTCAGCCTTAAAGACACTCAAAGTCCCGGCTGCTACAGCGCTCCGTGGCAACGAATTCCATAAGCCCACCACTCTGACTGAAGAAATTTCTCATTTCCGTTCTAAATTGACCCCTCTAATTCTAAGGCTGTGCCCACAGATCCTAGTCTCCCTGTCTAATGGAAACAAATTCCCAGCGTCCAACCTTCCTAAGCCATGCATTATCTTGTAAGTTTCTATTAGATCTCCCGAGCTGGAAAGTCCCAGCCTTTACAGTCTATTTTTATATCTCAAACTCTTCTTTCCTGGTAACATCCTGGTAAACCTTTTCTGAAACCTCTCCAGTTTAATAATATTCTTCCTGTTACAGGGTGACCAGAACTGCACATAATACTCCAGAAGAGTGGTGGAGGTTGTTTTTCAGATTGGAGGCCTAAGACCAGTGGAGTGCCACAAGGATCGGTGCTGGATCCTCTACTTTTTGTCATTTATATAAATGATTTGGATGCAAGCATAAGAGGTATATAGTTAGTAAGTTTGCAGATGACACCAAAATTGGAGGTGTAGTGGACAGTGAGGAAGGTTACCTTAGATTACAACAGGATCTTGATCAGATGGGCCAAGTGGCAGCAGATGGGAGTTTAATTCAGATAAATGCGAGGTGCTGCATTTTGGGAAAGCAAATCTTAGCAGGACTTATACGTTTAATGGCAAGGTCTGAGAGAGTGATGCTGAACAAAGAGACCTTGGAGTGCAAGTTCATAGTTCCTTAAAAGTGGAGTCGCAGGTAGATAGGATAGTGAAGACGACATTTGGTATGCTTTCTTTTATTAGTCAGAGTATTGAGTACAGGAGTTGGGAGGTCATGTTGCGGCTGTACAGGACACTGGTTAGGCCACTGTTGGAATATTGCATGCAATTCTGATCTCCTTCCTATTGGAAAGATGTGAAACTTGAAAGGGTTCAGAAAAGATTTACAAGGGTTGGAGGATTTGAGTTACGGGAAGAGGCTGAACTGGCTGGGGCTGTTTTCCCTGGAGGGTCAGAGGCTGAGGGGTGAACTTATAGAGGTTTACAAAATTATGAGGGGCATGGATAGGATAAATAGACAATGTCTTTTCCCTGGGATCGGGGAGTCAAGAACTAGACGGCATAGGTTTAGGGTGAGAGGGGAAGATAGAAAAGGGATCTAAGGGACAACCTTTTCACGCAGAGGGTGGTATGTGTATGGAATGAGCTGCCAGAAGAAGTGGTGGAGGCTGGTACAATTGCAACATTTAAAAGGCATTTGGATGGGTATATGAATAGGAAGGGATATGAGCCAGGTGCTGGCAGGTGGGATGAGATTGGGTTGGGATATCTGGTCAGCCTGGACAGGTTGAACCGAAGGATCTGTTTCCATGCTGTACATCTCAATGACTCTAAAAGCCTCACCAACATCCTGTACAATCTCATCATGATGTCCCAACTCCTAAATTCAAAGGTCTGAACTATCTGCAACCCAAACACCCAAAGGCCGACCACCATGAGAGCGAACACCACCAAGAATCTGAACCAAGGTGCAGTTAATTAAATGCTTCCCTGCTTTCCATCAAAACAATGTATTTGGGAGTGCTGAATTGTTACAGTATTATTAATACAGCTGAAACATTTATCATATTAAAAAAAGCAAAGACTCTTGTGGTCAGACCCTGCCTCTCAGCCAAGGGGCATGGGTTCAAGTTTAAAAAAATGAACTAGTTTAGTGATCGTAAATGTAAGGTACTCTGGACGTTGGAAAGTGCTGGAGAAACTCAGCAGGTCTAGCAGTATCTCTGGGGAATGTTTCCAGTCTGACATGACTCAACTTCTGAAAATAATTGGTTTCAGAGTGTCCAGACCTTTATCTTTGGGTCTAACCCCTGCCTCCTCACCCTAAAAAAGAAAATCACTTAAAATGATTTCAATGCTGCAGTGCAACAATTAATGTAAAAACTGCATCGATGCTCACTAATCATTTTCTTCATAAATTAAACATTTTCTTTTTGGAAAAGACTTGCAAACACCTTTTGGCTTCTGGAGCTCAAGGAAAATGCGGTGAAGGCCCTCCCTGTTGTTTAGCCTCTCCCTTCTCTCTGGAACTGTGCACGATTCACCTCCCCCAGTGAAAATTAAAACGTCAGGGAGGTTTGAGTGTGAACCAACTGGGCCATCTGTTCCACAATGTGATCTCACACACAATTGAAAATCCAAGATTAAAATGAATTTTGAAGAGTAAAAAGGTAATGATTGCAGGTAACTTTCAATGACTTTTAAATGGAATCTATTTGTCCCATACATGGTTACTTTCAATCTTAACTGTCAGCAAGATCTGTGGTATATAATTTCTCCCCATTAAATTATATATAATGACATTCAATAGCACTTCTGCTTTGAATATCTGTGAGTCATCACAGTTGGGTGACTCACACCAAGCTTTGGAGGCAGATCCTAGACTGCAGCATTAGATTTAAAAAAAAGAACATACAGTCAGTACCCACTTCTTGGAATGATTACTTTGAGCAGAGGAGTTGAAGATTGTCAGCAGTTGCTAACACCGCAAAGGACAAATCACTCTCCCATCAGGATTGCTGGGCGGACAACAAAAGAAAGGCAGTGGGAATCCCATCCTCCAGGCACGGTCTGAATGAACTCAGAACAGATTCATACTTCTTGTCAGGGGAAATGCTTTCATCTGTTTTATCAAAGGCATCAATTTAAGAGTCACAAAAGAATTTCATACAAATATGTTCACAATGTTCAGAGCCCACAGTGGAAACCCAGAGTTTAATGATTCATTCACATTGTGGAAATGATATCTGAGAGGGAGAGTTATTTCAGTCCTTATCCACTATTTATCAAACAGATTCAGTAATATTTGTTCTTTTTGCATCATTGTGCATTATGTCTGGAAGGGCAATAGGAGCAATGTTGGAGGTAATGGCCTAGCGATATTATCATTGGACTATTAATCCAGAGATCCAACTAACATTCTGGGGACCTGCCCTGGCAGACTGTAGAATTTGAATTCAATTTAAAAAATATCTTGAATTGAAAGTGTATCGATGACAGTGAAATCATTATGTGGAGGTGCCAGTGTTGGACTAGGGTGGACAAAGTTAAAAATCACATACCACAAGGTTATAGTCCAATAAATTTATTTGGAAACACTATCTTTTGGATTGCTGCCCCTTCATCAGGTATGTGTGGAACAGGATCATAAGACAAAATTTATTGCAAAAGATTACAGTGTCATGCAACTGAAACAATATGTTGAACAAATCTAGGATGCTGTTAAGTCTTTCACTTTTTAGAATGGATTGCAAGTTTCAGTTCATTAATATGTATATCTCAGAACTTTTTTAAAGTCACATTCTCAAGATAACAAATGTTTTATTAAGAAAAAGTGACATCTCAGTTCATACAATGCATTAAAGATGTGAGGTTCATCTGTCTGTATCCCAATCTTGAGTCAGACTGGCTCTATTTCTAAAGTACAAATTTATAAAATGTTACATGGATTGACTGCCTGCATATTGCCAATCTCTGAGCACCATCCTACAACTCATCTGCTTCATCCTTGACCACATGACTTGGCCAACGGTGTCTCTCTCATATGCTACAGGCAAGGATGCCCCAAGGCACGGTATACTGGCGAGACCAAGCAGAAACTACGACAACAGATGAATGGGCACCACGCAACAATCATCAGAAAGAGATGTTCCCTCCCAGTTGGGGAACACCTCAGTCATGATCTTCGGGTGACCATTCTCCACGACGGACTTTGGGATACACAACAACGCAGAGTGGCCGAGCAGAGGCTGATAGCCAAGTTTGGTACCATGAGGATGGCCTCAACTTGGACCCTGGATTCATGTCACATTACAGGTGACCCCACTACACTATACACTCTCACACACAATCAAGCAAGCATACATGCAAACACACTCTCACGCACACTTACACACTCACTCTCTCTCTCTCCCTCTCATACACACACGCACACAGACAAGTCTATGGGGTAAATTTGCCTTTGCAGAAATGTATTTGTAGACATTTTACTTTGCTCAAAAAGCATATAATATGCAGGCAGTCAATCCATGTTACATTTTATAAATTCCTACTTTGGAAATAGAACCAGTCTGCCTCAAGATTGGGATACAGACAGACTTAAACCTCACACCTTTAACAGACTGTCAGAGCTGAGATGTCACTTTTTTTTAAATATAAAAGCTTACAATATCTTGAGAACTTGACTTAAAAGTAGTTCTGGGATTTACAGAACCCCAGTCATCTGAACATCAATTACCCAGAGTTTGGATTATCTGAACAAGATATCAAGAGCCCGTAAAAACGTTCTCCATTATCCAAACACTCAGTTATCTAAACAAAATACTCCCTGCCCAGCTCATTCAGATAATCAAGGTTGTTTTGCACACATTAATGAACCAAAACCTGCAACTCATTCTAAATATTGAAAGACTTAACAGCAATCTAGGTTTGTTCAATATATCATTTCAGTTGCACTGTGATCTTTTGCTATAAATTCTGTGCCTTATGATCCTGCTATCTGATGAAGGAGCAGTGCTCTGAAAGCCAGTGCTTCCAAATCAACCAGTAACTTCTTGTGTGATTTTTAACCATGACATCATTGTTATTGTTGGAAATCCATCTGGTTCACTAATGTCTTTTAGGGAAGGAAACTGACATCCTTACCTGGTTTGACTCGTAATAACCCTCTGGACAAATAGGAATTGGCAATAAATGATGGCCTAGCCAGTAATGTCCACTTCCCATGAATGAACTTAAAAATTTATTATAGGCGCGTGTGTGTGTGTGTGTGTGTGTGTGTGTGTGTGTGTGTGTGTGCGCGCGCGTGCGCGCGGGAGAAAGGCAGAGAGACTCTCTCTGTTAGATAGGCAGAAATAAGGAGACAAGACAACAGAAAGAAATGGTGACAGAGTCAAAGAAATCAACAGAGAACAAGAGCAGACAGAGATAAAACTCAGACATTCAAGAGTTAGAAAGACGTACAGGCCAAGAGATATAGAAAGATTGACAGAGAGACACAGCCCAAAGACAGCAAATAAACATGACTAAAGTTCATGTTTACAGATTCAAAAAAGGACATTTCATGAGTGCTCAGCAAGCAACTATTGATTGTTTCAGATCATTAGCAGTTTGTGATACTGGATAACAACAATGACAACAACAAAAATGACTGGATAACAACAAAGAAAAAAAAATTAAGTCAATTCAATAGTTTTAAGATGGTGTGAAGATAGATGATGTCGTAGTAACATCATTGGTAATCCAGAACACCCAGGTTAATGCTCTAGGGATTTGAATTCCCACCACGGCAGATAGTGAATTCTGAATTCAATATTAAAATAAATCAGGAATAGAAAGTTTGCTAAATGGTGCCCACAAGGCTGGTTGTTGTTTGACAATGTCTTTCAGAGAAGGAAATCTGCTGACTTTTAAGTGTTCAGCTGACATATGACACCAAACTGGCCCTTGGATAATAAACGCAGTCGGTGACACACTCATTCAAAGAATGGAAAAAATACAAATTTATTTTTTCTGCACCATGCTATAAGGGGAAGCTGGAACATTTTCCCTGGAGTCCAGGAGGCTGAGGGGTGACTTTATAGAGGTTTATAAAATCATGAGGGACATAGGGAAAGTAAATAGCCAAGGTCTTTTCCCCAGGAAAGGGGAATCCAAAACTAGTTGGCATAGGTCTAAGGTGAGAGGGGAAAGATTTAAAAGGGGACATGATGGACAACATTTTTCAGAGGGTTGTGTGTATGTGGAACAAGCTGCCAGAGGAAGTGGTAGAGTTAGATACAATTCCTACATTTAAAAGGCATTTGGACAGGTACATGGATAGGAAAGGTTTAGAGGGATATGGGTCAGATGCAAGAAAATTGGACCATTTCAATTCAGAAAACCTGCTTGAAATGGACAAGTTGGGCCAAAGAGCCTATTTCTGTGCTGTAAACATCTATGACTCTAGATGTCTCCATCAAAATCCTAGAAAGGGGAGACAAGCTGAATTGGTTTACTTGCAAAGATTTGGACAGACTCTACTGGCCTAATTTGGCACATGAGCACAAGTATTGTGTTTTCCCCCTCCTGCTTTTCTTCTTTCACAAAAAAGTCAGCCAAACGATTAATTCTTGGTTATCAGACCAGACCTCTTGTCAGGGGTGTTGAGGTGGCACCTGAGAGTGTAAGTAGCAAACGGATTCTCAGTAAACAGCAGTCCCTGCAATATATGCTTCTCCACATTTCATACTGTTGAACATGGATTCACATTTGTAACAGCCACCCATTATAATACTACAAAAGGATCCTGTAAAATATCATGGCTCAAGGACAAAGTCCAACATTAAAAGAAAGAACAGATATTTATTCTTGACCACATTAGCATATTTTTCAATTAAGTCTTTTTGAAGCATACTGTTGTAATGTGGAAAACCTGGCAACCAATCTGTGTGCAGCAAACACCCAAAAGCAGCAATGAGATAAATACTGGATAAATTTGTATCTTAGTGATGCAAGGGATCAATAGTGGCTGTGAACAACAGGGGGAATTACTTTGGTTGTTGTTGAAATAATGCCAAGTAATCTCTTCGGTCCACCTGAGAGGACAGATGGGTTCTGTTACAAAAACAGAAATTGCCAGAGAAACTAGCATCTATGGAGAGAAAACAGAGTTAATCTTTTGAGTCCTATGACCCTTCTTCAGAACTCCCAGATATCATGGGCTGGACAAATACTATTCACACTTCATTGGTATTGTGGAATCTCTGTGCAATTTGGCAACTTAATTTGCAAATGCACTCAACATGCATTTTGAGAAGTTCAAGAGACAAAGCATTTTTATAGCAAAGATTCCTTTGCTAAGAGCATTCATACTGGTTGCCTACTTTCTCTCAGACTGTAAAATCAACTGCCAAAATCCTACTGTTTTTACATCTCTGAAGAAAGATAGTTCCTTGCTGAAAACTGATTCACTAAACCATCCACCCCTTCCTGTTCAGAGGAAGCAAACCCTGACCAAGGATTAATAGTTTTCAGTTTTATTAACTAAAAAAGTGCTTAAATGTGATCATGTAAACATGAGACAGTATTTAAAAAGCAAACACAATATTACATTACAGATAAACCGTAGCTTTTCTAAACAGTATTTCACAGTACAAGGTGCATCACATTCAGACAGGATTGCACCATGTATCACACAAACAGCACTCAGGGACTGTACATCAGTAAGCAGCTTCCAACTATATAGGTTAGACCACTAGCAATGATTGACAAAGGAGCTGTTGCTCGAACTGTAAGTTCCCTCAATAAGAACCACCCCAGAAAGCACAACACAAAAATAAATTCACAGAAACCAAGACTCCAAAATGCATTTAAAAAAACCTGAAATGTTCAGAGTTAAATACAGCACTGGCAGAATAAGTTAGCTTTTTTTGGAGGGGTGGGCAGGGGAGAGGGGGTGAATACTGATGGTGGTGCGTAAGCAGAATTACAGCAAAGACACTTGCAATCAGGGCAAATTATCTATTGCCATCCAAGAGAAGAACTGAAAATAGTAGAAAACATATTTAAAAATAAAATCTCTCCACATATGAGCAGGGTCGGTGAAAAAGGATAGAGTCTACATGTTGACCAAACCAATAGAAACTACCAGAAATATCTACTTATTCCAGCAACTATTATTTCATTTTCAGCAACATGGAATGTTTAATTTTGATACAATTAATTTGAGGACAATGACACTGGGCGAAAATATACCATCAGGTTCTAACGCTTACGCTATTATGAAGAGAAGCTCAGAATAGAGGAGACATTTAGCACCCATATAAAGCCTCAGAATTTATGTAAAGGCTTCTCTTAACAGAAAGGAACCAGCTCTTTAACCAGCAGCTTTGAGAATTCCCAGAGGAAGACAGTGGTTTGCACTACTGAGGTACATCTACATAACAAAAAGGAAATCTACAAAATGATTGCCTGTTGGGCCTGCTGTAAGAAAAGCAAATCGCAGAGAAGTGTACATTTGCAGATCATGCAGAATAGCTGCTCCAAAGCAGGAGATAGAAATAAATAAACAGGGTACTTAGATGGAAAATAAATTCATTTGAAAGCATATGTTGGAGTCTTAGCTTCATCCTTAACATAGAAATCAGACAATCAGATGCAAGTAATCTTACAACGTGACTAAAGCATTCCCAACTTTTGATAGAGTATGTTAAATTTTAATTCTGAAGACATCTGGAGTTCATTACTCATAAAACTCCTGACCAGCAGACCACTGAATCTTTCTCCAGAGTTTCCTTCTACACAACAAGATTTGGAGGTGTTCAGCAATCTGACCCAGGGCACAATGGTGCCAAACTGTAGGAGAACTTTTGCTCAGAAATATGTTAGACACTAAGCATCAGGCCCAGAAATCTACAATCATAACTGTGTTAACAATGAGAACTATGGAACAAGTAACCACTGCTCACGGCAATCAAAGCTACAGTATAACTTTACTGTGCAGAGGAGCAATGGACTAGCAGTTAAACATGGCCAGTTAGAACACAGGCACTTAACAGTAATTAATCACAGCAAGGACATAACATTCAGGTAACTTTGCTAAAATGCACATTACATTAAAAGAAAGTACAAAGACATGAATAGATCAAATTTACAAGTGTTGAGCTAAGTAGTTGTTATGTAACATATCACTCTATTCTGTGTCACTGCATCAGAGACAGGGAAAATACAACACTACACTGTGAATGCCCCTCATGAATCCAAAATGGTCTTCGCGTCATAGCATGCATGGAATTACAAAGTCACCTTATATCAGCCAATAATGTCTACTTACTGCTTTATTCGATTAGATTATTAATTTGTTGGTCTACCAAAGTGGGATATTTTACAATCTCACAATCAGCTTAGGCAGTGGTCTGCAACCCTGCATAAAAGATAACCCCAAGAGGCACAATGGCACTTTTGGGTTACAGCATTGCACCTTCTCCTCCATGGCACCTCCCCAATTTAGTCATGCACTCTGCTGAGGAAAGACCAGATGTGTCCAGGGGAGTAGGGCTCATTTTCTGCCAATAAAGAGACAAAGGACTAGCATAACGCTGCCTGCCAGTTGTTCTGGCCAAATAATGGGAATTAGGAGCAGAAAACAATTGTTTGCAAGAAACCTTCACCCTCTCACTCAGAAAGAGTTAAAGAAATATATATTTGATGAAAGTTAGCAAGTAGGCTGCTTGAGAAAAGGTGTTCTGACTTGCTTGAGAATACTTAGAATGGACTGCTCACAAGCTCAGCTACGTTAGAACCAACGGCAGTGAGACACCAATAATCCAGTGCACAGGATATTAATAGCAGGACTCACCTGCTGGGCTGCTCCAAAAATAACAGTTTTGTTTAAGTGGCATTTTAGATGCACCCAACCAGCAACTGGTTGCTGAGTATGTTTGTAAACTGGCTTCAATTAAAGAACCTCACCATCTTCCACTTCACTTTAGTGATTATACTTGCAAGCAAATCATTCCAATACATCATCGTTTATTATTAAACTTTTTTCTCCCCCCCACCTCCCTAGAAGATGCAGCCTAAATCCTGGAAAACATTCTGGAAGGAATGTTGCATGACAGGCTTGTGAATAGAAAGTGCAGTCCACACCAGCTCTGAAGGCAACATTCAACAAGAATTTGGGCTGTCCATCAAATGGTTGTGTAACTCACTCCATCCCAATGATGATAACACAGAAAAAGAAAATCCATCAGTGCAAAGGTTTACTGGGATCTTGCTGCAACATACAGCTGGTGTACTGCATGAGTAACAGGCAAGCATTAGCTTCAAATGGGATGTTACAGGTTATTTCCTTTATCCTACTTATTAAAGATGGGCAAATTCCTTTAGCAATCTCTTCCACAGTTTCACCAAAATTTGGATAAAAATGTCTTCCACGGACAAGGTCCTTATGATCTGTGGAGGAAAAAAAAATCAAAGGTAAATGTTTAGTTGCTCAGATTTCTCTTCCTTTCTGTTCCAATGAAGTAGTCCCACCAGTTATAATTCTAGCTGCTACAACATAATTTGCAATTTCCTCAACACTTCTGCAAAGGATTAACTAGCCTCCCCAGTTAATGATATGCTGCAGAGCCACAACCCCATGCTCAGAAATACTCCTACATCATTGCAAAGAGCGTACTAGATAACATTAAATTCTCCCCAACTGTGTGCCTCAGTTGTCCATTGCTAATTGCTGATATATTGTTTAATTTTAGAGAGCATAGAACAATCAATCACATTGCTGTAGGTCTGGAATCATGTGCAAGGATGGTCGATGTCCCACCCTAAAAGCCATTAGTAAACCTGCAGGATTTTTACAACAGGTTGCTTTGCCATCAATACCAAGCAGCATCCAAGGAGCAGGAGAATCGACGTTTCGGGCATGAGCCCTTCTTCAGGAATCAGGAAAGTTTCCTGAAGAAGGGCTCATGCCCAAAACGCCGATTCTCCTGCTCCTTGGATGCTGCCTGACCTGCTGCGCTTTTCCAGCAACACATTTTCAGCTCTAATCTCCAGCATCTGCAGTCTTCACTTTCTCCATCATTACCAAGTCCAGTTTTTAAATTCCAGACTTATTAACAGCCCTGGTGAGATTTGAACCCATATCACTTCCTCAAATGGCCCTGGGTGCCTGGATTACTCACCCACTGACATTACCACCACACCATCTTCCCCAAAGAGAAGCTAGATATCCAGCATTAAGAACAGTCCAGTAGGTCCCTCTCACCCATCATGCATTTTATTGGACCAAAGATCTAAATATTTAGAAGGAAATACATTCTTGCCCAGTAACAAGTTAAAGTTTAAATTCTATGGCGTTACCTTTCCCTATTGGCAATTTGAATTCCCTTTGAGTAAAGATAAGACATTTTAGAACAGAAATAAGGAGAAACTTCTTCATCCAGAGAGTGGCGGATCTATGTAATTCATTGCCTCAGAAGGCTATGGAGGCCAGATCATTAAGTATATTTAAGATGGAGATAGATAGGTTCTTGATTGTAAAAGGACATCAAAGGTTACAGGGATAATGGGGTTGAGAAATTTATCAGCCATGATCAAATGGCAGATTAGACGCGATGGGCTGAATGGCCTAATTTCTGCTCCTATGTCTTATCTCTGTGACCTCTTCTATTTTCAACTATCCAAGGACACAGAGATAGCTATTTTGAAAAGATATAGGGGTGTTCCAGTTGGTCTCTGAGGGAGTGGTTGGGATGGAGTGTGTGGAAAAAATTAAACTCCAGCAAACAAACAAGTAAACCTGTCTTCTGAAGTGCCTGTGTTTATTTATATTCAAATGTCAATGCTCTGCAAGCAGCCCAAATCAGAAAGGTTGTAGGTTATATCCCAACCCAGGGATCGAACAGAGCGTAGGATGACACTTCAATGTACCATGCATGTACTATATTGCCAATGGTGAGGTGAAAGAATGCACGATAGACCAGAATTGAAGTAATGCAGCATTTACTGGTTGCAGGGCTGGAGAAAGGGTGAGGCAATTGAAACACGTGAAAACAATGGGAGTGTTGGTGGACCAGGAGCTAAAGGTCAGCAAGCACAGTGCAAAGGGTGGATAGTGTTTAGTGTGATGAGAATGTAACCAACACACATTGAATGAACTCAAACTGTTGGAGATGGGAGACAGACCAGGAGACCAACAGCGAGTGAGGATTCAGACAGAATAAGGCACAGAAGATGGGTGTTAAGACAGAAGGTGAAGTCAGTGTTTGGTAACGGACAGGTTCTGGGGTGGAAGCTCAGTTCACGGTCAAATAGAAAACCAAAGGTTGTGAACAGTCTGGTTCAGTCTGAAACAGGGGTATCAGAGATTAGTGATGGAAATCTGTGACAGGGACTTTGGTTTTCCTACTGTTTTACTGGAGGTAGTTTCAGTTCATCCAGTACTGGATGCTGGGAAGTCTGAAAATACAAAGTTAGTGGAGTTGAGAAAGGGGATGATAGATGCAGTCAGTGCACATGTGTAGTCTGATGTATTCCTGAATGAGACTGGTGTAGCATTGTACGTAGCTGCGAAATGAGAGGGGGTGAAGGACAGACTCTCAGGAAACTCCAGAGATGGGAAGTGAAGACACTGTAAATTCGCTGACTGAACAAGTAAGAATAGAACTTGATGTGAATTAAGATTAAGTACCAAATGTAAAAGATTGGAGAGTAGCAGGAGAGCAATGTCAAGTCTCGAGGGAGTGAATGCCTAGTATGAGCACTCACACTCAGATTTGCATGGAGATGTTTGTGGAGAATGACGTGATCAGCAATGTAAAGATTTCAGACAAATTAAGAATAAAGAGCAGGCAGGGCATCATTGTTGCTTTAAGTAGGGCCATTTCAGTCCTTTGGCAGGACCGACATACTGGGAGAGTTTCAAACCAGGGATATTTTGGGAGGTGACTGCATACAAGGCCTTTGGACAAAATGAAGGTTTGAGATGAGCAGCAGTTTACAAGGGCAGAAGGCTCAAAGACCTTTTTTTTTAAAAAGAGTGATGACAATGTATAGAACCAGAAACACAGTTAACAGCAGAAGCTAGCATGGTGCAGCAGGAAGATAAAATGAGTGGTCAATGTTTTAACAACAAGGGTGTAACAGCTGTACAGAGTCTCAATCTTAGTTACAAAGTAGTCCATGAGCTTTGCTGGAGATGTAAATGAGGTGAGACTGTTGATAGTGGAGAAAAGGGATGAAGGGGTGAGGGTTAATTTTTTTGCATTCCATGATGATTCTGGTGTAACAACCAATGAGCAGCTTTGGTAGTTTTGGTAAAGCAGGACCTAATAGAGTTTGGCTGGTCTAGTCAAATCATGCTGTGAATCAACTGTGTATCAATTTTGCAATGTTGTGTCCCTTCCATCATGTCAAATGACCATGGTGAGACAAGGCATGAAAGGTGGACGTGTGTGTATGATTGAGTAGAAGTATGCTGGTGAATGGTGCTCAAAGACCAGATTTTCTGTTGAGTGTAGGCCAAGAAGCTGGAAGTTTGAGAGATGATGCGGTTGAGTTGATGGTGGGGGAAAGCTGGCACGGAGTGGGGTTTTCACTTTTAAAAAAAATGACAACGTTGATACTGGTCTTTTGATCCAGTGCATTGTGTACTTTCAGGTGCAATACATTGAGCTCAAAATGAACACAAAAAGCTTCTGTTCACTTACTACTCTTTTGCATCTCCATTGACAAAATTGGTGTTTCCAGAATTGCCCAAATCACCTGCTTGAAAAGAAAATACACATTGTATAGATCTCAAATTTTCCTCCTTTGAACATATTAAATTTATGATTTATCAGGTTGACAGTGAGGGAAATGGATCACAAACTCTCCTGTGGTTTGAGGGTTGCAAAGCTGTTAAGTTGACTGGCTGGAGAACATATGGCAGGGAGCGGGGTTGCCTGTTACTCAACTAATGGAAATTTAAAAAACTGTTCACCCTTATGTAACATCTTTTAGTTCAAAAGATCAGGATGAAATGAGAAATTCCCTTTGTGTTTCAAGTCAGCCATACTCCTCCTCCTATCACTGTGTCGACAAGCTTTCCACAGCAGCCGTTCTCTACCAGAGTAAATTGGGTTTTTCCTCCTCGCTTCTATCCCTCCACAGTAAACTGCATTGTCGATGATCACCCAGCAGACTGCTGCAGAAATTCTAAAAAAGAACCCTTCTTTTATTAGCACTCTCTCAAATTTCATTTGCCCCTTTCAACCCATGAAGGCGTTGAGTGTTTATGATCCTACAGGTATCAAGTGTCCTTTTGACTTTGAACAATTGGCTGCTAATCAATGTGAAGCTTCACAGTGAGCATTAACAAGCTATTTGAGTGCAAGGTGTGGGATGTATTACAAAATTAGCTGAATTCTGTCCTTACCCAGTATTCACTCTCACTTCCAGAGACTAGTGGAGGAATACACTAGAGCTTGAACCTAGGTCTAGAGTATCAAGACCAACTAACAGAATCCCCTATTGATGGCCCCTTGCCTTCCCAGCTGAAATGATCAAACAGTAGGAACTAAGATTAAATGGCAGACCTCTACGATCTCTGCAATTTCACTGGATGAAGTAACCAAGTAATATTGTTGAAGATGCATTTATAAAGAGCCAGTGGTGTTCACATATCATAAAAGTAACTCTGAAATTTGAGAACATTATGACATTTATGCAAATAGGATAAATGCTTTCAGGAGAGGTTATTAGGAATGACAGCTTGAGTAAAGTAAGTGGAACAACGTTGATACTGGTCTTTTGATCCAGTGCATTGTGTACTTTTAGGTGCAATACATTGAGCTCAAAATGAACACAAAAAGCTTCTGTTCACTTACTACTCTTTTGCATCTCCATTGACAAAATTGGTGTTTCCAGAATTGAAAAGTTGTCTACAACAGTCCGGTGGATTGTTGAAACAATATTACTAAACAATATTACTAAAGGTACAACTGATGAGAATTTGTGAAAGTTAATCTATTCTTGTTGTGGAGACTTTCATGTTATAAACAAGTTTGAAAGCAATGTTCAAATAATTTATTGGCATCAGAATTGAATTGTAATTTAGGATTTATTTGTTAATGTAAATACCATTAAGGGCAAAACTTTCCAAACTTCCAGGATAATAAAAAGTTCAAACAAGACAATCCTATTGACAAGAAAGTAAATGTAAATAAAAACCAAGCGTCAGCTTTATCAGGGCGAATTGTTGTGTTTGGATCCTACATCAAAACTAATTACACACCACAAAAAATGCCATAGTTTGCTGTCTCTTTTCAACTTGTTGACCAATTGGACACTTTCAACATTGTATTTTTGTTTCAGCATTAATCCAAATTTCTTTGCATGTATATGCAAATCATCCAAAAATTTTCCAATTATGTCAAAGTTTTTAAAGAAGTTTACCAATCATAGACAATTTAAAACAAAATTTATTGCCAGCACCCATCCAAGAATGAATACGTAGAATCCTACCTTCTCCAGAATTCTGAGTAGTGAAGTTATGAGTCACAAGTTCTGTGGCCATGTTCCCTTCTTGCTCCTCAATTTCAGTTTCACATTCACTCTCACTATCACTGCTCATACCAGGAAGTAAATGAAGGGCCTTTTTCTGAAGCAATGCAACTGCAAAAAGAACAAGATTAAGTTGAGAGGATTAAGAAAAAAAGTTGGATGATGCACAAGAGCACAAGGATTCAGTGTGCAAAATTACAAGACCTTAAAAGTAATCAATCATTCAAATGGAGGATCATAATTTTAAATGTATATGAATCCATATAACAGCCACAGTAAGAGATCTATTATCAGCTTTGGGCTCCATGTTGTAAAATGTTGAAGCAACCAAAGAGAGAGCAGCAGTGATTCACAATGGTGCTGCCTGATATGAAGAATTACAAATAAGACGACAAACACTTCACAAAGTGCATTTATATTTGTTAGAACAGCAGATCACCTTATGGCCCTTTGAGCCTTTCAGCCATATAACAGGATTATAACTGAGCTTGAGCTTCAACTCCACTCTCTTGTATGATCCCTCATTTGAAGAGATCCCTAAAATCTGCCTTAAATACATTCAACGAAGGAGCTTTAGATCGAGTACAGGATTCCAAAGATTCGCAACCTTTGAGCAAAGGGATTTCACCTCAGTCCGAAACAATCGACCCTTTATCCTAAGACTATGCCCCGTGATCTAGAATCCTCAGTCAGTGAAAACAACATTTCAGTATCTAACTTGTCAAGCCTTTTCAGAACCTTAAACTGAGGAGAAATGGGGGAGGGAGGAAGAAGAGGAGATAAAAGGAACAGATTAATTCCAGTGCCCGAGTCGTCCCAAAAATGTAAATACAGGATTATGATTGCCTTAGGACAAGATAGGAGAAGCCTTTCTCCAAACAGTTAAGTTGTGAAGCAAATGTTTAAATTAGGAACTTCAATTAAATAAATTAAGAATTGGTGATTGAAGAAAAAGGAATGTGGGGACTGGGACAAGACAGAGTTCGGGCCATTGCTCATATAGGCATACAACTACACATGTTGAGAGTGGGTCAAATAACATCATAGAAATTTCAACATGGTTATGTATAGTTCTATGAGAAAGTGAGGACTGCAGATGCTGAAGATCAGAGTTGAGAGTGTAGTGCTGGAAAAGCACAGCAGGTCAGACAGCGTCCTAGGCGCAGGAGAATTGACGTTTCGGGCATAAGCCCTTAGTCAGGAACGAAGGACCTGATGAAGGGTTTATGCCCAAAATGTTGATCCTCCTGCTCCTCGGATGCTGCCTGACCTGCTGCGCTTTTCCAGCACCACACCCTCGACTATGTGTAGTTCTATGTATGTTATATCTGCTATTCGTTAGCATGAAGGGCAGATAAAACCACAGTGTGGATGAAGGACAGACATGGTGGTTGATGTGTTTCATTTTGGATATCCAACTCGGAGCTTTCCCAAATAAAGGCAAAAAACAGTGAACGCTGAAAATCTGGAATAAAAACAGAAAATGCTAGAGAGAAACTGAGTGCAATATGACTTCTTTACAGCTATGCCCAGTTTTGAAGCAGTCAAATCAGACTCAAAACATTAACTCTGTTTGCCTTTCCACAGGCACTATCTGACCTAAGTTTCACCACATTTCATTGGATCAATGGATTTAGCATAGCTAAAGCTGCTTTTTGGTTGGCATTTCTATAACAGGACTATTATTTTACCACCACACTTACTATATGGCAAGTGTACACAAGCAAAACAAAGCCAAGAAGTTTTGAAGTCAACAACAGCCCTAAGGACAGGCATGCCTACAAGCAAAGATGCTCTGGATTTAAACAGTGGTTAGCATCTCACAGATAAATTTGCACTACCCTCGTACATGTTTCCTATGGAGTTGTGCAGTGAAGTTACATTCACTGTGCAGTACAAATGAGGCCCTTCGACCAAACAAGTCTTTACCGCCAAAATACACTAACTCCACTTACCCGCACTAGACCCATAGCTTTAAATGTTCTGACACTTCAAGTGTTTATCTAAGTACTTTTTAGAAGGTTTCTTGCCTCAGGTAGTGCATTCCAGAATTCCATACCCTCTGGATGAAAAAGCTTTTCTTCAAATCCCCTCTGCACCTCCTACCTTTTTCTTTAAAATTACGCCCATTGCTCTCTGGCAAAACTAAACCATTCACTTTCACAGCATTCAACATTAGAACTCATTGAGGCATGGCAATAGCATACTCATTTGCCTTGGCATCTTCCCAGCAATGTAACAGAAATTTCAAAGGCGTTACGAGATGAGACTTTACCTTCTTCTGGCCTACCCGATGTACCCTCAAGAGGTGAAACATGTGTTCCTGCAGTGCTTGCATTATCTGAATCAGAACGTTGCTGGTTATCTGTTAAACTGCATTGGGTTACTGACCTGAAAGCAAACAGAGAATATGAGGGGTCAATATGAGAAGTTCAAATTACACACAAGCAATTTCACTTAAATGCTATTCTTGTCAACTCAATTTGTCTAAAACCATTATCTGACTGCTAACCCATTAAATAAAGGTACTTATTCAGCTTGATGGTGCACACTTGGAATTGAATCAGATAATTCAACTACTCCATTGACTCTAAAAGCAATATCATGAGTACATTTAATCTTTATTTTACTCTGAACATTAACTACGTCACTAATATTTCCTTTCAAAAATAAGTTTTTTTTTGGTTGGCAAAATGTGACTATCATGGTGGAGACTATAAACCATAACAGTCTACAATCATAAATACAGCAAGGGGAAAAGAAAGTAAAACAAAAGTATAATTAAATATATACAACACAGTAGAACCAAACTATCAGCATGCCTCAGTGACATTCTTGCAGTTTGTTTTAAGAAGGTTTTAAACTCCATGGTAGGACTTGAGCAAGTAATTGAGGCCCACAATACAAGTGATGTGCTGCCTTTTTAACATGTAAAACTTAAAATGAATCATTCAGCAAAACAGTACAAATGACTCAGTTTACCAAGCTTGCTCTGCTATTCAGTTGGATCGTGGCTGATTTGACTATGGCCTCAACTCCACTTTCTTGCCTAATCTTATTGATTAACAATCTACCTGTACCTTAAAAGTATTCAATGATCCTGTATCCATTGCTCTGAGGAAGAAAGTTTCAAAATCTCTAAACCTTCTGGAAAAAAGAATCTTCACATAAATGGAAAATTCCTTATTTTAAGGAGTATCCTCCCACCATCCCAGTACTTCTGAAAGGAGGAAAAGTCCTTTCAGTATCCATCTGGTCAAGTCACCTCAGGATCTTGTACGTTTCAATAAGATCACCTCACATTCTTCTGAACTTCAATGGATACAGGCCCAACCTGTTCCAACCTCTCTTCAGAAAGTAACCCTTTCGTTCCAGGTATCAATTGATTGTATCTTCTTTGAACTGTGAATGTATTTATATCCTTTCTTAAATAAGGAGTACAAAACTGTACACAGTATAACAGGCGTGGTCTCACCAATGCTCTGTACAACTCAAGTAAAACATCCATACTTATCTATTCTGTTCTTCTTGTAATGGACAACAATCCATTTGCTTTCCTAATCACTTACAGTATCTCCATACTAACAGTGATTCATTATCAAGACACTCGGATCCCCTTGTATCACTGTTCTCCACAAGCAGTTTGTGTCAATATTAAAAGACAAATGATACAGTTCAAAGAGCAGGAAGTTCTCCTGATGTCCTGAACAGAAATTCTCACTAGAATTACCACTAAAATGTCTACATGTCCCACTTGTTTTGAAGAGTCATACTAGAGTTGAAGTGTTAACTGTTTCTTTCTCCAGATGCTGCCAGACCTACTGAGTTTATCCAAGATCATCTGTTTCTTTCAGATTTCCAGCATTTCACTTCTATTTGTCTCACTTGCTGCTTTCAGGATTTTTGGGTTTATACTGGCTGTTGTTTGTCTACTTGACAACAGGAGCTACATTTCAAAAGTAATTTGGAATTATAATGAATAGTGATAAATTCAAATGATGCCCTTTCATAAATAATGGCATCTGTTCTCCTGGGTCCTTGGCATGTTATCCCATTTGGGAGCATTTTAAACTTGAGAATACAGGTTGCCCAATTATTTCCCTCAGTTTGGAAATAATTATAAAACAGATAACTGCACAGCTGCAGAAAGGGGAGGCTGGTTGCAATTCAACACAAGATAAATGCTTAAATCTACACTTCATGCACGCTCACCCTAAACTGGCAACTTTCCGTGTAATTTCAAGTGCTGCCAATCCATTCAATGTAGTGTTACTGAACTGGTCAGATGCAGTAACAGTAAAAGCTCTGTCCTCAGCCTTACAGGTTGATGGAGCTTCCAAGTCATTTGCCTTGATTACAGAATGTGGTGATCCTCGTCTACTGCTAGGCTTTGACAGTCCTACATTAAAAAAAATTAGAACATTAGAAATTTAGAAAGAAATCTCAAATGATTTGCTAGAATCTATATTAACCTCTTGCTTGCACCAATAGATGTAATCCAAGTTTGATATTCAAGAGGTCAGGAGAAGATTTTGTTGACTATATCCTATTAATTGCTACTAAATACTTGGACTTTTTTTATGCAAAACAGGCTTACCACATCAGATATTATGTGCAAATACACATTGCAGACAACATCAGAAGGACAGCAGTGGGAGCCAGAAGTGGAATGCAACAGAGTATATGTAACATCAAGCTGGATTACATCTCAACAAGCATGGCTACAAGGCTTGGAGGGAGAGAGAGAGGATGCTTGGCCAGATCATGGGTAGGACAAACTTTGTTGTGTTAAATCATTTATCATTACTGAGATGGTCAGATGTAAAGAACATCTATTGTAAAAGGTGCATTTTCAAACAGCAAATCATGCTGTATGTTTTAAGTGCGGAATTTATGAAATCTACGCAAAATCATCTGCTTCAATAATTGTGAGGCTTTGCTTTTGGATATATTCAACCTTGTGACATAGCATCAAATTTAAACAAAAATGACTAAAACCAAAACAAAGTAAGATAGTTACCTGTTGTGCTAGATTGACAATTTTCTTGGCAGTGGAGATCTTTATCACCACATTCCAGAGCTCGACGGAGAGAGAAACTAGTCCCTGAACCTGAGCGACTATGTCTTGGAGATCCACACTTCTTTGTAGATGCTGAAAGGAAAAATTGAAGGGAGTGAATTTACAAGTTCACAGCTCATCTGTTTTGCTGTACCCCACAAACTCAATTGGCAATACTTGGAAACCATGCTACTGCTTTTTAAAGAAAAAACATTAAGATAGATTGGAGTGCAAAAGCAGGATTGTTACTTGACAAATAATCAGTTCTGGATTCAGAAACTTTAATGTTTAAATTCAAAAGTCCATGTACAAACAAGTCCATGAGAACCTGAAGACAGTAAATGACAGGGCAAAATTGTGGTAGTGTTTACAGTTTCTCTTTTCTTCACAGAAACAGAGAGATCTCTTCATTGAGATCAATTTACCTCATTGTTCAAATTTGTTAGATTCTTCCCACAAATCCGCACTCTGCTCACTTGAGTATTTTTTCCCTTTTTTTAAAAAGCAAAGTCCTTTTCACAATGTGCTCACCAAATTGAATACATGTTCACAGGGCATTTACTGCTCTGACGTCAAAAGGCACTGGCTCAGGGTGACCAGGATGTACACTCAAGCGAATCAGTCCTGTTTCCAAGGCAACTCCAATCTGATCGCTCAGCACTAAATTCCAGCATTTAAGAACATTTCACTAAATATTTAGTGCTTTTCTTTCAGAGTATTTTTGACTGCCTGTAGCACATAAAAGTGGATTTTTTTTTGAGGAAGGGTAAGAGGAAAATTTCAATCAGGCACTGAATGGAAAGAGAGTCACTAATACATTGTTCTACAAAAGAGTACAATTAACTCTGAACAGTCTGAATTTAACTTTTAAAAAAGTGTAGTCAATTCCAAATGGGCTAGGTATTATGAGCAACAAATGCTTAGAGGTTTGATGCCTGATTGGTGTCATTTGTGGAGCTCCAGTGTTTTTGGGTTAGCAGGAGCATAAATACCATTACCAACAGAAACTGTGAAAGGAGATCCATTTGTATTTTGTTATAAAAGATTTCTAGTATCTTTTGTTTAAGTAATGCTTAGTTAGCCCAAAAATGGATTCAGTGAAAAACAGTGCCCTCTACTGGAAGTGCACATTCATGCTATTGTTTGAGGGCTGCCAATGACTGGGCTATGGTGCCACCTCGTGACTCCCACACACATTTGGAAAAAAGTCACTTGGATGAGGAAGTGCAGGAGTCACGACACTCATGACGCATCTACAGCCAGAACAGGAAAGAATGGGAGAAAACTGAAGAAATATACCTTATATTGCCCTCATTCTACTAAAACAAAGATAACTGGAAATAGCAATGCATTTTGCAATTCACACTAGTACCTGTTTACCAGCTATAGCATTAAGTAATTTCTGTAAGGATTGTTGGTAAGTTTCTAAATTAACCTCTTAATGGATCAAGTGGTGAATGATGCCACTTCTATTACTTGGTTGCTATATTTTGGATGGGCTTCACGATAGATGGTGACAAGTTTGCCCTACATTCCAAACATGGCTCAGCAAATCTTTACAAGCCACAGATTTCAACTAAACTTTTCAAATGGACTTTGAATTGAATCACTTCTCAGGACCAGCAACACAAGTAGCTGCTGTTGGGTTTGACTGGTTTATCAGATCCCATCCACCCCTATTGACTCTAACAGTTACCATAACGCCAACTGAAGAGGGAGGGAATAGTGTCAAAGTGTGAAAGCTATGATTGGCATTTTACAGTACTTAATATTCATACCCCTCAACAGACCCGTGTGTGGTAGGTGAAGATCTGTTATCAGTCTTCACCTAATCAACTAATTCAAATTTTCCTCTGCAGAAAAAAAACAAACTGCTGGAAGTGGACAGCAGATCCATTAGTATTTATTTCAGATTTTCAGGTGATCTTTACTTCAGTATTAGTTAGTCCAGACTGGATTCAGCGAAACACAACATCTGTCAAATATTTAATGGCTTGCACCTCTGTTATCTAATTATAAAGGTAAAGGAATACTAAGGGCTGGGGGGAAAAAAGCACATTGTGCTTGTAACACTCAGTGACTCAAATCAGTGAATCCCTACAGTGTGGAAGCAGGCCTTTTGACCCATTGAGACCAAACCAACCCTCCAAAAGAGCATCCCACCCAGATCCACGACATCCCTATAACCGTGCACTTCTCATGCTAATCCATCCAGTCTGACCATCCCTAGATACTGTTGGCAATTTAGCATAGCCAATCCACCTAACCTGCATATCTTTGGACTGTGGGAGGAAACCCATACAGATATGGGTACTGAGCTAATGGTAAGATTCTTGGTAGTGTAGATGAGCAGAGAGATCTCTGTGTCCATGTACATAGATCCTTGGAAGTTGCCACCCAGGTTGCGAGGGTTGATACGAAGGCATATGGTTTGTTAGCTTTTATCGGTAGAGGGATTGAGTTTCGGAACCATGGGATCATGCTGCAGCTGTACAAAACTCTGGTGCAGCCACATTTGGAGTATTGCATACAGATCTGGTCACTGCATTATAGGAAGGATGTGGAATCTTTGGAAAGGGTTCAGAGGAGAGTTACTAGGATGTTGCCTGGTATGGAGGGAAGGTCTTACGAGGAAAGGCTGAGGGACTTGAGGTTTTTTCCGTTAGAGAGAGAATGTTGATTGAGAGGTGACTTAATTGAGAGATATAAGATAATCAGAGGGTTAAATAGGGTGGGCAGTGAGAGCCTTTGCCCTCGGATGGCGATGGTGAGCACGAGGGAACATAGCTTTAAATTGTGAGGTGACAGCTATAGTCAGATGTCAGAGGAAGTTTCTTTACTCAGAGTAATAGGGGCATGGAACACACTGCCTGCAACAGTGGTAGACATGCCAATTTTAAGAGCATTTAAATGGTCATTGGATAGGCATATGGACGAAAATGAAATAGTGTAGGTTAGACAGGTTTCATATTGGTTCCACAGGTCAGCGCAATATCAAGGGGCGAAGGGCCTGTACTGTGCAAAATTCACAGTCATCCAAGCCTGGAAGTTTGTAAAGAGAAAAGACAAGGCAGAGTTCTTCACTGATGCTAGATTTAGCTAAACAGTGAACTGGAGTGATCCAAATATGAAACTGTTATTGCTGGGTTTCTGCCAGCTAAAGAATCCAGCAAGGTTTCTATGGTTAGATTGTTATTCTCTTGAAATAAATCTAAACTGTATATATGGATGGAAGCATGGTGCACCCCTGAAAGACTAAACACTTGTAATGCAAACTGATAGTCATTAGAGAACATAAGCATTTGGATCAATCTTGTATTTAACCAAGACTTAAGTGTTTAAGCTGCTTTAACAGCACAGTTGAAACATATATTTCAGTTGAGGATGACCCCACAGAAATGATACTAAGAAATGTCCACGTTACTTGGACAGGATTATATAGATCATGGTGAACATGACACAATTAATATTATAAATTGCAGTTTATCACTTCAAACCCCAACAGGATAGCAGCTTTGCATAACAAGTGCGCAACATATACACAATATTAGTATTAACTAGCTGAAAGAGACTATCAAAAGTGGTCAACTTAACAAGGCAGTCTAATGAGTGGTTGTAGCCAGGATCAGTCGTAGGATGACATAAAACAGAATAGCTATGCAACAAATATAGGTAGAAGACCCTTTATCCGAACATCCAAAAACCGAAAAGCTCAGAAAACCAAATGTTTTCGTTGGGGGTGGGGGAGGAGGGTGTGGAGAGTCAGTCACGTTTGCGTAACATAACAGGATTTTCTTGACAGGCGAAGGCCACACCCACTCGACCCAAGTGGTGGCATGGCCCAGCACTCGCAGGGGTCAGTTGTGTATTGTTTTTACTATACTTAATTGTTTACTTTCAGAGTGACAATGTCAAAAGGAGGTGCAGGTACACCTACGGGTAACAATAATATAAAGAAAAGAAAGCATCTTAGATTATCAATAATGCAGAAAGTAGAGTTATTGTAGAAGCTTGATCGTGGTGTGGCTGTGCGGCGTCTTACTGAAGAAAATGGTGTCAGAACTATCACTGATTTGAAGAAACAGAAAGGCAAGTTACTGAAGTTTTATGGTAACAGTGATGACCATAAACTAATGGAAAATAGGAAATGAAGTTAAAATGAAGATCTTAACTGTGTGTTGATGGAGTGGATCAGACAACGAAGAAGTGAACGTATGCCACTGACTGGTTTGATGGTCATGAAACAAGCTAGAAAATGTCATAAAGAACTGAACATTAAAGGTGAATGTCAATATTCAGAAAGTTGGCTGCAGAAATTCAAGCAGCTTAATGGTGTGAAATATCTGAAAATCTGTGGTGAAAATGCTTCTGCTGACCATGAAGCAGCTGAAAATTATATTGATGAATTTGCCAAGCTGATATCTGATGAAAGCCTTAGTCCTGAACAAATTTACAATGCTCATTAAAACGGCTCTCAACTGACACTACGTCCCAAGAAAAACATTAACAACGGCTGATGAGAGAACACCAACAAGTTTTAAGGAGACTAAGGACAGATTAACTATGCTTGGGTGTGCCAATGCTGCAAGCATACACAAGGCGAAATTGGCAGTGATTGGGAAAAGCAAACATCCGAGATGTCTTAAAGGTGTACACAATTTGCCTGTGCATTATTGTGCAAACAGGAAAGCATGGGTAACCAGAGAAATGTTTTCCGATTGGTTCAGTAAACACTTCGTACCGGTGGCACGAACTCATTGCGGGCAAGCTGGACTGGAAGAATAGTGTAAAATTTTTATTGCTCCCAGACAACTGTTCTGCACATCCCCCTGCCAAACATCTTGTGAAAAGTAATGTTTTTGGCATTTACTTGCCCCCTAATGTGATATCTGTATTACAACCTCGTGACCAAGGAATTTAACACCCCATGAAGAGCAAGTATAAAGACTGTTGTGGTTCTGTTCACCGAGCTGGGAATTTGTGTTGCAGACGTTTCGTCCCCTGTCTAGGTGACATCCTCAGTGCTTGGGAGCCTCCTGTGAAACGCTTCCTCCGGCATTTATAGTGGTTTGTCTCTGCCGCTTCCGGTTGTCAGTTCCAGCGTCCGCTGCAGTGGCCGGTATATTGGGTCCAGGTTGATGTGTTTGTTGATAGAATCTGTGGATGAGTGCCGTGCCTCTAGGAATTCCCTGACTGTTCTCTGTTTGGCTTGTCCTATAGTAGTGTTGTCCCAGTCGAACTCATGTTGCTTGTCATCTGCGTGTGTGGTTATTAAGGATAGCTGGTCGTGTCGTTTCGTGGCTAGTTGGTATTCATGGATGTGGATCGTTAGCTGTCTTCCTGTTTGTCCTATGTAGTGTTTTGTGCAGTCTTTGCAGGGGATTTTGTACACTACATTGGTTTTGCTCATGCTGGGTATCGGGTCCTTGGTCCTGGTGAGTTGTTTTCTGAGAGTGGCTGTTGGTTTGTGTGCTGTTATGATTTCTAGTGGTCGTAGTAGTCTGGCTGTCAGTTCAGAAATGTTCTTGATGTATAGTAACGTGTCTAGTCCTTTGGGTTGTGCATGTCCTCATTCCGTTGTCTTTCCCTTAGGCATCTGATGATGAAATTGCGGGGGTATCTGTTTTTGGCGAATACATTGCATAGGTGTTCTTCTTCCTCTTTTTGCAGTTCTGGTGTGCTGCAGTGTGTTGTGGCCCTTTTGAACAGTGCCTTGATGCAACTTCTTTTGTGTGTGTTGGGGTGGTTGCTTTCATAGTTCAGAACTTGGTCTGTGTGTGTGGCTTTCCTTTGTGGTGAATTTCCTTTGTGGTTCTCTGTACCATCACGTCTAGGAATGGGAGTTGAATCTAGTCCATCACGTCTACTGAATCTGATTCCTGTGAGTGTGGCGTTGATGATCCGGTGTGTGTTTTCTATTTCTGAGTTTTTAATGATTGCAAAGGTGTCATCTACATATTTGACCCAGAGATATCGGTTATTGACTCACAGAATTGCTTCACAGGAGGCTCCCAAGCACTGAGGATGTCACCTAGACAGGGGACAAAACGTCTGCAATACAAATTCCCAGCTTGGTGAACAAAACCACAACAACGAGCACCCGAGCTACAAATCTTCTCACAAACTTTGAAGTATAAAGACTATTTTTAAAATAGTATGCTTGCTGCAGAGAGGTAGGAATTCAAGACTTCCTGAAAGAGTTTAGTGTTAAGGATGCCATTTACGCATTCGCTAATGCTTGGAATGCTGTTGATAAAACAACATTAACAAATGCTTGGCAGAGACTCTGGCCTACAACTATGTTTCTTATAAATAAACCTACAGATGAAGAGTTTGAAGGACTTCATGTCACTGAAGAGAAAACAATGATAGCAAGCCTTGTTACTTATGCACAAAGTTTACCAGATGGAAGTGTAAATAAATTACATGAAGCTGACATCGAAGAAATGCTGAACATTGACAATGATGTGCCTGTCATGCATTCCTTGAGTGATGGGAACATTGCTGAAATGGATGATGACGATGACAAGTTAGTGAACACAGTTGAAAAAGTCCCCACTGACAATATGGTGAAAATGTGTGATCAGTTAATTGCTGGCCTTGAACAACTTTCATTTATCTGTGAGTAAGAGATTATGGCAATTTATTCAATTAAAGAGATTGCTTCGACAGAAACCTATGTTAATGAGACAGATGACACTTGAAGAAGCCTTTAAAAATGTTGCCTGAAATAGTGCTGAAGCTGTGTATGTTTAAGTTTTCCCAAATGGTTTGTTGTAATGATTTTTCTGGAAATAAAATGTTGTTGAATACATATGGTTGATGCATTTCATTTATTAGTACACTTCTCTATAAATAAAGTGTGGTAGTATTTCTAGTCTTTATTTATGTCTGATTACGGGATGCATCCTGCACCCTACAGGGACACTGAAAACCGAAAAATTCCAAATTCCAAAAAGCAGCTGGTCCCAACGATTTCGGATAAAGGATCGTGTACCTGTACAACCAAATTAAAGCATCTTCTGATTCTGGTTATCTCTCAGGAATCTAGTGTGTGTGTGCAATCATTCTATATTTTCACCTATTAAATTCTCAGCAAATCACAGTTCTGAAATTCTGTCTAACTGTTTGGATTTCTGACTGTGGTATTTTTCATCCACTGCTTGCACTTCACACTATTGCAGATTATTACTGCACTCTGCAATAGTGCAAATGTGCAATAGATGTTTGTATACTTCCACTAAGTTTTGTCTACTTGGCAACCAGTTAATGTTAGTTAGGTCAGCTGGCAATACGTCATGCACATATTTTTCATTTTTTCTTCTGGGATGTGAGCACTGCTGAAAAGGACAGCATTTGTTGTCTATCCTTATTTGCCCTTAAACGAAGTGGCTTGAGGGCTATTTCAGAGGGCAGTTAAGAGTCAACCACATTGCAATGGGTCTGAAGTCACCAGGTAAGAATGACAGATATCCTTCCCTGAAAAGGACATTAATGAACAATTTATGACAATTGCCAATGTTTACATGATCACCATTAGACTAACTTTTCAGTTCTAGATTTTATTGAATTCAAATTTCACCATCTGCCATGGTGGGATTCAAACTTATAACCCATGAGTTGCAACCTGGGGACCTGTGCAGTGCCACAACTACTATGTCACAATCTTGTCTTAAATTGTGGCCTGGTTAGGTTATATTTCACTTTATTTGAGTATACAAACCTTCAAGTGGTATCAACACTGATGAGGGTTTCTCTTAAAATCAGAAATGTTTCTGAGAACTGCTCAGACATCACCCACTGAAGATACCTATGACAAACATATGGTTTTTGAATTTAAACCCATTTTCTTGAATAAATCCAAAATTAATTTTAGCAACTTGTGCAAAAACCAGGTATTTTTACATTCTTCACATTGGTCATAGGGCAAATATCAGTCTCCTGTTCATAACTCACCAAATGATATGTAATTGGAAAGTAGATCTAGTCCAGATTCATTTCTCCGAATGTTGTCAATTCCACATGTCCCTGATGTTCCTTGTTCTCCTATATAAGTGGTGCAATTCATCCCCAAATCAGCACATGATACTGTGTTACTTCGCGCCTCAGACATTTGGCTTTTGACTTCAGACATTTTGCTCCTGACTTCAGCCATTTGGGCCTTCAATCTCTTCAGAACCCCGGAATTAGGAGGCGATCGACGCACAGTCTGCTGTCTCCGCTGCTCACGATCTTTCCGACATTGAGCTAATATGTAAAAAGAAAAATGGATGCAAAGTTATTTTAAAACAAATTGGGTGGCTTAGTAAATCACGAACAAAATAGAAGTTGGTGTTGGGCTCCAAAACTGTGACAGCTACCACCAGAAAGGCCAAGGTAGCAGATGCCTTGGAATACCGTCACTTGTAAGCTCCTGTCCAAGTCACACTATGTTTACTTGTAACTATAATCGCTGTTCTGTCACTATTATTTAAAGTGTATATTTAAACAGAAAATCTGCATAAAGCTGCAGCACAAGGAGACTTGGGGATACTCGTGCATGAATCGAAGAAAGCTAACACACAGGTGCAGCTGGTAATCACAAAAAATCCTATAAAATCAAATCTGAATGGAATGTTGGCCATTATTTCAAGGGGGTTTGGAGTATAAGTGTAGTGAAATCTTACTGTAACTGTACATGGTGCTGATGAGACCATGTCTGGAATAATGAGAGCAGTTCTGGTCCCCTTATTTAACGGCAAGATATCACAGGAGGCAATTTAGAGAAGGCTAATTAGGATGGTCCCTGGTATGGAGGGATAATCTTATGGAGACATGTTAAACAGGTTGGGACCCTACTCACTGAAGTTTGGAAGGAGGTGGTGAGCTCATTGAAACATACACGATTCTTAAGGGGCTTAACAGGGTAAACGCTGAGAGAAGGTTTCCCCTCATGGGAGAGTCTGGTCCTGGAGGGCATTGTCTCAGAATAAAGGGATGCCAATCTAAGACGGAGATGAGCAGGAATTTCTTCTTAGAAGGTTGGGTGTCTTTGGAATCCTTGTCACAGAGAGCTGGTGGAGCAGAGCCCTTGTATGTATTTTAGGGTGAGGTAGATAGGTTACGGGAAAATGCAGGCAAGCGGACAAGAGGAAGTCACATCAGTCATGATCCTACTGAATGATGGAACAGGCTTGCGGGGATGAACAGCCTACTTCAGTTTCCATTTTTGGTTTTAAAATCCTGGAACTTCGATACAGCACTGTGGGCGTGCCTATACTACATGGATGTTGTGTTCTGTTCGCCGAGCTGGGAATTTGTGTTGCAAATGTACACAGAAGTGCTTCACAGGAGGCTCCCAAGCACTGAGGATGTCACCTAGACAGGAGACGAAACGTTTGCAACACAAATTCCCAGCTCGTCGAACAGAACCACAACAACGAGCACCCGAGCTACAAATCTTCTCCCAAACTTTGAATACTACATGGATTACAGCAGATTAAAGTAGCACTCATCAGCACCTCCTCTGAAGGGCAATTAGGAATAAGCAATAAAACGTTGACCTAGCCAACACCATCAACATCCCATGAAAAAAATAAACAAAATGAAAAATACTCAAAAGTTCTGAGTTAATTTTGGGAGTCTGTGATGATTAATCCAGTTTCAAAGAGTCCTTTAACCAAAGCAGAAATGGAGACCCACTGCACTAAAGCATACTACTTCTGTTAGAATCCTTTCAGCTAAGTTTACCTTTTTTCTATTTTTTAATCTAAAGGTACACCTCCTGTCAAACTACTGGTCAGTATGGCTCAGGAACTCATTGGATCAACTCACGACAATTTAAGTGTTATGGAAATAATAAAAGAAATTGGAAATTGATCAGTTTGAACAGTCTCATCGTTGATCTTCAGCTCATTATCCCAGAAAGTTGGGACCCAAAGTATCAAAGGAGAACTCTCTGGTGCTGAGTTTATAATCTATACATACATGACTATCAGGAGTACTTGAACAGGCAATGGCTCCCTTCTCTCTAAAGGAAACAGCTGAGGTTTTACCAAATGAATATCTTTGAAATTTTGAAAGTATTTGATAGTAATAGAAGTAGAAATGTTAATAGCAAAGGTGCATGTAAGGAAAGATAGGCAATTACTTCTTCTTGTGCTGTAACATCTTTCATACAACGGATCCCTAATTTATCAACATCTGATTTATGAATGCGATCCCATAGAGGGGTGTAACTTAAGACCCAACACACGAACATCTCCTGTACTTACGAACAGCTTTATGTTGTCCTGCCTTGTTTTGACTTGTGCACAAATTGACTTGTGAATGGACTCCAGAACAGAACCAGTTTGTATCCCAGGGACTGTCTGTAATGCTTTTTACCACAGACAATCCAAGCTTTTTTAGGAGCATTGGTGAAGTATTCTCTTTGCCTGGTCCCGTAGATGAATGGAGAGCCAAAGAGATGCTTGGAGTCATGAAGGAATATTGTACTATCTGAACCATGGACTCTAAGCAGCTAGATGGAATAACATGCTCAAATTAGAGAGGGAACAGTTGGTTCAGAGGAGCTACAGGAAGAGTTGCACACACTAATCTAAAGTTTACAAATCCATGCTGCAGATCACGCCAAGTACAAAGCAATACAGGTACTTTGAAGACAAAGGTAATGGAAGAACAATCAGACTTTACTAATCATTGCCAAACCTTTAGGAAATTTAAATTGCATCAATAATGCATTTCTTATACAACAACTACATCATCAGAATTCAAGAACCTCAGAAGATTTGGCTTTGTGCCAAATACTACAGCTTCTGTCAACCACCACAAGTGCAGAATTTTTTTAATATATAAATCTTCACATGGTGTTGAGAAGTTCTTCATGACTTTAAGTAGCTGAACTCCTCAGTTCTGGGCTTGAGGTGGGACCATGTTTTGGAATTAAGTAGTATAACTCTGAATTGACAGCACAGACACAGACGTTTCAACAAATGCGTTCTATGTTAATGCTTCTCCCTCCCAACTTCACCTAATCCCATCAGCAAAACCTTTCATTCCTTTCTCCTGTATGAACTTATCCACATGGGTTACTGTTCCAAATTCTGACCATTTTCAAGCAGAAAAAAAGGTCCAATTGAATTTCCCAACTGGATTTCTTGTTGACTATCTTGTATTTATGGCCCCTAATTTCAGAGTTTTAACTGAAACGTCTTAAGTATTGCACACATTGCACTACGTTATAAATTACAGATTGAGCAGGATACCTGCAGAGTGCAGGAGGGAAGCTGGCGGGCGTGGTTGAAGGCCCCACAAGTTTTCCATACTACTCCGGTCCTTCAGGTCCAATAGCTGTATGAGAATAACTGGGTCAATGTCGAGCAGACTGCTGCTGGCTGCAGATGCTAGACTGCCCATGCCCCTTCTTGAGGACCTGCTGCGGTTGCTCAGCCCTCCTGTGGCAAAGAAAATCAAAATTATAATTAATGCAAAAATATGCAAGAAACAATAGAAAGAGGGGAGAAAAGAAATCGGATTTTTTGAAAGGAAAATACAATAGCATTAGTTACGGCTTCTAACTTCCACCAAACAGGATAAACTCAAGCTGTTAAAACTATCCAAGCAATATGACAATCTATTCACAACAGCAAGAGTTTGTTATATGTATAATGCTTCACCACACTGATATGAAATAACCACATATAGATGGACTGACAATAAAGCCTCTGAAGCTGAAGTATGGTTGTTGGGACAAAATTCTTATTTGGGCATTCCCACCTGTATTCCTTTCTCATTTGTTATTTGCACCAAAGAACTCAGCCATCTCAGAGCCCATTTTCAGAAAAGGATCCACACCCGAAACCCAAACTTCTGACAGAAGGTGATGAACTTGCCTTGTGTTTACACCATGTTTAGTTTTTAGTTCAGCATTTTCAATGTGCGCAGTTTCTTCCTCTCTATTCCAAGGATAACAATGATGTAATTATATCATTGGTGGACTCATTAACTTTCTTTTGTTTTTCTGAAGAGATAAATTTGCTTCTCTAATCATTTTTTATTTATCTCTGATGAGACACCCAAAGACAGATTGTTATCTTCTATGCCAAGTGGCAGCAAATTGTATAAGCCTCTCACTAAAGCATCACTAGTAATTACATGGGGGGCATGGATACCCCAATATATTTTTTAAAAAATCACTGCACGGCAAGTCCCATTTGCAGAGCTGGCTAGAATTTGTAGAAATGCTAAAAATGGTCAAAATGATAAATACAGACACAAATGAGAGGTTTTTAGAAAGAAGGTTTCCTCCTTATTCATTAATTCAGCCCTTTTTAGTTTTTCCAACCTTTCAGAATTCAACTGAAGGGTTAGGAAGAGGCCAAGCCACACCATTTAAGCTACCAAATAGGAGGCTTCCACAAAGGAGAAAATGAAGGAGCTGTCAATCCTACTTAACCCAAACTTAACTGTTTGAGGATCAATCATACAGGAGAGACAGAATGGGGATCTAAATCACCATTTGCAAGAGAGGGAAACTGCAGTCTTGTTAAATGACTACTTTGTAATTGCTCCTCACAATGGAGGAAGATGATGAGGATGAGGATAAAAACCTGAGACATGAGAGTTAAATCATATCTTTCAATGGGGGAAGTTCAGAACAAAATGGGAATAAACATAAAATTTGAGCTAGCCCATTCAAGCAAGTCAGGAAACACCTCTTCATTCAAACGGCTAATGGAAATTGTGAACGCTCCCTTGCAAAATAACAGTTACAATTAAGAGGTGGCCAACAGAAAAGTTTAGTACTGGAGACTGATAACATTTCTCACAAGCAAGAATATCGAGACCAAAAGAACCAAGGCAGATTAATAATATCAGACATGATTTAACCAAATTGCTGAACAAGTTTGATGAGTAAATTGGTTCACTCCGTTCCTGTGGACTGTACATTTAATTCATCTCTAATATAAACCTTGGTCGACTTGATGAAAAATAATTGATGCTTCATTCCCGATAGGATTATTTTCCACCGTGCTGAACTATAAAATGGGAGAATGGGGAATGATACTTAATGAAGTCAGATACTCAATGGCAAAGAGTAACTGATCCCCATCTCCAACCAAAACACAAAGTATTTCAAATATCCTCAATCACAGACTTACCGGAAGCTCCAGCCGAATCATCCAACTCTCCTTCCTCCAGATCCATGTTATTGCTGTATTCAACATCATTCTCTCCAGACCTGAAAAAGTGAAGCTTAAAAAGCTAATTCAACCAGGATAAATTTTGGGTGCTTTTGGCTACTATTTGAGCTTAATTCAATATAGGATCACACAACTTAGAAACAGGAATAGACCATTTGATATTTGAGCCCATTCCATTATTCAGTAAGATAATAGGTGCTGTGGTTGTGATGTGAACTTCACCTTCTTGTCTGACCCCACCCTCCAGAGCCCTAGCCTCTTGCCCATCAACCAAAGATCTGTCCAATCAGCCTTGAATAAATTCAATAACTTAGCCTCCACCGTTGGAGAATTCCACATGCTAATGACCATCAGAAAAAAAGATTCACCACATCTCCATCTTAAAAGTGAGACGCCTTAGTCTTATAACCTGCAGGAAGAGGACCAAGGCACATCTATGATCAAAATATGTAAAAAGGTTTCCTCAGAAGCCATTTTTGCAAAATTTCAGGTTAAATGTTCTTAAGAAATATTTATCTTAGTAACCACTATGTGATCCAATATTTTAGGTACTGTAATGTCAGCATGTGACAATGGCTATGTTTGGAATCTTCTCTGCCAGCTCGTAAATTAAACAAAACCAAAATAATTTTCATAAAAATTTATTCAATCCAAGAAGGATGACTGCTACTTAAATTGGTCATCAGAATGTGTAGCGTGTTTGAGCAAAGTTTCCCATCATTCATTTCCCTTTGAAGTAAATCAACGACACCACTTCAGAGATCAGGAACATAGTACGGGATCACCACTCTAATGACCTAGTTGAAAATTCTCCTCTAGTCTGCTCAAAGGATTGGTTCAAGCAGAGTGTGAATTTGAGAGGTGTGGTAGCTGTCAAGCACCTTGTCCAAGTACCACAAAGGTGTGTCTTTGTACTGCACAAGAGGCATCAAAGAAGGGTCCAAATCTCTCCAGTAATGTTCCTGTAATTAAATTAGGAACAAGAACTCTGGCCAAAAGTAAGTTATAATGAACTTGTGCAACATATTAGCTCATTCCTAGTTTGAACGTTGTACCTAATTCTAGGTATCGCGCTCTGAAACAAACTCAAGAGGTTAAAGAGGAGATTTACTAGCAGGGTTCCAAGAGAGAAGAATTTATAGTTATCATCCTGGGCATTACCACTGACCAGAAACTGAACTTGCCCAGTCACACAAACCATAATAGTCACTGTGGCTAGAAAAGTAAGTCAGAGTCTAGGGATCTTGCAGCAAGCAACTCATCTCCTGTCTCTCCAAAACCTGTCTAGCATCGACAAGCCATAAGTTAGGAGTGAGAAGGAATACTCTTCGCTTGCCTGGATGAGCACAGCTCTGATAATATACACAAAGTTTGATGCCATCCAGGACAAAACAGCCCATTTTATTGGCACCACATCCTGTCCCTCCAGCACTGATGCTCAATAGCAGATTTTGTACTATCAACAAGATGTCAAAGCTCCTTAGGCAGCATCTTCCAAACACAACTGTTTAAAAAGACATTGGCAGGAAAAGAACGAGAACACTGTCACTTGCAAGTTCCTTTCTAAGCCACTCACAATCCAGGTATATAAATAATGCACTGTTCCTTCAGTGTTATTGGGTCAAAATCCAGATACTCCATCCCTATTGGCATTGTAGCAATTCACCACTACCTTCTCACGGGCAACTAGGGATAGGTAATAAATGCTGGTCCAGACAGCGAAGCAAACATTCAGTGAGTGAATTTGAAAAAAAAACATCATGCAGGTTTATACAGCAAAGAAGGAGAAAATATCTCCATAGCTGAAGAGTAAATAAACAACAAATGGACAAAAGAGCAGATGGGCAACGAGGGGAAAAAGAACTCTGATTTACGTAATGACTGGTTAGGAATTGGTAAACAGTAAGAGAATGGTGGAAACTGGTTCTGTAGCAAACTTTGAAAGGGAAGTGAATAAATACTGAGGGAGAAAAAAAATTGCAGGAATATAAAGGACAATGAAATGGAATCAGTTGAATTTCTGTGTGTTACAGCTAACGGAGGCCTGATAAATCAAAGTCTCCTTTACTTAAATTAATGATTTTTTTAATTTGAAACATATGTTGAGCATAAATAGCATTAGTAGACATAAAATAGATAAGTAGGAGATTGCACGACAATACTAACATAGTCTCCTCATCAATGTCATTTTCCTCTGTATTACTGGTTGCTGTGGAACTAGCAGATGAGCTGCTGCCATCAAGTTGGATCAATTCATCGTCCACAGTGAGGCATTCTATGTCCAAATCACCATCAGACAGATCATGCTAAACAAAGAAAAATGTTACATTAAGTAAAAGCACTTAGAAAAGGAATTAACATTTCATCTACGTATCTAATGTTTCACTAACTGTAGGGACACAAGTTACGTTTTGAAATGTGCATAGCAATGGAAATGATATTCACAATCACTCATCAGAAAAAGGGTCTCATGACACGTAGGGTATATGGATGAATTCCATTGAGGTGGGTTGTCTGAGCAGGTCATTCCTCCAAAATAACCCCATTTAGTGGTCAGTCCTACATCACCTACAATCACTAGTTGTGGAACCAAGTAAGTTTTTTTAAGTAGAAGAGAAAGCAAAGCTTAAAGAACTTGAGAACAGAAGTGAACTGTTACACATGATCAACTGAACCACGACACTGTGTTGATCCACTTGACACTCCAAACTCAAGGGGACTTCATTACTTTGAAGGTGCATAGTTCCCTGAAAGCAAACCTACTAATGTTCTGTTGTTAGAATACCAGAAGCATAAAAACTATCAAAAGGCCTCTCTCACTAAATACACCGAACACTAAATTTTCTTCCAGCCATGTCCCCCCCACAATCCCTCCCTCCATCAATCCACTTCAATGAGAAGGTCCTTGGAAACATAGACCACCTTCCATGTCCTGGAAGACAATCATAGTATCAAAATTCACCATTGTCTTTAATGTGCCAAATCGACTTCAGCTGACTGAGAAACAGAATTTTCGAAGATCAGCGTCTCAAACCTAAGACTAAGGTCATGGTTTTCTGGACAGTAACAATTCAATGTACCTCCATGTTTTGGAGACTTGGACAACTACAAATGGGATCCCCAAAGCTCTAGAGAAGTATCACCATCACAAATCCCCTTCCTCCTACCCTCAATTCCAGTGGCAAGAAAGGTGGGCCCACCTCTCTCAAACAAACATGCAAGTGGGATATAATGTTCACATTCCCAAAACCAAACTCCCAAAATAACTTCCAGTGGGGAATTCTAATATGGTAAAAACAGGGCAAACTATTCAGGGTCATGCTCAAAGCAACTCTGAAGAGATCAAACATTCCTACCAACTCAAGTTTGGGGCTGTTCAAAATTAATTCAGGAAGGCACCAGAGAAAGAGTTCAAGAGCAACACAGAGATGAAGTGGTGCCTGAGGGATAACATGAAGTTCCAAATAACCTGCCTATCCAACCATCTGAGCACTACTGGTCCTCCATGTGGCAGAGTCTGCCGATCATGAAACGGATTCAGTCAATCATCTTCAAACTGACTGCAGCAGAGCAGAAGTATGTCACCAACCAGTTGATACACTGCCTAAAAGGAGCTACTGCAGCTATGCACATTTCATCTATTTAAAAATAATACAAATGCTTATTTGCCATACAATTAAAAAAAAGGAAAATACATGGGCCAGATTCTCAATGTCCTAAAAATGTGCAGAAATGTAGAATTGGCAAGTTATGCAATAGATGCAGCACAAATGACTAAGGCAATTACTCTTACTCTTCTGGAAGCGAATGGCAGGCAATGTTTGAGATTTTTAGGATTTTGAAGAGGTCACAATATATTTTCTTGAAATTCTGTTTAAAGTTTCACAAATAAAAACTTAAGATTGAAAGGTTCTACACACTATTTTTAAAACAGATATGAAAAGTAGAACAAGGCTGTACTCGTAATAAAACCATTTACATTGGAGTCATCTTGCACGGTCTTGTCCTCTTCATCCTCCTCTTTCACCTGGTTGTTTGGCAATACCGAACATGCTCCCTCTGCTGGTAAATCTTCATTATGAACAAGCTTTTTTGTCCTTGTGTCTAAGCAATCATTAGTTTGTGGACTCAAGCGTGTGTCGGGTGGCGATAAACTTTGTGCTGTCCTGTTACGTGAAAGTTCAATGGCCAATCGCTGAAGAGTATAGGATACGGACAGGGAAGAAGATAAAGACAAGAAGAAATGTTTTTAAAGACCAAAATTTTCCAAAGCACAGAATGAATTAACAGGTGCTTTCCTTTCTCAATTAAATACACAAATGTTGTTACCTTGGGATGATTTCTTTCAAATGTTAAGATTTTTATTTTACATAGAGCTGTACTAAAGAACATTAAAAGGAACATCACAAATCATGTATTTGGGGTAAAAAAAAACCAAAAGAACTATGGATGCTGGAAAACAAAAACAGAAATTTCTGGAAAAAACTCAGATTCTTATAGAATTATAGAATCCCTACAGTGTGAAAGCAGGCTATTCGGCCCATTAAGTCCACATCGACCCACACCCCTCTTCTACAACACCACATTTCCCACGAGTAATCCACCTGATTTGCACATCTTTGGACTGAGGGAGGAAACTGGAGCAACCCAGAGGAAACCAGCAGACACTGGGAGAATGTGCAAACTCTACACAGAGTCGCCGGAGGGTGAAATCAAATCTGGGTCCCTGACCTGGTGAGGCAGCAGTGCCACCCCCATGCTAGGGTTGGCAGCATCTGTGGAGAGGCAGCCAAGTTAATGCTTCATGTCCAGTGACCCTACTTCAGAACTCGGAAGATGACAGATGCTGCAGACCGGCTGAGCTTTTCCAGCAAATTCTGTTACTGTACTTGTTTAGAAAGCTAGAATTCTAATCAAGCTAATGAAGTCAGCTCATTCATTCCTCAATGATACCATACAGAAACTAGGTCTATTATATCACCATAATAAAACAAAGGTCACTACTTTAATCTCTAATAAAGCAGACTTCATATTCAAACTCACCTGGATTCTATTAACCCAAGTGTTTTATTGATCTTATTAAGCAGATGAATAAGAGGTGTCTACTTGTAGGATGCTAATCCATGAACAAATAGGATTAAATATCATGATGAAAAGGGTTCTCTCAAAGTTATTCTACGTGAATTTATATTGAAGAAACTGTTCCCTGCAATCCAGGAGAAAATACCCAACATTTAGCAATAAAATAAAAGTCTTTTTATCTTTGATGTTGTCTAGAATTCAAGTAGTAATTAGGGTCAAAATTGTCAAGTATTGCTACTTTTAAACATACACAAAACTTACATGCAACCCATTTTGATCTTTTAAGAAAGGGGATTTCATCATAGTTAAGATTTTCTTTGCAACAGACCAAAGATTAAAACAACAGGACAAGGAAGCAGTTAATCTGGAGTTTGCTTCCTTCATCCAGCATTGATTGGCAGAATGACTTAACCTGAGAAAAGTTTCATTAGAAATGTCTGGAGTTTAATCATTTCAAGTCTACAAAATAGGTCACAATAACTTTTTGTTTTTGCAGTGTAAAGTGAGAAATGCCGACATTTCAGAGGTAAGAGTTGCTCACACACTGCCAAACTGCAACGCTTTCTCTTTTCCCACTTCAAGTGCTATTATCTTAGGGCATTTTCTATAAACCTGCCAGTCATGAAGATGTTGCATCATTTGATCAAGTCAACTCAATAAACCAGGAGGAGCTCTTGTAATACTGTCTTTGTATCAGAGCGAAATGGTTAGGGTTCAGGTCCTACTTGCTCTAGACAGGTGTCAAAACAACTGAACAGGCCAACTAAAAATATCTACTCAATAAGCCATTACAGTAAGCTTATTCTAAAAAGCAAGGACCAAAATATTCTAATGTTTGTAAATCCAGTTTCTCATGTGACAACTAAACATCTTAAGATTGTTTCGAACTGCTTTCCAAGATACAATTGAGGTTCAAAACAAACACACCACAACTGTGGGAACTGTCCCTTCAGCCTCAAGATGCTGTAAAGTTTGGTTTAACTTGACAATCAATTCTCAAAATCTCAAACCAGATTTGGAGGTATTGGTAACCCAAAACAACTCAATTCGACTGTTCTTTCTCTATCACTCAACTGAACTAGTTATCTATCCTGCCAGTGATAATTAGGTAATCTCCTACAGTCCAGTGCCAGCACCTGCCACAATCACCAGAGCAGATTCAAATACGATAAGAATTATATTCGGATAAAGAAGCATATCCTGCACTATTTTCCTCAAGTTTCAGTGGCACAGCAATGTCCTAAAGGGTCTGACATCAAAAGAACATTCAGGTGTTCAGACACCAAACCATTCCTTCACTGCTGCTTATGTTGATCACACCACATGAGTGCCACACCACAATTGCCAAGAAGAGAGAACCCAAACACTCCCCTTAACATTCAATTATCATCATTGATTCCATCATTATTAGCTCCTAGGAATTCCCATTGACCAGAAACTAAACTGGACTAGCTATAAGAGCAGGTCATAGACTAGGAACTCTGCAGTAAGTAATTTGCCTGAGTCTTCACCATCTAAAGGGACAAGTCGAAGTGTAATAGAATACTCCTCACTTGCTTCAACTACGTTAGCCCAACACTCAAGAAACTCATCATCATCCAGGACAAAGCAGCTTGTTTGACTGGCACCTGGCACCCCATCTGGCAACTTCAAGTTTCAATCCCCCCAAGACTGATGCTGTGTGCATCAAATACAAGATATACTGCAACACTAACTTTTGATAGGTCCTGGATTGAAAAGTGCTTTGTACAGAAGATAAATGCCTGCAAATTGCCCTCTAAACCATATATCCTTACCTGGAACAACATTGTCACCCTCTTTACTGTTCCTGGGTCAAAATCCTGGAACGATTTCTTGAATGGCATTGTGGATGCACCCATATGGAGTGGAGTGGTTCAAGAAGGCAGCTTGCCACCACCTTTTCATGGACAACTTGAAATTGGCAATAAAGATGCTAGCCAGCAACATAATTCCCATGAAGGAATAAAAAAACTTTGCAAGCACCAAAGCAACCAATCAGGGTACATTGTTGACTTATAAGCTTTTAATTTTAAGAAACAGCAGAAACAAAGAGTTTAGCAGCTGCGAATTATAGTTCAGAAACTAAATATACAGTAGATTAACTAAAACTAAAGTGGGGAAAATAAAGTTCAATGCTAAGAGGATACTATCAAAATTAAGCTACAGAAACAGTGGTAATGCAGTAGCTCAAAGTTTCCAAAAGTCTGATGGGTCACAAAGTAGTACCACAGAAAGGCAAATGTAGGTTTACAGCAGCAAATGTCTTGAAGCACTCCTGATCTCAGTTATTCAATCTAGCAGATATGAAAGTGCAGGTTAGACACTTGTTTTCCTACCTATCAATATAATATGAACCATTCATTCCTCATTTCCTTGCAACCAGTTACAGAGCAAGGAAAGCATAAGACAGATGCTTCAGGTTCCTCCACACCTCACCACCTCCCCTAACAGAGAGAAGAGGGATGAGAGATCTATGCAAAGTGGAAAAAAATGAAGCTAACTAGTTATTTTGATTGGCATAGTAGTGTCCAAACTGCTCACTTGCGTAACGTTTACTTTTATTCAAATTAAAGAGCAGCAAAATACAAGAGGGCAGAAAAGAAGGAGATTTGAAAAGGAGGAGGGGAGGACAGGAATGGCAGCAGGGCGGTGGTGTGGAAAGAAGACAACTTGAATTTTCACTATTTGATTGATCAACTGATATCTCTCACGCACTGATAAAAAGGGTTCCTGATTATGCTTTCAAATTTATTAAAGGCCAACATCGCAATCCGAGAAATTAGTGTAAAAATATCCAAATCACCTAAAGTTTTCTCACTACCAGTCTTGTTGACTTTAAAATGGTTTCATGTGTCCACTTTCATGCATCCACTATAAAAAGTGGAGACAAGTTTCTAAATGATCTGTTAAGTATACAGTATCAAATGGGGCAAAATCAGTGTTTAAATTATTTACTGTTTGTAGTTACCTTATGATTCAAACTTTTAGATAGGGGCAGCCAGCTAGAAGGGATGCTCCAGCCTCTCAAAAAGATGCTGTCAGGCAGCAGCTACAATGTGGCTCAAGCAGGCAGTCTGGAACTTGAGGAGTAAAGGTGTCCTGGTACAGACCTCTGGCAGCATTGACTAAAGCTGCATTCTCGGAAGTTGAGGAAGGCAGTGGGTCATGAAAGGGGAAGCAGGATGGAAGGTGGCAAGAAGTAAACAATATTTTTCTTGGATACTAAAATCAACTTGAAAACAAAAAAAAATTATTTATCGATGTAGAAATTTAACAATGAAAAGTACTTCAACTTACAGGGTATAACGCTTCAATATTTTCCCCCAATAAGGTTGGCTCAAGGGAAGCTAACTCATGTCGACATCAAGTGACATGAATTCCTATAGAATCAAAGTTGTGATTTTCAAGAATGCAGTTACAACTTTAAGAGGGAACTTTATGCATTTTTTTGGCTTTGGTTATTTTTTTTCCATCTTTGTTTTGTAAGCATATTTATTAGCAAAAAAAAAAAGATATTTTGAGTTTACAGAAATATAAAGTTATGGAAAATATGACAAATACCAGTAGAATAAAAAGAAAATCACAAATTACAATACAACTACTGTCTACTATCTACTAACCTATCCTATAAAACAGAACCAAACACTCTGCAAAACAACACCAATAAATAAGTGACTAAAAAAAGAAAACAAATGAACACATAAAAGCATAATATAAACAAAATAACAATGCTTGGCACAGAGCTCCTAAACAAAAAAAAACAGGAGTGCTTATATATACCTGTATTAACTCAGGAAGCCCCCTTCCATGGCCCAGGGCTCAACATCGTCATTTATATAAATAATTTGGATGTGAGCATAAGAGGTACAGTTAATAAGTTTGCAGATGACACCAAAATTGGAGGTGTAGTGGACAGCGAAGAAGATTACCTCAGATTACAACAGGATCTTGACCAGATGGGCCAATGGGCTGAGCAGTGGCAAATGGAATTTAATTCGGAAAAAATGCGAAGTGCTGTATTTTGGGAAAGCAAATCTTAGCAGGACTTATACACTTAATGGTAAGGTCCTAGCGAGTGTTGCTGAACAAAGAGACCTTGGAGTGCAGGTTCATAGCTCTTTGAATGTAGAGTCGCAGGCAGGTAGGATAGTGAAGAAAGCATCTGGTATGTTTTCCTTTATTGGTCAGAGTATTGAGTACAGGAGTTGGGAGGTCATGTTGCGGCTATACAGGACATTGGTTAGGCCACTGTTGGAATGTTGTGAACAGATCTGGTCTCCTTCCTATCGGAAAGATATTGTGAAACTTGAAAGGGTTCAGAAAAGATTTACAAGGACGTTGCCAGGGTTGGAGGATTTGAGCTAAAAGGAGAGGCTGAACTGGCTGGGGTTGTTTTCCCTGGAGTGTGGGAGGCTGAGAGGTGACTTTTTAGAGGTTTCCAGGATTATGAGGGGCATGGATAGGATAAATAGACAAAGTCTTTTCCCTGGGTTGGGGGAGTCCAGAACGAGAGGGCATAGGTTTAGGGTGAGGGGGAAGAGATATAAAAGGGATCTAAGGGGCAATGTTTTAATGCAGAGGGTGCTGCGTGTATGGAATGAGCTGTCAGAGGAAGTGGTGGAGGCTTGTACAATTGCAACATTTAAAAGGCATTTGGATGGGGAAAACGAATAGGGAGGGATGGGAGGAACATGGGCCGGGTGCTGGCAGGTGGGACTAGATTGGGTTGGGATAACTGGTCTGTATGGATGGGTTGGACCGAAGGGTCTGTTTCCGTGCTGTACATCCCTCTCGGTCTCTCTCTATCCTGGTTAAATTAACACCCTAGTTAAGATAGCAGACAAATCTGTGTCCAAATAACTCTAAAAGGGCTGCCATGTCTAATTAAAAAAAGGTCTGTTGTGTGTGCACCATATTTGTGAAAAGATCCAAGGGAATGTGCTCCATAATTAATTTCCGCCATCCCAACAAGCCCAGTGGGTTCTCGGACACCCAATTCATCAGAATATTCTTCTATGCACAGTAAAAAAAAATATTAAATAGTTTCTTCTCATGCCAGTCTAAAGATGATAAATTCGGTAAACCGAAAAGGAGAGATGTCAGGTCTATTTGTAACTTCGGTCCTCAATACCCTCCTTATCTCTCCCGCCACAATGCTCCAATAAACACGGAGCCTGTGGCATGTCCAGAAGCAACAAGTAAGAGTACCTACACTTATTTTACATTTGGGGCACTTTGGAGGTGCCCCTTTTTAAAAAAGTGATCATGTGCCAAATGAAACCTGTGCAGAACATTTAACTGCATAGCGTATGACTACTACAGATTGAGATCTTTGGCGTGTTCTCCCATATGTCCCCCCAGGTTTCAGAAGATATCTCCACTCCTAGCTCTTGCTCCCAGAATTCACATCTTGGCAACATTTAAAAGACATTTGGATGGGTATACAAATAGGAAGGGTTTGGAGGGATATGGGCTGGGTGCTGGCAGGTGGGAATAGATTGGGTTGGGATAACTGGTCGGCATGGATGGGTTGGACCGAAGGGTCTGTTTCCGTGCTGTACAGCTCTGTCTCTCTATTCTGGTTAAATATCCTGGATATCCTATCAGGCCCTACCAACCAGTAGGCGATAGAGGGCACTAACCGAAAGGGTGCTTGCGGCACGTAGCAACAACTTCTCTGTATCGGGCTTATAGGGCTTAGCGAGAAGCATAATCTTCTTCTGAATGAAATCCCTAACCTGAAAAGAATGGAAAAGATCTCTACTGGGCAGCCCATATTTGCAGCTCAATTGCTCGAAAGACATCATAACCTCCTCCTCAAACAAGTCTCCCAAACTAGAAACTCCTCTCGCTACCCACAGTCTGAATCCTGAGTCCATCATTCCTGGTCGGAACCCCGGCATACCAACTATAGGCGTAAGTGGCAAAGTCTCGGATAAACAACCCTCACCCTGGTGCATTGCCTTCCATGCCTTGACTGTACTAATAGCAATGGGGTTCCGGCAGTAGTCCATAACTGTCCTCATCTTATCCATGAGCAAGAGGTTAATAAGAGGGCACTTTGCCTGGGAGGCCTCGATATCCAGCCATACTAAGCCTGGATCATTACCTACCCAATCGCACATAAAGGACAGCAGGGGACTCAACTGATACCTCCTGATGTCTGGGAAATCAACACCCCACCCCCTGAGGCAAGTAAAGTTTGATGAGGGGCCGCTACGATGCCAAACTAAAGAACTAAACCAATCCATAAGTTTCCGCAGCGTTGACCTGGGAAACATTATAGGGAGCATACACAGAGGAATAAAGCAAATGAAGGAGGACATTCATCTAAAAAGGACTATTCGGCCCAATCACAAAATTGGAAGAGCCTCCCATCTCTGGAGGTCCCACCTAATATTGTCGAGCAGGTGAACAAAAAGTTAGTCCGAAATAACCCATCAAACACGGGGTTAATAAAAATACCTAGGTATCGGAAATCCACCTGTGACCATTTAAAGCGGAACCTAGGGTTACCTTCAACCTCTGGCACTTCCTTAAGTTCCCCCAAAGGCATAGCCTCCAACTTTGCAAAATTAATCTTATATCCTGAAAAAGCCCCAAATGAATTAATACATTGCATCAAATGGGGAGGGAGGTCATCAGGTCCAATAAAAACAGAAGGTCATTATCTGCATATACTGTAATCTTGTGTGCTCTCGATCCCTCTTCCGGAGTGGTTATGTGGACGTTCTGATGAATGGCCTCTGCCAGTGACTCTTATCACCAACGAAAACAACAACGGTGAGAGAGGGCAGCTTTGACGCCTACCCCTGCCAATCCTAAAGTTCCCAGACTTCACCCAGTTGGTGATGACCGTGGCCAGAGGGTGGCGATATAAAACCTTCACCGACCAAAGAGATACAGCCATTCCACCCAGTCAAATGCTTTCTCTGCATCTAAGGAAATCACCAACCTCTGGAGATTGTTGCTGACATACTAGGATCATATTCAGCAACCTTCTAATATTATTAGAGGACCTTCCACCCCTTAAAAATTTGTCTGGTTCTCTTTGACAATATAGGACAACACCTCTCTAATCTTAGTGCCAAAATCTTAGACAGAATTTCAACATTTGAATTTAATAGAGAGATGGGAGTGTATGAGACATAATCCTCAGGAACCTCCCCCTTCTTAAGAATGCGGGAAATTTTAGTTCCTCTCAAAGATGGTGGTAGGAATTCATGCATATAGGAGTGATGTGTTAGAATAGTTTTTGTATACACAATCTTACGGCACTGAGAGTCTCCATTTACTTGTACTTGGCGCATTGCAAGCAGTGTTCTCCCTCCCGGGTGTATAAGGATCTCTGAAAGGGGATATGGCTAGGTGTCTTGTTAAATGGTGCACATGGAACATCAAGGGAAGTCATTCGCTTATTAAAAGGAAAAAAATGCTTTCCAGCCTTAAGAGGGAAAGGGTTGATATCTCCCTGTTGCATGAAACCCATCTTGATGATAGGCAACACCTGAAGTTACAACAAGGGGGCTATAACCAGGTATTATTTTCGTCCTTTCCTACTAAAAGTAGGGAAGCGGCTATACTTATCCAGAAAAATCTTCCGTTCACACTATTCGAGCAACTGAAAGATGAGCAAGAGTGGTTTGTGATACTTAAGGCCCTGATACATGGGGAGGAATACGGTATTTTAAATGTCTGTTGCCCCCGGTGCATCCCCTCAAATTTTTGATTAGTGCCTTCACTAATTTTTGATTAGTGTCTTCGGAACATGGCACATTATTATAGCGGGGAATTTCGATTGTTTTTTGGATCCGACAGTGGGCAGGATGCCTAGTGGGCCCCCAAATGACTGACGAATGCAAGGAGTTGGGGTTGGTGAACATTTGGAGATGTCTTCACCTTATTGGCAGGGACTTCACCTTTTTTCAAACCCACATTATTGTCACTCGAGGATTAATCTTTTTCTGGCTCCCTCGACCCTTCTGGATTCAATTATGGGTTGTAAAATTGGGAACATAGCTATTTCTGATCATGTAGCGATATATTTGAACAGGAAGGCCAAGAGAGTGAGGGGTTAGCTTCATGGCACTTCAACTGGATCCTTTCCTCCTCAAGGATTCCAAATTTGTAGAATACTTTTTGAGGGAGTTTCAGGAGTTTTTGACTATCAACTCCGGCATGGCTAGTAGTCAATCAATGCTATGGGAGACTGCTAAGGCCATGTCTAGGGGATTAACTATTACGTATTTGGCTAGCCGGAAACGACAGAAGGGGGAACAGCAGCATTTACTCGAGATGCGGCTGAAAGTTGCTGAGGCTGCACATTTTGCAAGGCCTTGACTATTAGCCATACTGGAATTGATAGTCAAAAAATCCAAATATACCGCTGCGTGATCAGAAATCGCTATGTTCCCAATTTTACAAGCCAAGAGAAGACAAAGACGATAGCATGGTGCTGGAAAAGCATAGCTGGGTAAGAAACAACCATGGAGCAGGAGAATCGACATTTTGGGCATAAGTCCTTCATTAGGAACGAGGCTTGTGGATTAGGGCTGAGAGATAAATGGGAGGGGGTGGGGTTGGGGGACGTAGCTGGGAAAGCGATAGGTTGATGAAGGTGAGGAAGAAGGGGATAGGTTTTTGGCAGGGGGGGGTGCTGTGTGGATGAGGGGGTGAGGAATAAGGAAGCTGTTGAAATTTACATTCATCCCATGTGGTTGCAGGGTCCCAAGATGGAACATGAGGCGTTCCGTGGTAACGGTTTGGCAGTGGAAGTGGTCCAGGACCTGCATGTCCTTGACGGAGTGGGAGGGGGAGTTGAAATGTTGGGCCACGGGGCAGTGGGGTTGGTGGGTGTGGGTGTCCCAGAGATGTTCTCTGAAACAATCCGCAAGGAGGACGTAGAGGAGACGACACTGGGTGCAGGAGATGACATTGGGAGAGGTGCAGGTGAATTTCTGACAGATGTGGAAAGGCCCCTTGGGACCTTGGATGGAAGTGAGGGGAGTGGTGTGGGTGCAGGTTTTGCAATTCCTGCGTTGGAAGGGAAAGGTGCTAGAAGCGTGGTGTGGGCTAGTGGGGGATTGAGGGAATGGTCTTTTTGGAACGCTGATAGGAGTGGGGAGGGAAATATCTCTCTGGTGGTGGGGTCCATTTGGAGGTGGCGGAAGTGACAGAGGATGATGCAGAGGTTGGTAGGGTGGAAGGTGAGGATCGGTGGTGTGTGAAGTGGAGGGCATCGTCAACCACGTGCGAAGGAACGTTACGATCGTGGAAGGAGGCAGCCATCTGGACTTTGAATTGGAATTGGTCATCCTGGAAACAGATGCGGAGGAATTGGGAATAAGGGATGGTGTTTTTACAGGAGGTAGGGTGGGAGGTGATATAGTCTAGGTAATTCTAGAAATTCACCTGCACCTCTCCCAATGTCATTGAATGCATCTGTTGTATCTGGTGTGGTCTCCTCTACATCGGGGAGACCGGATGCCTACTTGTGGATCGTTTCAGAGAACATCTCTGGGACACCCGCACACACCAATTCTACCGCCCTGTGGCTGAACACTTCAACTCCCCCTCCCACTCAGTCAAGGACATGCAAGTCCTGGGCCTCCTCCATCACCACCCAACACCTGGAGAAGGAAGGCCTCATATTCCGCCTTGGGACCTTGCAACCACAAGGGATAAATGTGGATTTCAAACAGCTTCCTCATTTCCCCTCCCTCCACATTATCCCAGTCCCAAGCCTCCAACTCAGCACTGCCCTTCTGATCTGTCCATCACTGCCACCTCTGACCTATCACCTTCTACCTTACCTATTGCTTGCCCAGCTACCTCCCCCACGAGCCTCATTCCTGATGAAGGGCTTATGCCCAAAACGTTGATTCTCCTGCTCCTTGGATACTGCCTGACTGGCTGTGCTTTTCCAGCACTACACTCTCAACTCTGATTTCCAGCATCTGCAGTCCTCACTTTCTACTAAGAGAAGACAAAGTCAGGATAACTCCGCCCATCCCCAGCTGCATCCTCTGACATGCCCGGTGCTGCTTGCTCGCTCCCTTTCCCTTTGGCATCCTTCCCACTCCCAAGTATTAATAAATATGTGTTGCCAAGGCATTAAATGAACAACTCTCTCATAAGAGTTAGCCAGGGATGGCAAAAAACACCAATATGCCTTGGGTGTTAAACAGAGCTGTCCATGGCAGTTCTAATGAATTGCTGCCATCTTGCTGAGACATTTTTCTTCCATCTTATTCAATTGTTCTTTCCCTATCTCCACTTCTCCTTTTGTATCCAATTTCATGTTAAAATATAACTGAGTTGGTGAAGTTCCTTCTCATTCCTCAACTGGTAATTTCACAATTCTTTAAATCAGACTGGTGAGTGAGTATGTACAGCTGCTAGTCCTGTTCACTCAGATGTCAGACGCACTATTTGTCTCACTGCATCATTATTAGCTCATGCTTCCAGCAATATGTCATATTGAATCATTTTAAAATCCAAGAATGTAAAAGCAAATCTAACTAATGACAGATGCCATTATATTCCCTCCTACAGCAAAATATGGCCCATCACTTCCGTCCAGAAAAAAAACAATTAACTAACAGCATTGTTTCCTCCAGGTTGAGGAAAACACAGCTGGTGCAAACTGTCAAAAGAAATTGTAATACAAGTAAAACACACTACGAATAACTCAAGTGTCATTTAAAATCCTTATAAAACCACATTTGAACTTAAATTAAAAAAACAGGCTATTACATGAAATCATTTGTAACTTTTTTTTCCCCCAAAATTGCTACAGTATCAAAAGAAACAAAGCACATAAGAAGACAGGTGAGAAAATACTGATATCAACAATGATAGCTACTCTGTGCTGTGACCAATGACTCAGGGAGCTGGCTATTACTTGAATGCTTCTGAGGACTGTGAAAGCAGCTAAATAAGGAGGTGGTGTACAATATATGCAGGAAAAATGTTAGTCATAGAGGTTTGAAACAGTCAAAATGTCAACCTGTATCGTTTAAATTCCTATTTGACTGGAGTGTGAAGATTGATTATAGATACTGACCTCTTTGAGATTGTTGACTTGCTGAATGTAACCTGTCTGAGCCACCTCGAGTTGGCTGATGTACCAATTTTGATCGCGGCACTTCTGGAAGAATGTAGGAGCACGCACCTGGTACCTGCAATATTGAGACAGATGAGTGATTAATAGAGTCTAGCATTTCTAAAATTGATGGGTTAGCCAAATGAAATATTGATCAACATGAACAGATTTTAGACGTCGAGAGAAATCAGAGGTATGAAGTCAATACAAAATGTTAAATGAAATCATAATTTAAACTGATATTCACAGTTTCACTAAGACTGAGGCAATTAATCATGGTTTAGTGCCAAAATTAGTAGCAAGGTAATAATGCCAGTCTAACAGGAAATTGAATCACTTCAAAGATTCAGTGATACTTGCAGGCAATTTCTCTGGAGTAAATGATTGTGAAATATGAGCCATCTTGCAATAAAAACTGTATATGAGGTAAATAACTTGCATTTGTACGTCACCATTTACATTCTTAGAATATTCTGAAGTGACTTAGGTGACAGTCACATGTGTAGTCATTTGTTATGTAGGCAAGTATAACCAACCAACCAATCTGCATTGAGCAAGATCCACAAACAACAATGAGATTAACAACCAAGTAATCCCATTTTGATAGCTTCATCTGAAATAAACATAGGCCTGAAATGAAGATATTTTTCTTTGCATTCAATCATGCCACAGGATATTTCATATCCAGCTGAACAGGCAGACAGAAGCAACTTTCAAACCTTGTTCAATAATGAAATATTGGTTAATCACAGTAGGGGAAAGTAGAAAGGTGATTCAGTGCTACTAAATACCTAACAGGTGTCCATTTCCAATTTGATTATAAGAAACCTGGCTACTTCAGTTTTAGTGACATTTTTTACTGATAGGGATTTTAATAGACTCTGCAGAATGAACACAATTCTAAACATAACTAATCCAGTCTATAGAATAATGAAGACGCACACTGAGAGTTAACAACTGCCTAGCCCACATCTCTCTGAATTTTTTTTAAAAAAGGCACAACCACACACACCTCCCCTAGTCTTTCACATCTCAGGTTGGTAACCTGCCAGTCTTTGCCATAATTGCTCAAAATTAAGGGTGGACTGGATGCAACCATTATTTAGTCATTAGAGGTACCAACTGGGGCAGGGATAAAGTCAGATGGGCTGCTCTGCATCTCACCTTCACCCTGTAAAGCTGTAAACAAGTCAGGATTGGGTATTCGGAAGGATACCCAAGTAATTTTACCAGCTCCACCCCTGGTGAGGTCTCAAACTTGCTCAATTGGGGCCTGTTAAATTCTGCCCCAAATTTCCATTTCCCACTCTTCCAACAGAACCATGATTATTGATTTCAAATAGGAAAAGGAAATAAAAATACACTTCATCAGTGAATTTGAACAGCAATTTCAAGCTCCCTCTTACAAACTCTTGTGCAGCAGTTCGATTGCAAGGCCATATTTACATTCTCATCCTCAAGACAAGTATCATTTGCAATCTCCCTTCTGATGATGTTTTAAACAAAGTTATTGCAATGACCTTTACTGAGGATCTGTCTTTTGTTTGAACCCATTACAGGTATACACTTTAGTTCAAATTGTGTGATTAATTTCTGCACTAAAATCCAGGAAGTGTTTATTCATAAAAAGACAGATTTGTCATTTGCCTCAAATCTACTTAAAAATCAATTTTAAGAAAGGACAACACAAATCTAAATAAATACTGCCATCTTCAATTGAAAACAGGTAACACAAAGAACAGTGGTGACTAAAAACAAACTGCTGGCAAATCATGCAGATCCATATTCAAAAATGTTAGAAAATACGAAAAAACCTACGATCCCTTTAACACTGAGCAGACTGGCTGTGACAATGCTGACATTAGGTAGAACTAGGAAAGAACTGCTGAGGGACTACGAGAAGTTAGACACTAAACTAGAAAGCAAAACTGCAAAAAGGTAACAATTTCTGCATTAATATCTGAATCACAACCAAATTGGCATAGGGAATGCACCACACAAAAAAAAACAATGTACAGGAAAGCCCCACACACACACACACCAACCATGTCCTGCACAACAACAGCAACCACCCGAACATACATAAAAGGAGCTGTTCAAGGATCCTGTTCAAAAGTGCTACAACACACTGCAGCACTCCCGAACTACGAAGGGAAGAAAAACACCTCCAGAGTATTCGCCAAGAACAGATACTCCGCAACTCCATCCACAGACACCTAACGGACAAAAAGTGACGAGAACATGCCTCCACCTAACTCATTAGCAACGCTACCTACATAAAAAACGTCTTGGAACTGACAACCAAACTTGTCTGACCACTGGGATTCATGACAACTCAGAAACCTACTGCCACGCTCAGATGACGACTCACCAGGACAAACGACCCAATACCCATCATGTACAAGACTAACATAATTTTCAAGATTCCATGCAAAGACTGCATGAAACACTATATAGGACTAACAGGCAGATAACTAGCAATCTGCATCCACGAACACCAACTCACCACTAAACACCATGGTCCCGCTGTACCTAGTAGCCACACATAGATTACATGGATCGCAAATTCGACTAGGACAACACAACTATCATAGGATAAGGCAAACTGAGGACAGCTAAAGAATTTCTAGAAACATGGCACGTATCCACGAACTCCATCAACAAGCACATAGACCTAGACCCAATATACTGGTCAGTACAACAAACAGCTGGAACCAGCAACCAGAAGTAGCAGGAAAGGAACCAAATTCCAGAAGAGAGTACAGCTGCGCTTCACAGGATGCTCTAACCTAGACAGGGACCAAAGTGTATGCAAATCAACTTCCCAGCTCGTAAACATACCCAAAACTATGACAGCCAGCACCCGAGCTACAAATCTTTTTGCAAACCTTAACAGGGAAAATAAGATTAGAGAAATGAATCCATGGTTGAAAGACAGATGGGAGAATGGGGTTCTGGTTCACAGAGCACAGGTACATCACCAGTGAAAATGGGATTTGTACTTTTGGGATCATGTGCACCTGATCTCCATTGGGACTGGTGTGCTACTGAAGCACAAACAGTTTAAACTAAAGGTTGTGATGTGGTATCAGAGGGTGAATCAAGTTAGAGTTTAAGTAGTAACAAGGAGTAGAGTCGAGGCAGGACAGCACATTTGTAATGAGAAACAAAAAAAGTCAGTGAATGATAGGAAAGGACAGAGAGAAATAAACCCAAGAGTACGCTAACTGTCAAGACTGAATATTACAAAGAGGACAAAAAGATAAAACTAAAGGCTCTGTATCTGAATGAATGCAACATTTATAACATGCTTGGGGACGGCTAAAAAAGTCAAGGGATGACACAATGAATTTAAAAAGAAAATTAATTCATTGGATGCGGACTAGCTATGTCAACATTCATTGTTGATCCCTAATTGTCAAGAGAGCAGTTAAGAGTCAACTAAATTGTTGTGGGTTTGAAGTCACACATAGGTCAGACCAGGTGAGGACAGCAATTTCCTTTTCTAAAGGACAGGAGTGAGCTAGATGGGTTTTCTGACAATCAACAGTGGTTCACGGTCAGGGCGGCACGGTGGCTCAGTGGTTAGCACTGCTGCCTCACAGCACCAGAGACCTGGGTTCGATTCCCGCCTCGGGTGACTGGCTGTGCAGCGTTTGCACATTCACCCAGCATCTGTGTGGGTTTCCTCTGAGTGCTCCGGTTTCCTCCCACAATCCAAAGATGTGCAGATTAGATGAATTGGCCATGCTAAATTGCCCACAGTGTTAGGTACATTAGTCAGGGGTAAATATAGGGTAGGGGAATGGGTCTGGGCGGGTTAGCCTTAACAAGTCGGTGTGGACTTGTTGGGCCGAAGGGCCTGTTTCCACACTGTAGGGAATATAATCTTGTCTAATTGCTAGATTCTTAATTCCAGATTTTTACCAAATTCAAGTTCCACTATCTGCCATGGTGGGATCAGAACTTGTGTCCCAGAACATTAGCTGAGTTTCTGAATTACAGCCACCCTTAAATGACGGTCAGAGGGACCTTGGTGTGCATATCCACAGACACCTGAAGGTAACAGAGCAAGTAAATGAAGTGGTTAAGGTGGCAGATGGTATTCTTGTCTTTATTAGCAAAGACATGGAAAACAAGAGCAAGGAAGTTTTGCTAAAATTGCACAAAGTGTTGTTTAGACCACCACATACAGTTTTTACCACCACATTACAGTAAGGACGTCACTGCACTAGAGAGCTGCAGAGGAGATTTACCAGGATGCTGACTGGACTGGAAGGTCTAAGCAACGAGGAAAGTTTGGATAGGCTGGCGTTGTTTTTCTTGGAGCAACGAAGGTTGACCAGGGACTTCAGAGGAAGTATACAAGATTCTAAATGGACATCGATGGGGTGGATGGGAAGATAGGTCCCACCCGCCATTAGTTGAAGGATCAAAGCCAAATGACTCACTCCTGTGCTGCAAATGTCTATGAGAAGTCTGGCTTATTGGTTGAGAGCTCTTGCATTGATTAGGGATTGCACACAAATCAAAACTGAATTCCTCCAGAGGCTGGACTTACTCAAGAATTCAACAGACTGATCAACTCAAATTATAATAAGTTGAAAACTATTGAGGAAGTGATGAAAATGAAATACCCAAAACATTGATTACCTGAGCACCAAGGTATCATTCTGCATATTCAGGTAACCCTCACTGGGAAGAAGATCCAATCGGAAGAAACGATTGTAACCCCAGCATTCTCCAACCTCAAAATCAGAAGCAAATTCTCGAATAATGTTTTTAGTTGGATCATTAGAGGCTTGATGAACCATCTCCACACGGTACTCATACCTAGAAATAGACAGCAGAGAACAAACAGCACTTAAGTTTGTGTGTAGCACAAACATTTTGCAGTTTAATGGAAATAATTCTAAAATTAAGGATTTAAAAAACTCCATTTTATTATTCCTTAGTCAACTATCAAAATTAAAGCCTGAATAAATATTTTGTCTTTAGATATTTACAAGCATTTCCAAAAACAGAAAAAAGCTTCAGAATTTTTAATACTTCAACTACACTCTACTGTTAGAATGTTTCTTGTATAATCTTTGGGCTCAGAGTCAGAGTCAATCATAATGCAAGGAATTGTTTTTTAAGAAAAGCTGTTTATAATCACACAACCAATTCTGAGAGAAAAACCATTTGCAATTTAGTATACATTTGCATTTTCCTTCTTACAATTAATTTATTCTCATGCTACATGACTGCAAAAATCAAGTTATACATTTTTAAATGTAATTGCTTGTCCATAGGCATGATTGTAGGACAGTGGTAATGTCCCCATTCATGGACCAGGAGGTGCAGTTCACATCCCACCAGCTCCAGAGTGTAATAACATCGCTAAACAGGGTGATTAGAAAAATAGGTTAAAATAAAACTTGACACTGGGACATGCAAGCAGGTCTTCGAGCAAATGACCAAAACACAGGCTAAAGAGATAGGTTTTAGAGAGCAGGGAGATGGAGGGAAGTGAAATAACTCCTGTCACCAAGTCACCCTTTATTCACACGTGGAGTCCTTGACATCAGTTCCCCAAGAGCCAGCTCTCAGAGTGAACAGGATGTCCAATACTCCTGTTCTTACCTGTTGGCTACTGTTCCCTGATTGGGGCTGTTAATCTGATCCAATCAGGGAACTTATTCTATGAGGTTCACCTGACTGATCTTGTGACAATTACTACATTCCTCTCCCTTGGAGTTAGAGGACATAGGCCAGTTCTTTTTTTTTTGTAGCTCCTCCTGGGGCATTTTAGCACCAGGTCAGGTTCCTCCTTCTGCGTCTGATATGGGTGGTGTGTAACACACAGTAACTCGCCTCTTGTACCCAAAGCACCTCAGTAGAAATTTACTCTCTTAAGGCTGCAAAGGCAGCAAGGTGGCAACTTCTACTGTGTCCATCTCAAATTCCAACGTATCTTCAACCTTTGACAGAGACAGAGAACCCATGGGTTCTGGAACAGTTGAAAAGTCAGTCAAAAAGCCAGACACATATTGATTCCGCACTGTTTGCAGCTTTCATATGGTCAATGTGCTTGTTCAGGACTGCCGCACATACCTGAACTTTATACATTATTGGACATGACATTGTGTCGACCATGACACGTAATCATGCAGGGCCATTCCAGTGGTTCCTACACCAAACTTTACACCCTGGACTAAATCACCCCTCTCATTTAGCAGAGACATGTATCAGGCATTAGCATTCCTGATGCTGTTTCATCTTAATCCCCAGGTCCGGGAAGATCAGATTTAACCCGCAGTGGGGTCTCCCCATTGGGGAAAGTGAGGACAGCAGGTGCTGAAGATCAGATTTGAGAGTGTGGTGGTGGAAAAGCACAGCAGGTCAGGCAGCATCCAAGGAGCAGGAAAATCGACGTTTCGGGCATAAGCCCTACATCAGGAATGAGGCTTGTGGGCTGGGGGATGCTGAAAGCTAAATGGGAGGAAGGTGGGGTTGCTGGCAATGTAGCTGAGAAAGTGATAGGTTTGGGGGGGGGGGGGGGGTGGAAATGAGGAAACTGTTGAAATCCACATTCATCCGGTATGGTTGCAGGTTCCCAACGTGGACTATAAAGCATTCTTTCTCCAGGTGTCGGGTAGTGACGGTTTGATGATGGAGGAGGTCCAGGAGCTGCATGTCCTTGATGGAGTGGGAGTTGAAGCGTTCAGCCACAGTATGGTGTGGTTGGTGGGTGCCGGTGTCCCAGAGATGTTCTGAAACAATCCGCAAGAAGGCATCCTTTCTGCCCACTGTAGAGGAGACCACATCAGGTGCAACGGATACAGTAGAAGACATTGGTAGAGGTACAGAAAATTTCTGTCGAATGTGGAAGAATCCTTTAGGGCCTTGGATGGAGGTGAGGGGAATGGTGTGAGCTCAGGTTTTGCAATTCATGTGGTGGCAGGGGAAGGTGCCAGGAGTGGGGTGTGGGCTGGTGGGGGGGCGTGGACCTAATGAGTAATTCAGAGGGAATGGTCTCTCCGGAATGCTGATAAAGGTGGGGAGAGAAATACATCTCTGGTGATTGGTCCGTGTGGAGGTGGCGCAGGATGATGTGATGTATGCGGAGGTTGGTGGGATGGAAGGTAACGTCTGGGGGATTCTGCCCTTGTTGTGTTGGGTGGGGTGCGGTTCCAGGGCGGTGGTGCGGGAACTGGAGGAGTTGCACTGGAGGGAATAGTCAACTATGTGGGAAGGGAAATTGCGATCTTGGAGAAAGGACGCCACCTGAGATTTTCTAAGGTGAAATTGGTGCCAACCTCCGCATACATCATAACATCCTCTGGCACCTCCAAATGGACCCCGCCACCAGAGATATATTTCCCTCCCCACCCCTATCAGTATTCCGGAGAGACCATTCCCTCTACGACTCCCTCATCAGGTCCATGAACCCCCCCTCCCCCACCAGCCTATATCCCACTCCTGGCATCTTCCCCTGCCACTGCCACCTGTGCTCACAACACTCCCGACACCACCGTCCAAGGCCCCAAAAGGATCCTTCCATATTTGACAGAAACATACCTGCACCTTTACCAATGTCATACAGGTTGGATCGAAGGGTCTGTTTCCATGCTGTACATCTCTATGACTCTACTGTATCTGTTGCACCTAATATGGTCTCCTCTACATCGGGCAGACAGGACGCCTTCTTGCGGATTGTTTCAGAGAACATCTCTGGATCACCGGCACCCACCAGCCTTACTGCCCCATGGCTGAACACTTCAACTTCCCCTCCCACTCCGTCAAGGACACGCAGGTCATGGGCCTCCTCCACTGCCAAACCGTTACCACCCGACGCCTGGAGGAAGAATGCATCATATTCTGCCTTGGGACCCTGCAACCACACAGGATAAAATGTGGATATCAACAGTTTCCTAATTTTCCTACCCCAAACTATCCTAGTCCCAAGCCTCCAACTTGGCAATGCCCTCCTGACCTGTCCATCACCTTTCCCACCTATCCGCTCCACCCATCCGACCTACCACCATCTCCCTCACCCTCATCTACGTATCACTTTCTCAGCTACCTTCCCCCCCAACCCCACCCCCTCCCATTTATCTCTCAGCCCTCCCGGCCCACAAGCCTCATTCCTGATGATGGGCTTATGCCCGAAACATCGATTTTCCTGCTCCTTGGATGCTACCTGACCTGCTGTGTTTTTCCAGCACCACACTCTCTACTCTTCTCCCCATTAGCAATTCTGCTGGAACTATCCCTGTAGTTGCATGACTGGTGGTCCTAAAATCAAATAGGAATTGGGACAGTGTGGTATCTAGTGAAACTGTAGGTTGTTTTCTTAAGCCTGCCTTCAAGGTTTAGACTGCTCTTTCTGCTAGACCATTAGATGATGGATGGTATGGAGCTATCCTTATTAAACTTTAGGAAATACTCAAATTCCCTGCTGGTAGATGATGGCCCATTATCTGTGGCCAACATTTCCAGTCCATGTATTGCAAAAGAGGCACACAGCTTTTATTTTAAATTATCCCCATGTTCAAAGAATGAACCCTATGCACATCCAGCCATGTGGAATGGGTGTCCACAATGACAAAGAACATTAAGCCTATGAAAGGACCTGCGTAGTTGATGTGTAACTGAGTCCAGGGTTTACCCAGTCATTTCCATGAATGGGAGGGAACTGCTGACGCTAACTGTTGCCCTTGTTGGCACTCTGGGTACTGCCCCACCAACACACCAAGTCTGCATTCAATCTAGGCCACAGACATAACTTCTTGGCAACACTTTTATTTTGAAAACCCCTGCATGACCCTGGTGGAGTTCAGTTATTATCTGACAGTGACTTTTGCTCAGAATAATCACTCTCGCTCCCCAATATAACGCACTCCGTGATTTGGTCTCTCTGGGTCCGAAAAAGGTTTCGGCACTGGTTACGATGGTCCTTTGGTATTGCCCCATCACCACCAGCTGTTTCAGTTTTTCTAGGACTGGATCTTTCTATGTCCAAAGTCTGATATTGTCAGCTGTGACTGTAATTGTGTCCAGAAAACTTAAAACTATTTCAGACTCTTCCAGTAGTGGTACCGATGCTGGCGTATCTGCCAGCCGGAGGCAGTTCAATGCATCCATGTTTGTGAAGTGGCCTTCTGGTCGGTGTTTCAACTTGTGATTATATGCACTTAGCATTAGAGCCCACCACTGAATTCAGCCTGAGGCAATGGGTGGCACTGCCTTGTCTTCTATATAGAGCTAGCAAAAGTTTCTGGTCTTAATATTATTTATGTCCGTAAAGCTATTGGTAGAACTTACTCACTCAATATGATTACTAAACCTTCTTTCTCTATTTCGGCGTACTTACGTTCTGCATTAGCCGAAGTCCTGGACACATACACCTTTAGGCAGACCCCTCCATTGAGCCACTTAGGAGCTAATACTACCTGCTGTCATAAAGGAGGTATCGCATGTGAATACCAGATCTTGCTTGGGATTACAGTGTATTACCTCAGAGGATGATAGCTGTTCTTCACTTCCCTGATAGATATGGCTAGACTACACAACCATTTCCAAGGCTGACCCTATTTTAAAACAGTTGATGCAAAAGAATGCTTGGATGGAGAGCATTCATTATATATGAACTTGCTGTGATAATTCACCAGCCCAAGGAAAGACCCAAGCTCCAGTACACACATGGGAGCCAGGGCACCTTTGATCACCCTCACTTTATGTTCCAAAAGATATAACCTGGTCCTGTCAATTCTGTAGCCCAAGTAGATCACTTGGAACATATTTTTCCCCCTAAGGCACACACCCACTTGGGAAAAACACCTAAGGACTATGTCCAATTCTCTAAGTGTTCCTTATTGATGTTCCCTGTTATTAGCACGTCATCTCGATAAATGGCAACCTGGGGCAGATCGTGTAAATGTGCATCATTGTCTACTGAGAAATAGCACAGATTGATGACACCCCTCATGGCAGTCTCATATAGTGGTACAAACCCTTCTGGGTATGAATTGTAGCATACATCTGGGAATCCTGATCTAACCACAATTGCAAGTACACATGGCTTCATGAAGAACAGATCCATGCCAGCTTTGCATATAAATCCTCTATGTGAGAGATTGAGTATTTATCCAGTTGCGTAAAGCAATTTATTGTTTGTTTAAAATCTCCACAAAGAAAAACCAACCCACTGGGCTTCACAATCAGTACGACAAGTGCTGCCCATTCAGCAAACTGGAATGATTTGATGCTTCTTAAGCTTTCCAGCCTTCTGATTTCTGCCTCTACTTTTGCCCCAAACGTAAATGGCACTGGGTTGGCCTTGCAGAATTGCTTCCTGGTCAACATGCAAGGTGGCCTTGGCTCCTTTGACAGCCCTAAGACCTTCCTGAAAAACTTCCAGGTTATAGGACTTGACTCAGGCAGCTATTTTCTAATCGGAAAATGTTGAACCAATCTAGATGAATCTTTCTCAACCAATTTCACCCCTACAAGATTGGGCTAAGCCTTTTACTACAATCAGCAGTAACTGAACCAGGTGCTTCTCATAAGAGACCGAAACCAAAGTTGAACCCTTATAATCTGTAAGGGTTACCTGGTATAGATTCTTAGTCTAGCAGAGGTCTTCCGCAAACTTAAATTCCGAATGAATTTTGTTAAAGACTGGTTCTGCGATCAGTGAAACAGCTGCACCGGTATTGATTTCCATTAGAATCGAGTGACCATTTAACCAGACGTTTATTTTGATTTGTTCTGATTTGGATGCTGCTGAGCAATTTAACTGTTCCAAACCAGATATCAGTGGACTTTCCAGGGTGTGCACTCTCCTGGATATTGGCCGAGGAGTTCTCTTAGGTCTAGTTGAAGTCTTTTTCTGTCTCTAATCTGCAAATTGGCTTGGTTTTGGGGTTTTGCTGTGAGCTGACAGAGTCCTTTTGTTCAGGATATGTCCTGAGACAGTCTATGCAATTGCCTTCACTCAAGTGCCATTCCCCACGCTCAGTCGGACTGATAAGGGTGTCTACTTCCAACAGAATACTGTGCAACTCATGCTCCGCTTGTCACATTTTCAATGATAAAAGCCAAGTGCAGTGGTTGAAGTCCAGTTAGTTTGGTTTAAGCTAGTAAGCACTGTTGCACGGTTGCAACATTAATCGCATATATCAAATGACTGTAGTCGAATGGATACTGAACAATGATGAGTCAGAATATAGAAAGGAGATAGAGGGCTTGGTGTCATGGTTCAATGATAACCTCTCTCTCAATGTCAGCAAAATAAAAGAACTAATCATTGACCTCAAAGAAAAGAGGAGAACACACCCCAATCTACATCAATGGAGTGGAGTGGAGGTTGACAGTGTTGACAGCATCAAGTTCCTGGGAGTGACAGGAACCTGTCCTGGACTTCCCACGTAAATGTGACAGTCAAGAAGTCACAACAATGCCTCTTCTTCCTCAGGCAGCTTAGGAAATTCGGCATGTTCATAAGGATCCTCACCAGCTTTTACAGATGGGCCACAGAAAATATACTGAGTGCTTAATGGCTTAGTAAGGCAACTGCTCTGCCCAAGACTGTAAGAAACCATAGAAGGCTATGAGCATAACTCAGACCATCATGGAAGCAAACCTCCCATTCATGAACTCTGTTTATACTTCTCACTGCCACAGAAAGGCTGCCAGCATCAAAGACCTCTCCCACCCCAGTAATGCTCCCCTTCAACCTCTTCTGTCAGGCAGAAGACACAGAAGTTGAAAACACACACACACACACACACAACTGGTTCAAGAAGTTTCTCCCTTGCTATTATTAGACTGATGAATGGACTCTCTAACTTCAAATAATTTTGATCTTGCTTTGCACACCTCTTGTGCAGTGTTACCTCTGTATCTTACTCTGTCTAAGCACCCTAATATTTTTATGTCCTTACTTGCCATAATCTGCCTGTACTGCTTGTGAACAAAGCTTTTCACTGTACTTAGGTACATGTGGCTACAACAAATGAAATCTCTCCGCATCTCATTTAGGGTTAAACCAAAGTCACATGCACCTGCCAGCCACCTTAACCTAATCAAAAATCCAATATGGATTCTCCAGACTCTTGAACAACCAAATAAAACCGATAGCGTCTCAGAATTAGAGGCGGCTTCAGTCATAATATTTCTTAACTAAATCTGTCAACTCTTGAAAGGTTTTAGTATCTGGTGTCTCAGGTATGGTTAGGCTCCTAATAACTGAAAAAAAAACCTGTGGGCCCACAAGCTATCAGGAGAATTCATCATTGCTTCTTAATCTGCCCCAATGGCTTTTGCCCAGAAAATAAAGCACTTTCTTATTATATACTGGGCTCAATCCTCAATCACAGGATCAAATGGGTCAAGCTTCCCAAGTAATGACATGATGCCAGAAATGCTTACCCTAATTCAAAGACAACTGTTGTGAGTGAATTTCTTCAGGAGCGTGCCACTAAACTAATTCCACTGAGGCGAGTATCTGGTCACCCTCAATTTACATGTCGAGAGTCCTTGACACTGATCCAGCTCCCTCAGCCAGCTGAGTGAACAGGATGTCTGACATTCCTGTTCTTATCTGTCAGTTTGGACTCTGACTGGGACTGCTAATCTGATGCCCAATCAGGGAACTCATATTACATTGAACATTACAGTCCAGTACAGACCCTTTGGCCCTCTATTTGCGCCAACCTGAAGCCCATCTAACCTACGCTATTCCATTTTCATCTATATGTCTATCCAATGACCATTTAAATTATCTTAAAGTTGGCGAGTCTAATACTATTGCAGGCAGGCTATTCCACACCTCTACTAATCGGAGTAAAGAAACTACCTCTAACATCTGTGCTATATCTATCACCCCTCAATTTAAAGCTATGTCCCCTTGTGTTAGCCATCACTATTCAAGAAAAAAGGCTCTCACTGTCCACCCTATCTAACCCTCTGATTAAATGTCCCCTCTAAACCTTTGGCTCTCTAACAAAAAAAGCCTCAAGTCCCTCAGCCTTGCCTCATAAGACCTTCCCTCCACATCCTAGCAAATCTCCTCTAAACCCTTTCCAAAGTTTCCACATCCTTCGCATAAAGTGGTGAACAGAACTGTATGCCATACTCCAAGTGCCACCACACCAGAGTATTGTACAGCATGACATCATGAGGTTCACCTGGCTGACCTTGTTACAATCATTACAGGAGAGTATCCTCGAGTTTAGTGCCCAGGGGAGTGAAGAAACAACTAAATGTGAAGCATCCGACACTGGGGATGCTCAAGAGGCAACATTTAGAATAGCATAGATATTTAAAGGGGTGCATAGCTGCTGGAGATTAGAGATGGTGGTGGTGGAAGCTGGGGTGGAGAACTTTGGGATTTCAAAAAGTACAAGTTAAAATTAAGGCCCTGTTTAACCAGATCACAGTGGAATTGAACAATTACATGAGCAATGGGCAAACAGTATTTGATACAAGTTAGGACAGAAGTATCAGTGTTTTGATATTGTGTCAGAATTATAGGGGATAGAATTACAGAATGACAGATATACCATAAACACAGGAGGCTATTTGGTCAATTGAGTTTGCACTGGCTCAAATGTGCATCATAAAATAGTTCCATTCTCCTGCTTCCACTCTCCCCCATACCCTTGCTGTTTAAATAATTATCTTATGCTCTCCTGAATGCATAAATTGAACTTGTCTCCACCACAGCGTCAGGCAGTGCATTTCAGACCCAAACCACTCGTGAAAAAGGTTTTTAACTTAGACAATATTTACCTCTTTTTCAACATCACTTTATTTCTCTGCCTTCACAGTTTTGATTCTTATGAGCAGGAACATTTCCACTCATCTACTCCCATGTGATTTTCAAAACTATCAAATCTCATCTTAGCCTTCTCCCCTCCAAGAAAAAGACTCCCACCTTCTTCAATCTAGCCTCCAAAGAAGTTTCTTATCCAGAATCATTCTTGTTAAAAAAAACTCTTCTTCACTCTATCCATTGTGTTCACAAACTTCCTATAATGTGATGGCCACAACTGTATACATTATGCTAAGCTGAGATCTAATAAGTTTCCAACACAAGTTCAGGATCACCTCCTTGCTTGTGTACTCTGCATTCTTAATAAAGCCCAGAATACCATATGCTCTACCTACGTGTCCTGTCATCTTCAAATGATCTGTGCACATATACACCCAAGGCACTCTGCTTCATTCATTTTAGAAATGTACCCTCTATTTTGACGATGGTGTTCCTAGCAAACTGCATCACCTCACACATCTCTGCATTGAACATCATCTGACACCTATTTGCTACTCCACCAACTTGTCTTTGTCCTTCTGAAGTTCGACACTACCCTCCTCACAGTTTACAATATTCCAAGCTTCAAATCATCCACAAATAATGATATTTTCCCTAAATAATTAACATATATTCAGAAAAAGCAAAATGTCCCAATACAAACATCTGGGGAACTCCACAACAAACCATCCTCTAGCCAATAAAACATCTATTCATTAATATTATTGTTTCTGACCACTCAGCCAATTTTTTTACCCTGTCAACTTTAAGTACCAGCAGTCTATCAAACACTACCTCCTATTAATTTTGAACCTTCCAATAATAGGTTCCTCCTGTCACCATGACGAGAGAAGCAGGAGTCTCGTTGATAAAGACCAATTGTAAAGTATTCGTTTAAGACTTCAGTCATGTCCCCTGCCTCCATGACTAAATAAATCTGCACACCAATCACGGCAGTGACTCACTGATTATTGGTTCTTGAAGTTGCTGAGGCGCACAGGCTATGGAGGTTCATACAGCCGCTAAGAAAATTACAGGGAATGCTGATTGCAGCTTCACCATGTGTCAGATTATAGATTTCCATATGGTTTATCTAATGGCTGTCAAAACAAAACTGAACCAAACCCAATCTTATTAGCGTAAGGACTGCTGGAGCATTATGGCAGGGTATGCTAGTCTCCGTAATGGTGACCATGAAACTACCATTAATTGTTGTAAAACTCCATCTAATGTTAACGATTGTCTTTTCAGGACAGAAATCTGTCAGCCTTACCCTGTCTGATGAAATTGTCTAGGAAACCACTCAATTCAAGGGAACCTAGGGGAGGACGACAAATGCTGGCTTTGTCACAGCCTATGGAAGACTACTAACAATGCTGTATTCAATTTAGATTGGGTTAGAGTTTCACTTCACAAATGGAGAGAGATGTAAATATGCAATCAGTGGTTAAAACAGCTGTGAGGTTTCTAATACATAGAGGAGGAATCTTAAGAAAGCAAGATGTAAAGTCAAGACTTTTTATATTTGATTCTTTGGAAGATAGCATGAAAACCAGAAAATTTAAAACTGTAATCGTAACATACAAACAGAGGGCGAAAAGAAAATCCTGAAAGAGTTGATAAACTAGAACTAGATTCAGGCTACATGAACAAAACTAGACACATCATGGAAATAAAAAGAATCAGAAATGACTTTTAATCTCAAGATTTCAAAAAGGAACAGTTCAGATCTCGTTATTTATCGAATGGCTGATCCCAGACAATTTAGAGCACAAATTTTTTTTAAAAACTGTACACTTACAGCAAGTTAGTCAGAATCCAAGATCTACTTTACTCTCAAGATTTTCAGAATTTGGTATTTTTTATTTATCTCAGAAGACAGTCTTCCTTGACAGCCTTCAGGGAGTTAGTGGAGGGTAACATTCAATTACCAATATGCCCAGAGCATTCTAAGCTTGATAACATGACCTCACCCTCTCTCTTAAGAGAGCAAAGAAAAGTTCATTTCTGCGAATTGTAATCTCCTTCCTTGCACATTGCATAAGATAGGTCAAATTTCAAATAAATCAGAGAAGCAGAATCTTCCACCTTGCCACACATTTGAGAATGCGAAGAGTTCAGATCAGTAGGCAACATTCTGAAAACCGCTTATAAATGCGATGGTAACTCTCCAGTTGCTTGGGCAGTATGATGTGCTATCCAAACAGATCAGAATATTGCATTTTTAATTAGCGCCATGATTAATTTACAGTGCAGGAAACCACAATGTGGTACTATGTTCATCATACCTCTCTGCTGGAGCAAGACAAAACAAATCCTACACAAACAGTATGCGTTTTAAATTTTTATCCGCTTTCTATCAGAAAATGTTCCAGAAACCCTTTGGGAAAGGTACGTTAGCTGATGTTTACTGCATGAACAGAAGTGAGAAGGATTACCGCTCACAATCACAAACCAATGATTTTTTTGCTGGTAAATGTGCTTGGAGAGTTCAAATTTAGATAGTCAGCATTTGAACATTAAGCTGACACGGCCGAGTTGGCTCACAGATGAAAGGGCCACTTTGGGAACACCCGAGCAGCAGTTACCACTTCCAGCAAAATGGGTGGATGGGATGCGGTGAGTGAGAAAGAGAGGAGGAAAAAACAAAGGAAGAGAAGAACTGCACAAATTCCAAGTGAACTCAACAACTTGCTTTAAAATGCTCCAGTTGAAGATGAGAAAAAAAAATGAAGAATAACTCATTTAAAAAAACAAATCAGAAATAATGCTGGAATTGAACAGTATGAAAAAGGAAGGGCAATCAATTTCATATGCAAAATAATTTTAGTATCTGCATACTTAGATGTTTCAGGGAGTCCTGCTGAGAGTTCCAGAAACACTGACAGGTAATTGCCTCGCACAACTCCATTTCCATCCTAGGATAGAATACAGAATTTAATGTTTGCAGATTTTGATGCATGCATTCAGATATTATTCTCTCTCTCATTCTCACACTCAATATAAACTCAAGAAAGATACACTATAACTAAAATCAATCCATTCTGAACTGCAGTGATATTTTTAATTAAATAGACAAAATCAATTCAAGTCCACCCAAACATCAGGGCTTTCTTCTATTTTGTTACACCACATAAGCATTTGAAAGAAACAAAAATTTATATTCAATGCAACTTTTTATAAATGAAATTGGAAAAGCCATTCCTTATGCCAGATTAAACTACTTTTGTTGATTATTTATACATTTTTCTGTAGGTTTGTTTACTAAATGATAGCTTTTAAAACCATTATCCATTCAGTAGCTCAGCTGAAACAGTCATCCAGCCTACATCCGTAGTACAATTCCATAGATGGTTTGGATAAGGCTTTTTCAGCCAAGAGGTCTCAATGTCTCTGCCAGGGAGGACAACGTTCTAAATTTTGCTAATCCCACTGGTTGAGCATGTATTGTTTTGCATCTGCCAGAGGGGGATAACAGATGCGGGAGTGTAAGATTTCTAAAATCTGCAGGTACACACATGAAGAATAACACTCTCAGTTAGGGGCTACAGTAGGCTCCAATAGCTATACTCAGTTTCAACTTGTAGTCATATCTAGAAGTACCGTTTCAGCATCCACTTGAAAATTTGTCACTAATTTGTGGATTGTCCTTGCCCTGTTTGTTTTCATTCCAATTAATTAGAGTAGATTACTTACAGTGTGGAAACATGCCCTTCAGCCCAACAAATCTGCACCGACCTTCCAAAGAGCAACCCTACATTTACCCCTTCACCTAACACTATCGGCAATTTAGCCTGGCCAATTCACCTAACCTGCACATCTTTGTGACTGTGGGAGGAAACCGGAGCACCTGGAGGAAACCCACGCAGACACAGGGAGAATGTGCAAACTCCACACAGACAATTGCCCGAGGCGGGAATTGAACCCAGGTCCCTGGCGCTGTGAGACAACAGTGCTAACCACTGTGCCGCTTCAACACAACCACTGTCAATCCCTTCCCTAACATTCAATTCAAAGAATTGTTTTTGTGATATCATTATTGTAGATCTGTACTTACAAAGTCTTAAAACTTTGGCTCAAAGTTTACTCTATCAAAGCCTCCCTGTCCTTCTCCTGCCATCCCTGAAATAGTCAAACCCAGCCTTCCAAACTCACCGGGTAAACCTTCAGTCTCCAGCAAAGTCCAGACACTTGCAGAGGTGGACTGTACACTGGGTCTGCACGCTGACGCAAAGTGCTATTGAAACAGATTAAAAATGTGTCTATAACATAACCATTTTGAAACTGGGCTGTAAAGCAGTCAAAGTTCAGAAAACTTCAAAATTTCTTTCAAAAGGCCAAATAAAGTTCAAACAAATTTTAAAATGAATAACACACCTTAACTTTAATAAAGTTGCAAAACTGATTCATTACTAAATGAATATTAAATACAGCTATCCCTTACTTAGCACCCCAATAATTTCTGAAATAAAAAGATATCAAACTAAAATACATTCAACAAAAATCACTCCCATAGGAAACCACGTAGTAAGGTTGGGTTATCCTTAACATGTTAATTAACACATTCTTAATTAACACTGATTGACTGCTTGAATCCAATCGCCCCGCCAATACACTCTCTACTCAACTTTCAATATTCATTCCTACTTGCCATCCCCTGATGCACAGCGAGGGCTCAGGAGAGGGGCAGAAAATGAGGGGGCAAATATTGGCAAGCAAGAAACAATGAGCAGCTGAGGAGGGAGAGAGAGAAGGGAAAGAGAAGTGGCAAGAATTATTTAAAAGCAAAACAAACTGAGCATGTGCAGTTAGAAAGTAGTTCTTGGTGGATATGTACTAATTACACTAACACAAAAACTTACACAAACACCCAAATGAAAGTGTGCAATTCGAAGAGGCTTTAAACAGGAATATTTGTACCCGATTTAAGTGGGGAACACAACAGTATACCTCAGAGCATTTTTATAGCTATTTCCAATTTTAAACATTTAAGAACAATAATAACATCTCTTCAAGATATTAACAGGAAAAAAATAGGTAAAAACAAAGACAAACTATTTCCACTAGATAAGGATTCTAAAACTAGAGCTCATAGCCTAAAAAGTAGGGCCAGACCATTTAGATAGATGCTCGGAAGCACTTCCATACACTAAACATGGGAGATGTTTAGAACTTGTTAAATCTGTTAAGCAAAATTAATGTTAAGCAAGGTATTACATGATTATGGTCTAAAGATTATGGTCTATGGAGTTAGACGATAGATCAGCACATGCTCATTGAATGGCGAAGCAGGATTGTTAATATGCTTCTGTTGATGCTTTTACTTTCATTTTTCTACCTCAAATTTGTCTTCATAAGCACAGGCAGCAAGGGGAAAATGTGTATCTGCACGTTTCCTCTCTGCCTGAAAAAGGTGCAACTTCCTGCGAGGGAGTACTGACCAGCTGTCCGATCTAGATGTTGTAAAATGTAGTATCCCACCAAATAATATCAAAGTACTTTAAAAGGAGACATTGTACATGTTTTATTGATTGCACTACTGGGTTATTCTGAGTTGCATTTTTCTGTCCTATTTGGTGCTTAATTCAATAAATAGCTTAGGAGGCTGCTTTGTGTTAAACATAATATATTATCTCTTAGCAGCATTTAGCATCTGAGACCAAGCCAATCCAATCATTAATGCTCATGCATCATGCGGCAAGAGAGATAGGACGCAGGTGCCACAATTATAGGTAAAGTGTACTATTAACAAAAGCTTATAGTGATAGCCTGCAATGTGACTGTTAATTTACAAAATGGAAACAAATACACCAGCATGTGAAGTCTGGTTTCAAAGGAGTTTAAAATACTGATAGCTCTCTTATGATAAAATTATTTTTTTCATAAATTTAACCAGGGTTTATTTCCATAAAATTTGGACCAGCAGCACGACACCTGGTGTCAAGCACCACCCAGCGTCTCATCTCAGTAACTGCAGACAGCACTTTGAAGTTTATTGGAGATTAAAAAGGAATAGTTTATTACAATGATCAAGACAGGAGAGGAGAAATTGCCAATTAAAATCCGTTAAAATATACTTCATCAGTCAGTTTAAATATAGTTCAACTACATATCAACATGCAGAATAGATCAGGAAACTACAGACCTGTCAGTTTGACATCAATAGTGGGAAAATTGATGGAGGTCATAATATTGGAAAAGGTAAATATGCACTTAGAAAATTAAGTTAATACTAGACAGTCAACATTGCTTTGTTAATCTAGTAATTGCTTTGTTAAGGGCAGGTCATGTCAGGCAAATTTAATTGTGCTCTTTGACGAGGTGACACAGACAATCGATAAGGGTAGTTTTATGGAGATTGTACATCTGGATTTTCAAAAGCAAATTAGAAATGTTTATGATTGATGGGTCGTTGGCAGCATGGTTTTGAAGTTGGCTAAAGGATAGGAAACAGAGGGGTAGATATAGTTGGGGATTTCTCAGACGAGAGACAAATTGAAAGTGGTGTTCCCCAGGAATCATGGTTGGGACCCTTGCTTTTTCTGATTTATATAAAAGGATTTGGAAATGGGTGCTGAGCAAAAAAAAAAGATGAAACTGAGCCACAGAGAACAGTGAATTATGAGGACGATGCTGAGTGACATCATTGACAAGTGGCTAAATGGACAGTCACCTAGCAGATGAATTTCAATGCAGAGATGTGAGGTAATACATTTTAGGAGAAGAAACAGAGAGAGATAATACAGGGTCAATGGTGCAACTTTGAGGGCAATACAGGATCGGAGGGAGCTCGGGGTCACGTACATAATTCTCTGAAGGTGACCAAGTTGAAACTGTTGTTAAGGAAGTTTGTAGGATTCTTGATTTATAAATACAGGGAGAGAATATAAAAAGGAGATTATACTACACCTCTACAAATCATTGGTCAGACCACATTTGTCTTCAGGTCAGAGCACCTTATTTAAGAAATGACGTCAAAGCCCTAGAGACATTCAAAGGGGATTCAAGATCATGATCCCAGGCGTAAGGGATTTTAGATACAAGGAAAGATTAGAGAAATTGGCCTTAGTGTCCTTGGAGGAGAGAAGATTAACAGGTGACCTTATGGAGGTGTTCAAAATTATGAACAGTTTTGGCAGAGTAAAGAAGGATATTCTGTTTTGACTAGCTGGTGTGTTAGTATTTAAGGGTCACAATTTCAAGACTGTCAGCAAGAGACGAGGAGTGAGATGAAGAGAAATCTTGTTACTCAGAGTTGTTGGGACTGGAGAATGGAACTAGCTGGGTAGCTCTTTCAGGAGCCAGTACAGACACGATGGGTCAAAAAGCCTCTTTCAGCACTGCAAAATTCCATGATTCTAATAATCAATTACATCATTTCACGGGAAAAGATGGTAGCATCTATTAGTGATCTAGAATTAAACAGAAAATCTGCAGGAAGTTTATTATATTTATAAACTTCCCTTACTCAATCATCATCTAGAATTAGCTAGATTTTGTATATATTCTTTAGCCAAACACTTAATTATTAAGGTTTTACGACACTCATTTCTTCACCCCACTCCATATTGTCTGCTACATGATTTCATATTAAATATTTTAAATTCACCCTACCTAGTTCAGACTGCATGCCTCAGTAAGGATTCGTCAAATGGACTGGTTGAGATACACAGTCGCCTTTCCTGTTTGTACTGGTCCCAGAAACTCTATACAGGGATATTTTTCAAAATGGCTTTCTAACCACAGCAAATCAGCACAAAAACCCATTGAAGAACGACGAGCAAATAGAAGCCAAATGAACAGCATCAGCTACCATCCACAAAAAAAACTGAGTTTTTCAAAAAATATTACAGGTGTCAAATCACCGCAAACTATTCTTAATAGAAAGTACAGTATACAATTACCTGAAATTTGACAGAACAAATGTACTGAAGTCATAAGCAGGAACCAGTTCACTAGAAGGAAAAGAAAAATTAAATTTACAAGCGAAATTGCAGTTATCCAGTTTGCTGAGTTGACAAGAGGATGTAAAAATTTCACCAGCACTTAGCTGTACTGACATAAACTAAAAGTAAAACTCTCTCACTATTCTGACAGGCCTTTATATGTACATTAATGATCTTTTCACTATACTTTAAAAAATTAATTCATGTGGGCATGGCTGGCTAAGCCACATTTATTGGCCATGCCTAATTGCCAATCTGCAGTCACATATAGGGCAGACCAGGTAAGGTTAACAGTTTCCTTCTCTAAAAGGACCTTAGTGAACCAGACTGGTTTTTCCAGCAATTGACAACAGTTTCATGATCATCATTAGACTCTTAATTTCAGATTTTTATTGAATTCAAATTCCATCTACAAAGGCAGAATTTGAACCTAGATCCCAAGAACATTGCCTGAGTCTGTGGATTAATAGTCTAGCAAAAATACCACCAGACCTCTGTTTCCCCCTTACCTCTCAAATATTCTCGATAGAGGAAAAAAACTTGTGGCTTAAGAGATTTTAACAAGACATGAGGCAATACTATTATTGGCATTGCACTGGGAACATGCTGAAAAATTCTTACAAATTTTATGACAATCAAATAAATTATTTCTGAAGCAAAAATGCATTTTCATTTGTTTGAAACATTTGCTGTCCAAAAGGGCAGCAAAACAATTAACTCTTTCCAATATTGGCATAGTTTAGTCCCAAATGGTCAGAAGTGGATTTTATACAATCTCAAATTAAAATGGGGTGCCTGTATACTATCTTCCCTCCGTGCACCCTATCCCACACAGTAAGATTAAATTTATGAGCATAGCTCCAAATGCAGATTTGCACTTAGGCAGGAAGCGCATCAGCAGGAGAAGAAATGTGATAACATATGGCGACAGCCTTCAGAAAGTTTTAAAAGATATCTGAACCATTATCAGCCATTCAAAGGCTGCACTGTACATCAAGGGCACCACAGGCCTAAACTAATTCTTAAACATAGCACTTGCCTATTTGAAATAGCATTTATCAATTATCAAAAGGAAACTGTATATCATATAAAGTGAATACAAAGTCTTTTGTGGTACAGTAGTTGCGTTCCTACCTCTAGGAAAAAAGGTCTGAGTTCAAGACCCACATACTCCAAAGGCTTGTTATGATATCTCTGAACAAGATGATTGAAAATATCCATAAAGTGAATCTAGATCTTATGCAGATCTGCCTGCTTTTCTTGCTTATTACTATCACGTGTGTATACCAAGGATACAGTGAAAATTGTCGTTTTAAGTGCTTTACAAGCTGATTATACGATACAAGTGAATTAGGGTAACAGAACAGAGCGCAGGATACAAAGTTACAGCTGCCAAGAAGTTGCATAAAAGTAATTAACATGAAGATTAAAGACGCCCACTCAAAAATTCAGATAACAACAAGGAACAAGCACTTGCACATGAATAATACCAAGTGTTGCCACTGGTGTTCTAAGGTTTCTTGAACTGAACAAAACGGGATACTAGTCTATCCAAATTTCCTAATGCCATTGAGAAATAATTGCTGCTCTCCACTTTGCATTTGACAAGAGAAATTAAAACAGCTCTTAATATATTTGTTGACATCATGGTGTTTCAAGCCCATAAATTTCTCTCTCAACTTCCCCATTAAATCAACCAGAAATACCAAACTGAACCATGCTACAAACCAAGGTAAAACGCAAAACTTTGTGAAACTCAAATCTAAACTGCTGAAAATACACTTCAGTCAGAACCTGCGCACCTTATGCCAGAACTGAAAACAAACAGAATTATTTTAAATAAATATGGGGTGGGGGGTGGGGGGGAAGAGAGAAAAATCAAATTATAGACAATAACACCAAAGTAGCAGATTAAATTACCTGCAAACTGTGGGATAGAAACAAAATTCCATCTGCTGTGTATTATTAGCAATGCATTGTTAAAACACAAAGTATTACACCTTTTGTTTTTATGCTCGAGCTGCCTATCGACTGGTTATGTATTGTTAGCATTTTCTGCTTGCATCAGATTTCCAGCTTCCGCGTTTTTGTCTTATAATACCTGGTGAAGTCTGGTGGGACAGGTGTTGTGACAAATGAAGCCATGGGTTTACGATGGACTTGTTGGAACATTAGCAGGATTTCTTGACTTTTCAGAATTAATTCACTTTTACTGCAGGATCGCAGCTGTATGGAAACAAAAACATCTGCCAGACTTCATTTTAAAATCAGATTTATAAATATCAGCTTAAAATAAGAAAACTTATGAGGTGTGAGCCGCGAACTCTGTCTTCTCATTTGTGTAGGAAGCTCTGTTGCACTTTGCACCTCACTCAGGTGACCATTCTGCAAGTAAATACCAAGCAAGTACCAGTAAGTTAAATTATCGTAGTGGCAATAACAGCCAAACAGTTCTAACTTCATATATTTCTTAAGCTTAATAGCTGCCAAAGCCAGCTGTAGCACCACCAATACTAATGCAGTTAACTCAGGACAGACCGGGATCAGAATATCCGACATTCATAATCTGTGTCATTCAATATCTTGTTGCTGGTACACTTACCAGCTGGCTTTACAATAATTAGTTTTAGTCTTATGATATATTATCAAAAGGTCACTCTATCATAAGTTATTGGTAAAACTGCTAAGTTCAGTAATTATGAACCCAAGAGCCCCATAATTCATTTTCCTTCAGCCACTTTGGTTACCTGATGTTCTACTTCCTGTAGCAGTGACTCGAGCAGTTCAGTCTCCTGAGTCAATGATGTTTTCTGACCTAGAGAGAGAGAGATAGATAGATTATATTTAAATGTCTACCCTCTTGGCAGAAATTTACAGATTTTATCAAGATTACTTTGAGAGAGTTCATCCAGAAATGCACATTTCCTTAACAGAGAGCCTACAATGCAATAAGGCTGACACTACTGGTACAGTAGAGTGAGAAGGGCTCTGCTCTCAGCACAGATCATCTCTACCCAGCAAAAGGAACACCACCAAGATATTTCAAGTATCTGAAGGTAGTGGGTTGTGTCCCCAGATGGCAGGTAGTCACTCAGTCTGGTTATAGGGTAATGGGTGGGTCTAACGCTGGCCACTGGAAGGCGCCATTCATCTCCTGGGCATTCTGGCTGCTTTGTACCCATCTCATTTGTATCTGTAACAAACAGACCTCCCATTCCTGGAATGTAGTTAAGCAGTTACTGGGGATACACCGCACGAAGAAAACATATTTTGAAATCATTAAGTCTCGAATTATTGGTATATCTACAAAAGACGTAGACTGTACCCATTAAAGTTATAAGTTTGTTTTTCAGATGTGTGTCCAGTCTCGCAATCATCATTTCCACAGCATTCCTAATCTCTCTGACACGTTCATCCTTTGCACTGCGTACTGCTTCCACGTTTCTTTCCTGGTTACAAAAACAATTTTCATAATATCATAAGCCACATTGAAAAATAAATTAGGAAAATGTTCAATAGCAAGTTTTGGAAGACTTGTAGCTCAGGTTGAGGTTCTGATGTAGATTTGTTTATGAACAAATCAACGGCCCACCCATGGGCTCACCCATCTCTGGACTCATAGCAGAAGCGGTAATGCAAAGATTAGAACAAACAGTCTTACCACAAATTCAACCCAAACTCTGGGTCAGATATGTAGATGACACCTTTGTAATCATTAAAAACACAGAAATAGAGAACAGACACCGGATCATCAATGCCACACTCACGGGAATCCGATTCACTAGAGAGGAAGAATAGGAAAACCAATCCCATTCCTAGACGTGATGGTACAGAGAACTTCGAACGGAGAATTCACCACCAAGGTATACAGGAAAGCCACACACACAGACCAAGTCCTGAACTACGAAAGCAACCACCCCAACACACACAAAAGAAGTTGCATCAAGACACTGTTCAAAAGGGCCACAACACACTGCAGCACACCAGAACTGCAAAAAGAGGAAGAACACCTCTACAATGTATTTGCCAAAAACGGATACCCGTGCAATTTCATCAACAGATGCCGAAGGGAAAGACAACGGAATGAGGACATGCCACACTACCATACATCAAGGGCATTTCCGAACTGACAGCCAGACTACTGCGACCACTAGGACTCATAACAGCACACAAACCAACAGCCACTCTCAGACAACAACTCACCAGAACGAAGGACCAAATACCCAGCATGAGCAAAACCAATGTAGTGTACAAAATCCCATGCAAGGACTGCACAAAATACTACATAGGACAAACAGGAAGACAGCTAACGATCTGCATCCATGAACACCAACTAGCCACAAAACGACACGACCAGCTATCCTTAGTAGCCACACACGCAGATGACAAGCAACACGAGTTCGACTGGGACAACACTACTATTATAGGACAAGCCAAACAGAGAACAGCCAGGGAATTCCTAGCGGCATGGCACTCATCCACAGATTCAATCAATAAGTACATCGACCTGGACCCAATATACCGACCACTGCAGCGGACAGCTGGAACTGACAACCGGAAACGGCAGATTCAAATCACTATAAATGCCGGAGGAAAGATCACAGAAGCGCTTCACAGGAGGCTCCCAAGCACTGAGGATGTCACCTAGACAGGGGACGAAATGTCTGCAACACAAATACCCAGCTCGGTGAACAGAACCACAACAATGATTAATGATGCCCACAATAGACTTCGTAAAACAGCCAGGAAATTTTGCGCCAAAAATCTTTACTCACTAATGCAACAGACCATGAATGGACAGACACAGTGCAACAAGCCACAGACATTAGACAGTGAAAAATGCAGAAAATGAAAAACTAGACCTGCGGAAAAAAACTAGACAAATTTACACAAAATAACAACACAGAAGCATGGATAAAAAACGTATCTGACTGACCCTTAACAGACACTGAAAAAAAACATCTTAGTAAGAGGATTAAATTACACCTTTCAGGATGCGGACAAGAAATATTTCTTAGCAGCATTAGAAACAACACAAAGACAACCAACTCACAGAAGAAGCCCAGCAAACCATCAGACAGACAGCCGCAACAACATTAAGCAGGAAAGAAGGAAAGAAACACACTCCATACACAAAAGAAAGCACTAGAAAGACTAAAAAAAACATTGTTATCCTACCTACAGACAAAGGATGCTTGACAATCATTTTAAAATCAGAGACTAGATTGAGAAAGCGAATGCACTACTTGCAGATACCAACAAGTGGCGATAGACCCAACCCCCACAATTAGAGAACCAAATCACCAGAGTCAAAACAAAAGTCAAAAATCTGGAAAAATAAATAAGATCGACGTTCAAAAAAAAAATAAAACCAGATGGATCCAACACATCACGTTTCTACGGATTACCCAAAATTCATAAACCAGGAGTGGGCTAGCGGGGTGTTAAGGGGGTGTTTAAAATGGGAGCAATCATCACAACATCCACAGACGAAGCTGCATTAGAACATTATTTCAACAAGCCACCGCACACTGCAGCAGAGGAATGACGGAGAGCAGAGGAAAATCACCTATACCGTGTATTCAAAAAGAATGGGTACCCAATGAACACAGTCCATTGATTTCTCAGCAATAAACCCAAAAAAGCAGATAAAACATGTCCAGAATCCCTAGCCAATTTCCCCTACATGAAGGGCATCTTGGAAATGACTGCCAGACTACTCAGACTCTTTGACATCATGGCAGCCCACAAACCCACCAACACACTAAAAAGTAGCTAATGAACTCGAAAGACCCTATACAGACAACATTCCAAACTAATGTCATTTACAAAATACCTTGCAAGGACTGTAACAATCACTACATTGGACAAACAGGCAGAAAACTAGCCACAAGGATACATGAACATCAGCTATCCACAAATAGACATGACCCTCACTCACTAGTATCCTTACATATGAACGAGGAAGGACATCACTTCGGCTGTGACAACACATCCATCCTAGGACAAGCCAAACAGAGACACACGAGAATTCCTAGAAGCATGGCATTCCAACCTGAACTTTGTCAACAAAAGCATTGACTTGGATCCCATTTACCACCTCCTGAGAAAAATAACCGGAAACGACATCGCCAATCCAAGGAAACCCAAACACAAATAGACAGTGGGCTATAACACCAGTGCTTCATCCGGAGGCTCACTGAAGATGTTACCAAGTATGGTGACGAAACGTTCGAAAACGAACCTTCCAGCTCAGCAAGCAAACCTACATCTAAAATGTTTAATAAATTATCACTTACATTTGGCATTGTATTTGTAAAACTACTCTCACTTATAAGCATTTTGGAAAGTATCAGTTTGAATGATTTATTTTAAGTTATTGAAAAAGGCAAAATTAATCAAACTAAGGAAATGAGTAATCATGTGCTCAACTTTAAGTTACATTTTGCAAACACCAAAGATCCCTGTTTCTGCACTAATGTGCATGTGACTGTGCACAGCAGTCTGCAACTAAATTAATTGCTACCTACATGCTTTACTTTGCCCTACAAGCTGAAGCTTAAATTTTTAAAAGAAAAGTGAAAGAATAAGAACTAACTCTGATATCCTTAAGTAAAATGAAACATTTTCATCAGTGAAGAGCAGAATTAAACAAAACACCTATCAACTTCCTTCATTTTGTCACACAGTCAAGAAGTAAGGGATTTGTTCCCAGATTTTCAAATACTGAGGTCCTAGATCCAAACTGGAAAGCATTGTGCTTCCATTTAGCATTGACTTTAGAAATGTGCAAATATTGTGCACCTCAGGTCTAAGAACACTAACTATCATGTCTTGAGAATAACAATCTGAAACCTCAAAAGTGCCACAGTGAAGATCAAAGCCATGTACGTCTGGGCTGTTGGTCAGAGTCCAGCTAGCACCGATGGCAGAAATAACCATCTCTACAGAAAAAGTAGAGTACAAAATAAATTTAGCTATTCTCAGCCTATCTCCTAATGCAGAGGTCTAACCTTGGCTTCATGATAATAGCCTTGCCAATGGCTATCGGTTCAGCTTCACTTGAAATTTAAGTATACAATTTACTTTTACACAGTTCCAGAATGTGGCATTAAACAAGGACCCCGTTTTCCCCCTCAGTCATAAAAGAATCTATGACTTTATTCAAAAAGGAGTTGGGAGTTCTTATGGTGTTGTGGGCAACATGCAATTCTCAAAACAACATCACCAAATACAACTGGACTGCTTGTGCATCTGATTATAGTTTGAGAGATTTTGTGCACAAATTAACTACTCCATTATCCACTTTTCAAAAGTATTTCCTTGGTTTTGAATTTATTCACGTCAGTCCAAGAACATGAAAGGCACCATACAATTCCAAGTTGCTTTTCCTTTCTTTCTAGCCTTTTATTTCTGGACCATAGCTCGAAGTGTCTGAACTGGCATATTGCATGATTAGATAAAAGTATTCAAACCATATCCCAGCCCTTCACCTGTTTCCTTGTTCAAAGGTACAATGTCTTCACAAACCAAGAGAACACCCATCTGTCTGCTCATACAAATGAGAAATGCACAGCCTACAAGAATCCACACTATTGCTCCCTTCTTTCATTTAATAGCTTGGAGGCTTTGTCCTCAGCTTTTAAGAAATCACTGGCCCAAAGAATGCTTGAAGGCTGATGTGTGTATTGGTTCACAAAGCCAACTCACAACAGAATTATTAGCAGTCAGATAGAGATTGTATTCCTGTATTCCATATTCTGGAATTGTGTCACAAGTAAAGATCTGAACAATGATGGTGATAATTAACTTGCATTTATACACCTCCTTTACAATCTCCAGGTAATTGAAAGATGAACAAGAAAAACAGGCATTACGGAAAAGGAAAAGAATACTTAGAAGAGACAACCAAAAGTTCAGTCAAAAGAGAGTCATAAAAGGAGAAGAACGAACATAAAAAGAATGCCAGAGAGTGGGACTTGGGTGATTGGAAACACAATATCAACTGTGGGATGAAAATAAGGCTGGGGACTTTTTGGGGCAGGAGAAGTGCAACAGAAAGTTTGGAGCTACATCAGAGATGGGGAGAGACTAAAGATAAGGATTTTAAGTTACTTTTCACTACAGATTGAAATTTTCACGAGTAATAAGTGTATAGAGAAAGAGTAAAAATAAAACTTTATGATGTAATCATGGGTGATTTTTTATGAGCTTAAAAATATAGCTTAAAAACTACATATATTCGACAGGAGTAAATATCTTGACAAAGGACAAAAGTATTCTTGTCTGAAATAGCCAGATCAACTGGACAAAAACAAGAAAGGAAGGGACTAGAATAGACTGTTGTAGAACTGACTATATATCCTATCATGTCCCAATGTTTAGACCCCTACGACCTTACCACTTCCTGCACCAAACTGATCAGTTCCATCAATCGACGACGTAGCTTTGCCACTTCATCATTAACTTTTGTAACGTGCTGTTCATAAATCTCAGCTAATGGTTTGAATGTGTGGCCCCCATGCTGCAATGAAAACACAAAATACTTTAGTGTAAAACCATATATTCATTAAAATGTAAGATTCTATGATCTTGGTTACAGATCAGCCAAAGACAGAGAAAATAGGAATGTAGAGGGGATCATAAACACAATCTCAATGTCAGTAGGCTTGCATGCTGGCAAAAACTGAAATGTTGATCGTTGCTGCTTACTTGCCAATGGAGCACAAACATAAGGAATTGTGGCAGTTGCCCTCATTGTAGTATTTTAAAATGGACTAATATGCTTGAAAACATATTGCATTCATGTTGCTTTATAATTCAACTAGCAAAGTGCAGAATCATATTACAAATCAGTATTTTACCATTCCATTCATGGTTAACAGTCCAATAGACATGTCTTTGTAGCTTCCAGCAAAAAACATTTCCACTGGAAGACATTAATATGTATAATGGGCAATTCACTGCAGATTTTTTAAAAGGATACCAGATTTTTTATAATTGGCTATTTATTTTTAATGATGCACAATAAAAAAACCATCTTGTAGCAGTTGACACAATCCAGTGAAAATTATAGTGGCAATTCTAAGGAGTTTAACAATATTTGCAGGTTTCCCCATAGACAAAAAACATGGCAGCTCACAGTTCTTTACAATTCCACATCATGTTACAGGAACATTGTCCATTCTTTAAATATTTGTGTAATAAAGAAGAGTTTCTGTTCTACATACCATTCCGCCCCAAAGTGCACATTGATGGCAGATGCACTTCTTGCATGTCCAACAGAATACACTCAGCTTCTCATGATGACTGTCACACCTGAAATATATGGTTGCTTTATTGTTAAATAAATAATTTGAAGTATTTTAAATACATGATTATATTACACTTAAAAATAACCATCTTGCTCTAAAGCTACAAACTTGCAAGTTGAATTCCATTTTTAAAAGTTTGCTTTTACATTAATGACTCAGGAAAGCTAGGGACTGAAGTTTTCTCTAAATGCTTGCAGAGTTTCTACAAAGCAGCAGTGGGTCACCACAGTCATTCGTACAAACATCCTGCAAGTCGGGATATTGGGTGATTCTTGCAGAGATGCTACAAGAATACTTCTGCTCCCATTAAATTCATATTATTTGTGAATGATTAAGAGTACGTTAATAATTTAATCATAGGTGCACAAGACCATTACTTATATTGCTGGAGACCTTGGAGTCAGGACCAGATTGGATTCCAGATTTAAATAAACAAGTTCAACATTCTAGTTAGCCTCCCTGTTGTTCATCTAGGGTGAAGTTTCTCAAGATAGTCTTCAGCAGAATAAACTGATCTTACTTTAGAGGCTGTTCAGCCATCAAGATGCCAAGTGTTAGAACTTCAAAAATGAGTTAACAACTGTTCAGAGATAGTATGCTACTGCTAGGATGAAGGGCAAGGCTGGTAGGTGTGGGAAATGCTGGATAACGAGAGAAATTTAGGTTTTAGTCAAGAACAAGAACAGACCATATGCCAGGTAAAGATATCAGGGAACGAGAATCCCTAAAACAGCATAAAGGCAGAAGTATATTTGAGGGAAATCAGGAGGGCATAAAAAGAGGACATGAGGTAGCTTTGGTAAACAGGGTTAAGGAGAATCCAAAGGAATTCTACAAATAATGAAGGACAAAAGAGTAACGAGAGAGAGAACAGGGTCCCTTAAGAATTAAGAAGGCTGCCTATTTGTGAAACTGGAGGATATGGGGGAAGATACTAAACGAGTATTTTTCATCAATGTTTACTATGGAGAAGGATATGGAAAAGAGGATTTGGGGAAATAAATAGCAACATCTTGAAGAATGCCCATTTTATATAGATGGTGGTGCTGGACGTCTTAGAACGCAAAAAGGTGGATAAATCCCCAGCACCGAATCAGCTGTACCCCAGAACTCAGTGGGAAGCTAGGAAAGTGATTGCTGGGCCCCGTGCTGAGATATTTGTATCATTGATAGCCACAGGTGAGGTCGCAGATGACTGAAGGTTGGCTAACGTGATACCAATATTTAAGAAAGGTGGTAAGGAAAAGCCAGGGAACTATAGACTGGAGAGCATGACATCAGCAGTGGGCAAGTTGTTGAAAGGCTTCCTGAAGGACAGGACTCGCATGCATTTGGAATGGCAAGGACTGATTAGGAATAGTCAACATGGCTTTACACATGGGAAATTGCATCTCACTAACTTGATTGAGTTTTTTTTGGAGTAATAATGAAAAGCATTGATGAAGACAGTGCAGCAGATGCGATCTATATGGACTTAAGTAAGGGTTTTGGTAAGATTCCTCATGGTAGGCTGGTTAGCAAGGTTATATCACATGGAATACAGGGAAAAGTAGCTATTTAGATACAAAACTGGCTCAAAGGTTGAAGACTGAGGGTGGTGGTGGAGGGTTATATTTCACATTGGAGGCCTGTGAACAGCGGTGTGCCACAAGTATCGGTGCTGGGTCAACTGCTTTTCATCATTTATGTAGATGATTTGGATATGAACGTAGGAGGTATGGTTAGTAAGTTTGCAGATGACACCAAAATTTGAGGTGTGGTGGACAACAAAGAAGATTACCTCAGAGTATAATTGGATCTTGACCAGATTGGCCCGTGAATGTCAGATAGAGTTTAATTTAGATAAATGTGAGGGTGCTGCATTTTGGAAAACACACCAAGGCAGGACTTTTACACTTAATGATAAGATCCTGGGACAGTTTAGCTGAATAAAGAGACTTTGGGGTACAAGTTCAAAGTTCATTAAATGTAGATTCCCAAGTGGACAGGATAGTGAAGATGACGTTTGATATGAATGACTTTTGGATGTAGGTTTGCTCGCTGAGCTGGGAGGTTCATTTTCAGACGTTTCGTCACCATACTAGGTAACATCTTCAGTGAGCCTCTGGACAAAGCATTGCTGATGATCCCTGCTTTCTATTTATATGCTTGGGGTTGATGATGACATTTCCTGTGGTAATGTCATTTCATATGGTGATGTCATTTCCTGTTCTTTTTCTCAGGAGGTGGTAAATGGGGTTCAATTCAATGTGCTTGTAGATAAGAGTTCCGGTTGGAATGCCATGCTTCTAGGAATTCTCATGTATGTCTCTGTTTGGCTTACCTAGGATGGATGTTTGTCCCAGTCGAAGTAGTGTCTTTCCTTATCTGTATGTAAGGATACTAGTGAGAGAGGGTCATGTCTTTTTGTGGCTAGTTGATGTTCATGTATCCTGATGGCTAGTTTTCTGCCTGTTTGTCCAATGTAGTGTTTGTTACAGTCCTTGCAAAGTATTTTGTAAATGACATTAGTTTGGGTTGTTGTCTGTATACGGTCTTTCAAGTTCATTAGCTGCTGTTTTAGTGTGTTGATGGGTTTGTGGGCTATCATGATGCCAAAGAGTCTGAGTAGTCTGGCAGTCATTTCTGACTAGACCCGATTTACTGTCCCCTGAGAAAAAGAACAGGAAACCCAAACATATAAATAGAAAGCAGGAATCATCAGCAGTGCTTGTCCAGAAGCTCACTGAAGACATTACCTAGTACGGTGACGAAACGTCTGAAAACGAGCCTTCCAGCTCAGCAAGCAAACCTACATCTAGAACCTCAACCTGAGCTACAAATCTTCTCAAAGTGAATGCCTTTATTGGTCAGTTCATTGAGGACAGGATGTTGGGAGGTCATGTTGCAGCTGTATAGGACATTCGTTAGGCCACTTTTGGAGTATCATGTGCAATTCTGGTCTCCCTGCTTAAGGAAGGATGTTGTGAAGCTTGAAAGGGTTCAGAAAAGTTCTACAGGAATGCTCCCGGACTTGGAACGCTTGAGCTTTAGGGAGAGGCTGAAGAGGCTGGGGCTATTTTCCCTGGAACATTGAAGGCTGAGGGGTGACCTTATAAAGATCTATAAATTCAAGAGGGGCACGAATAAGGTGAATAGCGAAGGTTTTTTTTCCCCCTGGGGTGGGGGAGTCCAAAGCTAGAGAGCATAGGTTCAAGGTGAGAGAGGAAAGATTTAAAAGGGACCTAAAGGGCAACTTTTTCATGTAGAGGGTCTTGTGTGAATGGAATGTGCTGCCAGAGGCTGGTACAATTAGCATCTGAATGGGTATATGAACAAGAGGAGTTTAGAGGGATATGGGAAAAATGCTAGCAAACGGGATGAGATTTATCTAGGATATCTGGTCAGCATTGAGGAGTTGGACCGAGAGGTTGGTTTCCATACTGTACATCTATGAGTCTATTTAAATCGGGTACCATAATCATTATTGGCTGCATGGCAAAAAGTCATGAATTGGATTGCAACTGCAAATGAATGCTTTTCTGCTCATATCAAGAAGAATCATAAGTTCCAGGAAAAATTGGAAGTTTGAATTTAAAAAACGGGAAATTTAACAGTTTAGGTACTTAAGCCAAAATTACAAATCTTTATGTAATAATAACATACTGACTTGTCTTTGTCATTCTCCTCATGCTTACTGAGATTACACAGTTGAAGCGTGTCCAGTTGTTGTGTAACTTCCTCTGCCCAACGACAGTTCACAAGCTCTCGTAACTGAAGAGGTGCCCTACAAAAGTCAGATATTGAAACTTGAAATTTAAATAGACAAAGATTTCCAGCATCTGCAGTATTTTGAGTAATTTATTCATCTGGGTAACAAACATTTTGAAATACTTTTCATTTGAATAATGTTTTTAGCAGGCGTCAGACTGCTCCCATTCATGTCAGCACAACATATTCCCTGAACAGATACTGTGAGACTAGATGGAATCCTCATCCACTGAAATTCAAAATATTCTGAATCATTTGAATTTGGTATCTCAATAGTTTACTTAATTTGTCAAAGCAAAATTCAAATTTAAAAGATTATTAAAAAGTAATGATTTGATAGAGATAAACCATTTATTTTCATTTCTAATTAAATCTATCATTGCACACCAGAGATGTTACTCTTTCCCTACTATGTGTTTAAATTCTTACAAGGTCAGACGTTTTCAGCTCCCATGCTGTTATTTTGTAGGTGAGCATAAAGAACATCTCTTTTAATACTTATGAATGTTTTCATGTTCCCAGACAAATCTATATAAAATCTGTAGCCTGCTTGAAGTAATAAATAATGAAGTTTAAAAAACATTATTCAGCTACTGTTTATATCCTGTATTTAAACAGTCTGAGGTGCCAGAATAGTGGAGTTTGGCAAACGTGGTGCCACTGTTTAAAAAGGGCGGTAAAGACATGCCAGGGAACTATAGCCTGATGAGCCTTACCTCGGTGGTGGGCAGGTTGTTAGAAGGAATCCTGAGGGACAGGATGTACATGTATTTGGAAAGGCAAGGACTGATTCTGGATAGTCAACATGGCTTTGTGCATGGGAAACCATGTCTCACAAACTTGATTGAGTTTTTTTGAGGGAGTAACAAAGAAGATTGATGAGGGCAGAGCAGTAGATGTGATCTACATGGACTTCAGCAAGACGTTCGACAAGGTTTCCCATGGGAGACTGGTTAGCAAGGTTAGATCTCATGGAATACAGGGAGAACTAGCCATTTGGATACAAAACTGGCTCAAAGGTAGAAGACAGGGGGTGGTGGTGGAGGGTTGTTTTTCAGACTGGAGGCCTGTGACCAGTGGAGTGTCACAAGGATCGGTGCTGGGCCCTCTACTTTTTGTCATTTACATAAATGATTTGGATGTGAGCATAAGAGGTACAGTTAGTAAGTTTGCAGATGACACCAAAATTGGAGGTGTACTGGACAGTGAAGAGGGTTACCGCAGATTACAACAGGATCTGGACCAGATGGGCCAATGGGCTGAGAAGTGGCAGAGGGATATGGACCGGGTGCTGCCAGGTGGGACTAGATTGGGTTGGGATATCTGGTCAGCATGGACGGGTTGGATCGAAGGGTCTGTTTCCATTCTGTACATCTTTTTGACTCGATGACTCTATTTTGAAGACTAGCATTTGCTTCAGGCTTTAATTGCCAAGAATTTCAAAACATTAATAGTGTAGGTGAATAACAACAAATAGAATGTTTCCAGTAATGGTCACACACCTCAAATAATGTATAATAGTAAATGGCTCATAATTCTGCGTCTAAAACAGCCACTCTGTTGAAATTAGTGAGGAAAGGGGAGCTTTTAAAAAAAAACTAAGTAAAGACATTATCTGGTTTATTATATTCTCTTCTGAGGTTTCTGTTCAAAAAAGTGCCTCTTTGAAGGTTACAGATCAAACTAATTTATCATGACACACTTTTCAAATGAATCAGACAAACCATTCATATGTGTTTAGTGGCTTGATTCTTCTCCTGGAGAAACTCTCCACTAACTGAACAATAATTCTCAGTGTCACAAAAAAAAACAAATTGCTGGAAAAACGTGTACTGTGAAAGGTCACTGGACCCGAAACATTAACTCTGCTTCGTCTCCACAACTGTTGCCAGATCTGCTGAGTTTTTGCAGCATCTGTTTCCAACATCTGCATCTCTTTCAGTTTTAATTCTAACATTGTGTCAAATTGATTTGGGACACAACGGAAGAGTCAAGGTGATTGAAGTATCATGACAGAAATAAAAGAGAAAACAGTAAGTGTGCATCATATTAGAACATCCATGTCTTGAAAATGTTCAAATTAGTTCATGTCAGCTTCAAATGCACAATGTAATTCTAACAGGTACCACATTTCTCATTTTTCAATGTTTAAAAAAAAACATTGCAATAAAATCTTGAATCTAGAAATAATGCTGTTACAATATAGGGTAGAGGTAAAAGGAAAAAGAGAACTTGTAATTCCAAATAATATAAATCAATGGTAACCTATTAATAGTTATCAGCCATCGCTCCGAATGTCTGCAATTTTCTTTTCCATATTAGTCAAACATTATGATTCTGGACTGAAATCAGACAGATTCAAATGAGACAGCTATTTTTTAAAATTGCAGTTTGGTGAAAAGTCAAAATAATTTCCAGATTTGCTCGAGGTGGGCCCTTACCTGCAATGTGGGCACTGGGCTCTCTGCTCTGTTAACCAGCGCTGTGGAGACAAGAAGTTTTTTTTAAAAATAAAAATTCAATAGTGGTCAAATTCTGACTCTTGAAAACATGAAAGCACATCATTTGACTATTTCCAGGTCTTCACTTTACATTTCAAGAAATCCCCAGATAATATGAAATCAAACAGTTGGAATCCAATGACACGGGACCTCAACATAGTGAAGGCGGCATTTATTATGCTTTCCTTTATTGGTCAGAGCGCTGAGTATCGGAGTTGGGAGTTGCGACAGTACAAGACACTGGTTAAGCGGCAATTCTGGTCTCCTTTTTGTTGGAAGGATGTTGTGAAACTTGAAAGAGTTCAGAAAAGATTTACAAGGATGTTGCCAGGTTTGGAGGATTTGAGCAATAGGGAGAGGCTGAATAGGCTGGGGCTGTTTTCCCTGGAGCGTCAGAAGCTGAAGGGTGACCTTACAGAAGCTTATAATATCTTGATGGGCATGGATAAGATAAATAGACACAGTCTTTTCCCTGGGGTTGGGGAATTCAGAACTAGAGGGCATAACTTGAGGTTGAGAGGGGAAAGATATAAAAGCGACCCAAGGGGCAACTTTTTCATGCAGAGAATGATGCATCTATGGAATGAGCTGCCAGAGGAAATGATGGAGCTGATACAATTACAGCATTTAAAAAGGCATCTGGATGGGTATACGAATAGGAAGGGTTTGGAGAGATATGGGACTAGATTAGGTTAGAATATCTGGGTAGCACGTACAGGTTTGACCGAAGGGTCTGTTTGCATGCTGTATATTCCTATGACGTTTATGTGAGAATCCCAAAATTGGGCAGGCTGACGAATTTAAAAAAAAGAGAACAAACTGGCGAATAAGCTTCTTAGTACGGGTTGAAGCAATTATAAAAAATGCATTTTTACACATGTAACTTTCAAAATGCTCTTATCAGCAAGCAAATTCATCTCAACTATAAGGCAGTGCAAGCAGTGAGCCTGGATTACAGCACCACAGCTCAACACAGACAGAATATTATTTTAAAATTACAAAATCAGCTGATATATTCACATCAGCAAGTTTTCTTAAAAAGAAAATAATTTATTCAGGTCAGATATAGATCTTGCAAGCACATTCCCATCCTCTTGGAATTATAACAATTGCCCCAAACTGAATTATGGTATTGTCACATGAACCACAGAAAGTGTACATAGAATATCAACAGCCCAATAACACTTCCAGATTTCCAGTACCATTTAAAAACAGCATCTGCTGTTCACTCAGTAAATTAAATCTTACTCTTCCCAATAACAGCTCTCTAACCTTTCAGTGCATTGGTCAGAGAATCAAAAACTCCATTGCATGTTAAAACAGGTTATACAGCTGCACACAGCATGGCAATGAAACTGACTAGATTAAAAGCAGTGACCTAGAAACTACAACTGCACACAGCCAATGGGGTCAACGTGTAGCTTCCTCTTCAACTCATCTTTCTCACTTACAATTCAAGTTTTCTTCCTGATTATTTGGACTCCTGTATCACTGGCAACTGAGAAATCTATGGTACGTGGTTTTATCTGACGAAAGCATGCAGACTGGTCACTTGCAATTGTCAAACCATTCTATAGAATACCTCTCGAGCTTTAAATTTCAGGAGGACATTTTCCCCAAGAAATTGTATAACCTAGGCTGCTGAAAAAAAAAGTGTGCACTGTAAAATGCAGTATTTGCAGATCAAGGCAGTGTGTCTGGCTGAGCCAGGTTTAATGGAGCAGTTAGTCATTTCCAATCTTTATTGCATGGATGCACATGAAGCTGACAGCAACATCCAACTCAGAAATATATTAGGAACTTACCCTTATGCAACTGAAACAACAAAGCTTTGAACAATGTGGACAGAGCCTGGCATCACGCAACTTCTCCATACAAATAAAGCACCTGAACACCTCTGCAATACTCTGGGAAAACATAATATGTGGAAAAGGATTACTTAATTGGATACTGTGTGGCATACTAAACATGCATCAGATCAAAATCCTTTGCCTGCAGGAACCTTTCCTAAAATTCCTTGTCAGAGCTTTTGTTGCATCAAAGCAGCATGTTTGGAAATAGGTTCATAGCACCTACGCATTATTTTTGCAGCAATAAAACAGAACTGGGCAGAAGTTGCTAGCAATTTTAACAATTGTTAGTGTACAATTAAGGGAATTAAATTAAATATATTTGTAGACAAAATTTCCACAAGACAATGTAAACTTCAAAGTATTCAGACTTATTCCATGATTCTTTAACCTCCAAGCAATCAGTAAATTAAGTCCCATAATTGAAATGCTCAAAATGTCTTCCACCTGTTTGGAAAGAGACTAACATTAGGTCATTTAAACAAATGATCAACAGTGAATTTCTGCAAACCCAGCTCAAAATTGCCATAGTCAGCAGCATCATCTACTTTACACTATACTCTAAGCTACATGCCTAATTCAGGCCTTTCTTCCTGGCACAGGACATTTTCCAAGGATAAAGCTCCAATGTAATCTGACACACGTTATCTTCACTACATGTTAATACTATGAGGGGCTATGAAAAATTTGAAGAAAACAAACACGCAATTCAAATGGTTTGAAATATCAATCTATGTTTCTAATCAGCAGTCAGGTACCAATATTATTCGAAAACATATATTTTTGGTTTGTTTCCTAGTATAGTTTTTTTTAAAACCATCAGTTCAGATGCAACATGAATTGTATTATCTCAATGCCAATTTTTAATTCCCTCAGTGACTTTTATGGTTTTACTAACACTTGACAATGCAAATTTCTCTTGTCAGAATCCAGATTTGCAAAATCCTGTTACAATGTATTTTTTCTTGCAACACCAACGGGATTTCAGTATTGTTAAAAAAGTGCTGTCAAAGCTTTTTGCAATGCACTGATCAGGACAGAGCTGCAGGAAGATTAAATCTGAAAGCAAACAACAATTTGTGCTGTACAAGTAGTGCTGATCTGTTTGCAAGCGGACCCTGATTGGAAGGGGTGTTCCCATGGAGCCGGAAACATTAAACTTCCAGGCTTTTGTTTAAATTTAAAGCAGGCAAATCAAATCCAGTTGGTCAGGTAATTACCATTGGGAATACATCAGGAAATGAAAGCCAAAAAATTCTGCCTGTTTAAAATGAGTAATGTGGCACATGAATTTCAGTGCCAGGATGCTAGGTATGCAGGTTATATGTCACAACAACTGGCAGGTCAAATAGCATGCCCCTTTGGCTCAACAAGAAAGAATACTGACTGTAACAACGAGCCCAAACTTACAAAACTCAGGACACTAAATGAGATTCCATGATTTGACAACACCTGATTAACAATGCCAGTTATGCTAGGAATTACACAAACAATCAAGATCATTCGGGCTTGTAGTGGGGTTCACTTGTGCCAAGCCCTTGATAAACAGAATGTGGCACACGTTGTGCCATTTTCAAGTAGACAAAAGTTTGGAAAACAGCTATTCCCTGGTGTGTTCTCTATGGCGATGCCAAGATCAGGGCTGTCCTACCTTGTTTGAATTCAAATATAAGTTTGGTATTTAAATGTCCCTTGATGCATTTTCCAGGCAATGTCTAAAAATCAGTACTGTCTTTCCCTGCAGTATAAAGTGTCATTTCCTTTGAAATGTGGTATTCCTGTGATTGTGTCCCGATAGTTGCAAGATGTAAACTTTGACAGCATTGCTTCTATTGTTTCACAGAGATGGTTTGTACCACTAAGAGGTGTCAATTTGAGGTCAGACTTCAGGTAATAAGATAAGAAGAAACATTTTCAACTTAATGTTCACAATGTGATTTCTCCCTATTAGAACTCTTGCATTTATAAAAGAGAAACCTTGCATACCTGACAAGACTTCAAACTTTTATTTTTTTAAAGAAAGACTTTCAGGTTTTACAGAAGCGCACACATTATTGTCCATTGACATACACAGTCTTATCTCATGCATAGTCTGCACTTCGTCTGAAAAACTGTGATTTCAAGAAGCATAAGGGACAGTGATCAAAAACAAGAATTGGAACAGATTGTTCCTTTTTGGAATTTTGATAAACCAAGATGAATTAGAACAGCTCAATAGCTGTACCTGGCGAACTCAGATAACTACCAAAAAAAAACTAATTTGGAGAAAAATGTAAGTATTACTGAGAGGCCCTCTTGGGTAATGTAGGGGTTAAAAAAGTTCTTAAGGCTTAACATCTCTGAATAGGTTGATTAGAAAAATAGGTATAAAGCAGAGAAAATGATTTTTAAAAAACCCAAAAACTAGGGCCCTCTGATGATACAGCAGTAGTATCACTATCTCTGAACCAGGAGACCTGGGTTCAAGTCCCAACTGTTCCAGAGGTGCGTAATAACATCTCTGAACAGTTCGATTAGAAAACTTGGTTCTTTCTAAAAAAAAAACCTAAAAATTCAGGCTTTCTTGTGGCACAGTGGTAGTATCCCTAACCTGGGAGGCCCAGGTTCAAGTCTCATCTGCTTCAGGAAGTATGTAATTAACATCTCCAAGCAGGATGATTAGAAAAAAAAATAAATGAACCAAAATATGTAGCTATGGAACTGCAGATGCTGCAAATTAGAAACAAAACCAGAATTACTGGAGAAACTCAGTAGGTCAGGCAGCATCTATGGAGAGAAAGCAGAGTTAATGTTTCATGTCCAGTGACCCTTCTGCTTTTTCTCCACAGACACTGCCAGACCTGAGATTTTCCCAGCAATTTCTGATCTTGTTTCAGTTAACTATGAACTGATCAGAATTTGAATCTATGACCTGATCTGTGAGACTTAGTAGCACACCATTTGGTGTATTTTACCTGCTAAACTATGGTCAATGCTTCCAATCAATACAGCATCAAGGTGTGCTATAGTAGGGCACAGCTGAAGTCTTTTCAGTTTTCATTAATGTGCAGTTGAAAAACTGAAATCGCGTGAGGTCAAGGCATTCAGTGGACGTGCATTTAGCTGATCACAAAATGGCAATGTAATTATCCCTACTTCAAAGGACCAGTGCATTTAATTCACTTGATTGAAGAGATGAATGATAAGGCATGGAACAAAGACACAAAATTTACAATAATTCAAATAACACCTATAATGCAATAAAATGTTCCAAGCTGCTTCAAAACCTCTATAAAGCAAAATTTCACACAAGTCACATAGGGCAATATTCTGGCAGGTGGCTAACAATTTGGTTAAAAAAAAAGTAAAAAAAGGGATGCTTTGAGGAAAAAAAAGAGGGGTTGCAGAGAGTTTTAAGAATGATACTATGGAGCTTAGGACTTTGGCAGTTAAGGATATGACCAATGATATACTGATTAAAATTAGCAATGCACAAAAGGCTAGAATTAAATAAGAGTGCAGGTGTCTTGGAGGGCTGTGGTGGAAAAGGAGATTACACAGGGTGAGGCCATGGAGGGACCTTCAAAATAAAGATTAGGGCGGCACGGTGGCACAGTGGTTAGCACTGCTGCCTCACAGCGCCAGACACTTGGGTTAAATTCCCGCCTCAGGCAACTGACTGCGTGGAGTTTGCACATTCTCCCAGTGTCTGCGTGGGTTTCCTCCGGGTGTTCCGGTTTCCTCCCACAGTCCAAAGATATGCAGGTCAGGTGAATTGGCCATGCTAAATTGCCTGTAGTGTTAGGTAAAGGGGTAAATGTAGAGGAATGGGTCTGGGTGGGTTGCTCTTCGGAGGGTCAGTGTGGACTTGTTGGGCCGAAGGGCCTGTTTCCACACTATAAGTAATCTAATGTAAACTTTCAAAGCAAGTCACCATTTAACTAAAAGCTACTGTAGCTGTCTGTACAGGGTTGATGAGTGATGGGGACAGTGCACTTAAAAAAGGCACAAACAGTAGAATTTTGGAAGGCCTCAATGTTTACACAATGTATACAACTTGGGGTCTGCCAGGTGGTCATCAGAATAGTAAAATCAGGAGGTAACAAAGGCAAGGATGAAGGTTTCTTCAACAGATAAGCCAAAAGGAGAGGTAGAGCTGGCTGATGTTACAGAAGGTAAAATAAAAGGCAGCCTGAGTGATCTCAGTTAAAAGCAGCAGCTTGGAAATCAGACTACCTGGTGATTTCATTCACATTTTGGAATTACACAATATTTTCCTTACTTCAACACTTTGCTCATCCATTTTCACGCTGTGCGGAGATCGACAGACCTTGTAGGTATACCCAGGGACCAACGAAGAAGAATGAATCTGCTATTGCTGCACAACTAAACAAGGACAAAGTCAGTTCTACAGAGATTTTAGAGGATAAACATAATTCCAAACAAAGCAATTCCACTGCTGTTAGTCAAAAGTATCAGTTTTAATTATGGATAGCTTACATGCTTGCTCCTTGGTTAGAAAGGCTGTTCTCTTTATGGTAGATGAAGCTACATCCTTCCTCAGCTGTAGGCTGAAACCATTTCTAGACAGCATAGAAAGAGGCTGAACCAAAGGAATAAAGAGAAACAAATTGTCTGAGACTTAAACTGCTGAGTTTATTTTTAAAAGAAATGTTTCTAAATTATGTAGTAATTTCTCTGTAGTTCTATCTCAGGATTGCATTTTAGAAAACCTCTAGCACTTGAGTCAAAATAGTCCACATTGTCTTTAGTATATATTGCCGGGGAAGCTAGAGCAATGCATCCCCTTACAAATTTGCAACCAATCACATTGCTAAAACAAAAGTTCACCAGTATGAAGTTCTGCATTTTAATTACTATACATACAATATATTCTTTGATTACACAAGCTATTTATTAAATACTGTACTGTGAATTTATAACCTCTTGACAACAGGAAGTATTTGTTTCAGATAACAATCCACAATACTAATGATTTTAAAAAAAGACTATAATTGACATTGCAATAATAAAAAGAAACATCATGAATTTCAATGAAGGTTACTTTTTACTGAAATGCGAAATGCTTACAATGAGGTTATCCATGAATCTTCAGAGTGGGGAAGAGAGGGTGTAAAATTATCTCATTGAGAAGGCATTACTGCATAGTTTAAAAAAAGGTAAGAGAAATATCAGCTTTTTAAAAACAAAATGACCTTTACTCAAATTATGCATAGGTTTGGCATTTCCTCAGTTGTGCCAATCACTACAGTATTACAAGGTGAGAAAGCTACAGTGACAAACGTAGAGCTGTCATCTTGTGAGATCCACATTACCTTGCACATACCATTTTAAAATTGCAGTAACTTGAACAGTAACTCTATTGTTGCCAGATGGAAAAAGAAAATGATACCAGCTCAAAAGGTGATTTACAGCAGGTGGATCTGGAGGTGAAGAATGGACCATCTGCATTCAGACACTATGTACAAACTTATAGATAACGGAGATAAAAAAGTACCCAACATCACCCTCATCCGAATGGCTACTTTCTTACACAGGTGCATCCAGCCCATCATGCAAACATCAAGTGTCTACCACATGCAGAGATTCTACCTCTCCCCAGTATTGCAAAGGATGGGTCTGGCCATATTGCCACAATACACTCAAAGAAGTCGGACCACACTATATTATCTAAGCATCATGAAGAGGTTGATGTAGAAAAACATCTTTGACCAGACATCCATCAGGCAATGGGTCATCACGCAACATAATGGAGGCCTATGGCAATACAAAGGAGTCGAACTGAAGTATCAGCACCTCTGCACCTTGAGTAATGTTCTCTCAAGGTGAACGTAGTGTGGAAGAGACTATTTTCTACCTCCTTATAGAATGTGCCCTTGCAAACAAAGTCTGGAAAGAGATGCATTAGTTTTTGTTAAGGTTCAACCCGAACAGCTCCGTGATGCAGGATTCTGTTGTACGTCCTGTTCTCCTGAATGCAGAGTGACAAACATCAACAGAGAGCATTATCAACTCAGTGAAAGACGCTCTTTGGTCTGCACAAAACTTGCTGGCATTCCTGCACATGGAGTTGTGCTTGATTGAATGTCAACTGCAAAACTCCAGTCCATGTGCCAAGGGATGTAAGAATATTTGAGGTAGGCATTCTAGAGACACAATGTGAAAAGCTCATTTCCTAATGCCTCTCAGTTGTAGTGTACCCACAGACTGGCAAATAGCCCTCTTCGCACCCAACCAAGAACATACAGGGTAAATCAAGACTATAAAAAGGGTTTGACGAACCTCAGTGAGACCTGTTGTATGGAGAACTTTACATCAACTACACCGACTATAGGTTATCATTTGAAATGTTTTGCTGAACATGAAGACTGTTACAATCAAACATGCGGAATTTGTTTGCAAATCCTGTAATATTTAAATTGAAATCTGACGTTCTCCAGCATAATATCCTCTCAACTTCTAATAGAACAAAAATCATGCACTTCTCATTTAGTGAGGATCTTGATCAGATGGGCCGATGGGCAGAGAAGTGGCAGATGGAGTTTAATTCAGATAAATGTGAGGTGCTGCATTTTGGGAAAGCAAATCTTAGCAGGACTTATACACTTAATGGTAAGGTCCTAGGGAGTGTTGCTGAACAAAGAGACCTTGGAGTCCAGGTTCATAGCTCCTTGAAAGTGGAGTCACAGGTAGATAGGATAATGAAGAATGTGTTTGGTATGCTTTCCTTTATTGGTCAGAGTATTGAGTACAGGAGTTGAGGGGTCATGTTGAGGCTGTACAGGACATTGGTTAGGCCACTGTTGGAATACTGCATTCAATTCTGGTCTCCTTCCTATCGGAAAGATGTTGTGAAACTTGAAAAGGTTCAGAAAAGATTCGAGGGTAAACCCTGGTAAACCTTGCCAGGGTTGGAGGATCTGAGCTACAGGGAGAGGCTGAACAGGCTGGGGCTGATTTCCCTGGACCATTGGAGACTGAGGGGTGACCTTATTGAGGTTTACAAAATTATGAGGGGCATGGATAGAATAAATAGACAAAGTCTTTTCCCTGGGTTCGGGGAGTCCAATACTAGAGGGCATAGGTTTAGGGTGAGAGGGGAAAGATATAAAAGAGACCCAAGAGGCAACTTTTTCACGCAGAGGCTGGTACGTGTACGGAATGAGCTACCAGAGGATGTGGTGGAGGCTGGTACAATTGCAACATTTAAGAGGCATTTGGATGGGCATATGAATAGGAAGGGTTTGGAGAGATATGGGCTGGGTGCTGGCAGGTGCAACTAGATTGGGTTGGGATATCTGGTCGGCATGGACACGTTGGACCGAAGGGTCTGTTTCCATGCTGTACATCTCTATTACTCTAATAATACTCTCTTACCAAGTTATCCTGCATTCCAGGAATAAATATTTCTTGCACTTTGATCCAACATTTCACACATGAATCTATCCCAGCCTTAAATATACACAAAGACTTAAATATACAAAAGTTCCAAAGTCACAACCCTCAAAGAAGAAATTCCTACTCACCTCAGTCTTAAATTGGCAACCCTTTATTCCGAGACTATGCCCTCTTGTTCTAGACTCTCCCAGGAGGGGAAACATCTACAGACAAAGCTCTCAGACCAATCAGATCACTGGAAACAAATTAATTTTTTATAAGGAAATTGTTTGTGCCTGACAACAAAGTGATCCGTAATGCTTGGGAAGAGGAATTGGCTCAGATTCCCTTACACTAGAAGCTACTGATCTTGCTGTGCATACACACTTAATAGATTCCAGGTGCTACCCATATGGAGTGGGCAAGATTGGGTATCCAGTCAACTCAGGTCATTTTTGGCCACTTCACAGGGCACGATGAAAAGCATGCACCTTTCAGTTCTACCTTGGTGTACAAAACAGGGCAACTATTGCAGGAAGTTGTTGAACAAAAGGAAGATTTAAAAGGATACTGTACAGCAATTAACTTATACTACAGCATTAAATTCTGGGTGCTAGTCATCTGCACAAGACATCAATATTGCTACAACTGATTGAAAAGCAAATGTAAAAACCTATGTTACATTCAGTACCTTTAGTTGAAACCGGAAATGAAATGTATCCTCAAGATTTTCTTTTGTTTGTTTTTATTTAAGAAACTAGACGAAACTGCAAAGTTCACAAATATTTGTAAATGAATAGTTTAATTTGGGTTTTTGGCCATAAGCAATACACTTTAGAAAAGAAGATACTGAGATTGACTAAAATAGTACCAAAATTTCAGCTACAGAGAGATTAGAGGGGCTGGATTTCTTCTCAGTAGAAATGTTTAGGGAAGTTTGAAGTGTTCAGAAGGAATCATTATAGATAAATTAAACTAGCCACTAAAGGGGGCCGAATGGCCTGTTTCCACACTGTAAGTAATCTAATCTAATCTAATCAATAATCAAAGAATATAGATTGAAGATAACTGGCAAATGGATACAGGGATTTAAAAAAACTCAGCAAATTTATTTTTATTAATTCATTGGATCTGGCTGCCTGTTACTCATTCCTAATTTTCCTCGATAAGCTGATGCTGGGATGGTATCCTCAACCACTGCAGTTGTTGTGGTTGTTGTTATTTATTTCAAAACAAACCGTTCAGTAATGTTCTGACAACTCCACAGCACAACTCCTCAATACAGACCTCCTGGCTCAGAGGTAGGAACACTACTAGATTCTTTGTTGTGGTGTATACACCCACACAGTAATTAGACTTTTGTAGAATTGGTTAGGTACAACCTAACCAATAATTAGACTTAGTTAGGTACAACCAAGTGGCTTGTTAAGTCCACCTTACTTGTGCAGCGTTCAATCGAGTAAGGAAAGCAGGTTTCCTTCCCTAAAAGGGCAAAATTGAATCCGTTGGGCTTTTAGGATAGGGGTTCTGATGGAGAATCGTACTGAGCTAAATGTTAATGGTTTCTCTCTCCACAAATTCTGCCAGGCACACTGAATTTTCAAGCAATTTTCGGCCTGTATTGAAAATCTCTAGTATTCGTAGAATGTTGCTTTTGTCTTAGGGTCTGTAGGATATTGGGGATACATGTTCACAAACACAGAAAACAAGCACACGAATGCAGCAAGTATTCAGGAAGGCTAATGGAATGTTGGCTCTTATTTTAAGGGGTTGGAGTATAAGAGTAGGGAAGTCTTACTGATACTATATGAAGTGCTAATGAGGCCACATCGAGGAGTAGTGTGAGCAGTTCTGATCCCCTTATTTAGGTGAGAGTCTAGGACAAGATGGCATAGTCTCAAAACAAAGGGGTTTCAATTTAGAACTGAGATGAGAAGGAATTTCTTCTCAGAGGGTTGACTGTCTTTTAAGGCTGGGATAGATAGATTCTTGATTTGTAAGGGAACTCAAGGATTACAGGGAAAAGGTAGAAAAGTGTAAATGAGGAATGTAGAATTAGCCAAGATCCTAATGAATGACAGAGCAGACTCAAAGTGTCAAATAGCCAACTTCTGTTCTCTCTTATGGTCGAATGGTGGCATAATTTCAAAGTTTGTACGCACAACAACCTGAAAATGTAATAAACAAAAAGGAGGATACAAACTATCACAGGATATAGATTGCTTGGTGAAATTTCAAATAAACAGCAGATGCAATTTAAATGCAGGACAGTGTGAATGTTTGGGTTTTGCAAGTGAATGAAGGGAAGAAATACAAACAAACCAAATTATATATTTTAAAAAAGGTTCAAGAACAGAGATACACAGATCTTTGAAATACGGACAAGTGACAAAGGCTGTTAAAATGTGTACAGGACATAGATCTTGACAAATAGAAATCTCCAACAGATGATTGGGTGAGAGTTACTGCTCTAGACATCAAGATAACATTTAACAGGTGTCAGTGGGAAGCAAGGGAAAAACTCTCCAATGCTTGGAGTTATACCTAGCACAATGGAATATTATTGCAGTCAGTCAATCATCTCAGCCCTAGATTATCATCACACAACTATTTCAGGGTAGGATCCGAGGCACAACCACTTTCATCTTTTTCAATGACTTTCCTCGATCGCAAGGTCAGAGGTGAGAATAAGACCATAAGATATAGGAGCAGAAATTAGGCTATTCAGCCCATTGAGTCTGCTCTGCCATTCAATCATGGCTGACAGGATCTTCAATCCCATTTTCCCGCTTGCTCCCCGTAACCTTTGATCACCTTGGATGATCAGGAACTTATCTATCTCTGTTTTAAATATGACCACTCCTCCTCAGCATTCTGTGGCAATGAATTTCACAGATTCACCACTCTCTAGCTAAAGATGATTCTCCTTTTCTCTGTTCTAAAAGGTTTTCCCTTCATTCTAAGGCTGTTCCCTCGGGTCCGCGTCTCTCCTGCCAATGGAAACATCTTCCTAACTGGATGTAGGTTTGCTTGCTGAGCTAGAGGGTTCGTTTTCAGATGTTACATCACCATTCTAGGTAACATAGTCAGTGATCCTCTGGATGAAGTACTGGTGACATAGCCCCCTTTATATTTATGTATTTATTTTACCTTGGGTTTGTGATGTCATTTCCTGTTTTTTTCTCAGGGGGTGGTAAATGGGATCCAAGTCAATGTGTTTGTTGATAGAGTTCCAGTTGGAATGCCATGCTTCTAGGAATTCTCTGTTTGGCTTGTCCTAGGATGGATGTATTCTCCCAGTCAAAGTGGTGTCCTTCCTCATCTGTATGTAAGTATACTAGTGAGAGTGGGTCATGTCTTTTTGTGGCTAGTTGATGTTCATACATCCTGGTGGCTAGTTTTCTGCCTGTTTGTCCAATGTAGTGTTTGTTACACTTCTTGCAAGGTATTTTGTAAATGATATTAGTTTTGCTTGTTGTCTGGAGAGGGTCTTGCAAGTTCATTAGCTGCTGTTTTGGTGGATTTGTGGGTTACCATGATGCCAAGGGATCTGAGTAGTCTGACGGTCATTTCAGAGATGTTCTTGATGTAGGGGAGAGTGGCCAGGGTTTCTGGACATGTTTTGTCAGCTTTGTGGGGTTTGCTGTTGAGAAATCTTCCCAACGTCCACTTTGTCCAGACCATTCAGTATTCTGTAAGTTTCAATCAGATCCCTCATTATCCTTCTAAACTCCATCCACTATAGTCCCAGAGACCTCAAACATTTCTCATATGTTAAGCCTTTCCTGTCTGGGATCATTCTTGTGAACCTCCTTTGGACCTGCTCCAGGGCCAACATATCTTTCCTGAAGTATGGGACCCAGAAAAGCGGCATGGTGGCTCAGTGGTTAGCACTGTTGCCTCACAGCACCAGGGACATGGGTTCAATTTGAGTCTTGGGCAACTGCCTGTGTGGAATTTGCACATTCTCCTTGTGTTAGTGTGGGTTTCCTCTGGGTGCTCCGGTTTCCTCCTACAATCCAAAGACGTGCAGGCCAGGTGAATTGGCTGTACTAAATTGCCCACAGTGTTAGGTGCATTAGTCATGGTAAATATAGGATAGGGGAATGGGTCTGGGCGGGTTACTCTTCGGAGGGTCAGTACAGACTTGTTGGGCTGAAGGGCCTGTTTCCATGCTGTAGGGAATAGAGAAAAAAATTGCTCACAGTACTCTGCTCTGACCAGAGCCTTAAAGCCATAGAAATACATCTCTGCTTTTCTATTCTAGTCCTAGAGATGAATGATAACTTTGTATTTGTCCTCCTAACTACCAAATCAACCTGCAAGTTTACCTTAAGAAAAACCAAAGGACTCCCAAGTCCCTTTGCACTTTAGATTTCCGAATTTTCCCCCCATTTAGAAAATAATCCATGCCTCTATTCTTCCTACTAAAGTGCACAACCTCACACCTTTCCCCATTATACTTCATCTTCTTTGCCCACTTTCTTAACCAGTTTAAAGCTCTCTGCAATCTCCATTACTCAATACTACCTGCCCCTCCACCTACCTTTGCATCATCTGCAAACTTAGCTAGAATGCCCTCAGTTCCTTCATCAAGATCATTAATGTATAAAGTGAAAAGTTGTGACCCAAACACTGAACCTTGAGAAACACTACTAGTTGCCAGATTCCATCCTGAGAAGGATCATTTTATCCCCACGCTCTACCTTCTGCCAGACAGCCAATATTCTATCCACGGTAGGATCTTGCTTCTCACACCATGGGCCCTTATCTTACTCAGCAGCCTCCTGTATGGCACCTTATCAAAGGTCCCTGGAAGTCCAGATAGATGACGTTCATTGGCCCTCCTTGGTCTAATGTGCTCATTACCTTGTTAAAGAATTCTAACAGATTTGTCAGGTATGACTTCCCCTTGATGAAACCCCCATGCTGACTTTACCCTATTATGCAGTTCCAAGTATTCAGAAATGTCATCCTTCGCAATGGACTCTAAAACCTTACCAATGACTGAGGTCAGGCTAATCAGTCTATAATTTGCTATCTTTTGCCTTGCTCCCATCTTAAACAGAGGGGTTACATTCGCGATTTTACAGTTCTCTAAGACCCTTCCTTGACTCCAGTGATATCTGAAAGATCACTACTAAAGTCACCACTATCTCTTCAGCTATTTCCTTCAGAACTCTAGGGTAAAACCCATCTAATCCAGGCAATTTATCCACTTTCAGCCTTTTCAGTTTTTTCTGGCACATATTCCTTAGTATGGCTGCCATTGTAATCTCTGCCCCCCGACTCTTGAATATTTGGGATATTACTCATGTCTTTCACCGTAAAGACTGACGCAAAGTACTGATTCAGTTCCTCAGCCTTTCCTTGTTCCCTATTACTACTTCTCCAGCATCATTTGCCAGCAGCCCAGTGTCCACTTGTGCCTCTCTTTTACCCTTTATATATCTAAAGAAACTCTTGCAATTTTTCCTAATATTATCGGCTAGCTTACCCTCATACATAATTCTCTCATACATAATTCTCTCTTCCTTAGTTCTTTCTTCATTGTTCTCCGTTGGTCTTTGTAGACTTCCCAATTCTCTGGCTTCCCACATTATATGCTTTCTCTTTTGCTTTTATGCTGTCCCTGACTTCCCTGGTCAGCCATGGTTGGCTCATCCTCCTTTTTTGTACGCTTCTTTTTCCTCAATAAATTTGCTGTGTCTTGAATTACTCCCAAACTCCCCATTGCGGTTCCACTGTCTTTACTGCTAAGCACCTCTCAGTCAAATCCGGTCAGCTTCTCCCTCATGCCTCCGTAGTTACTTTTATTCAACTGTACTAACGTTACATCTGATTCCACCTTCTCCCTTTCAAATTACACAATAAATTCTATCATATTATAGCCACTGTCTCGAAAGGGTTCCTTCACCTTAAGCTCCCCTTTCAAGTCTGCCTCACTGCACAACACTAAATACAGCATTGCCTGTTCTGGGTCCACCACAAACTGTTCCAAAAAGATGTTCACTGATAACTGCACAATGGTCAGCACTATTTACTACTCAAATACTGAAGCAGTCTAGAGTCTGCCACAAAAAGATGGGAAAACATCCAGCTTTGGGGTGGTAAATGCCAAACAATGACCACCACCATATGTGCCAACAAAAGAGGACCTAACCATCACTCCTTGACAGTCAATGGCCTTAAAATCTCCAAGTCCACCAATATCAACATCCGAGGGGAGGGGCTACCATAGACCAGAAACTGCACAGGAAAAAAGTTAGAAGTTTAGACAGTAATTAATCAAACTCATCAAAGCACACCAGTCAAGAGTCTGATGGAATCTCCTCCACTTGCCTGAATAGGTACAATTCCAACAATACAAGAAGCTTGACACCATCCTGAACAAAGCAACTCAGTTGCCTGGAAGCTCCAACATTTACTCCCTCAATCACAGTTGCACAGTGTGCAACAAAGATCCAAAGCATTAGCCCACCAGGGCTCCTCTGAAAGCACCTTCCAAACTCACGACCTCTTCCTAAACAAAAAGGACAAAAGCAACATATGCATGGGAACACTACTACTTCAAGTCAGCCTTATCCTGAACTGCAACTATATCGTTCATTTTTAAAACGTTTCAGAGTCCATATCCTAGAATTCCTTTTCTATGGATGTCGCTCCATCCCAAGAACTACAGTGTTTCAAGAAAGCAAATCACCACCATCCTCTCTAGGATAATTAAGGATGGGCAATAAATGCTGCCTTAGGCATCAAGACAATAAATGATGAAAAATATACTAACGTTTTATAAGTCACAAGTTAAGCTTCAGCCAAAATATCAGATTCTGAACTGCACACCCAGAAGTAGGATGCCAAGGTCTTAGAGAAAATGAAGACATTTATTAGAATCCAGAAAATCTGCTCTCAACATTAGAACAGAGGTTAAGGAGAGATTTGATGGAAGCTTTCAAAGCTAGGAATTGAGGGCAGCGCGGTGCTCAGTGGTTAGCACTGCTGCCTCACAGCACCAGGGTCCTGGGTTCGATTCCCGCCTGTCTGTGTGGAGTTTGCACATTCTACCGATGTCTGCGTGGGTTTCCTCCGGGTGCTCCGGTTTCCTCCCACAATCCAAAGATGTGCAGGCCAGGTGAATTGGCCATGCTAAATTGCCCATAGTGTTAGGTGCATTAGTCAGGGGTAAATGTAGGGGAATAGGTCTGGGTGGGTTGCTCTTGAGGGTTGGTGTGGACTTGTTGGGACGAAGGGCCTGTTTCCACACTGCAGGGAATCTAATCTAATCTATGAAGGATGCGTAGGTTAAGTTATTTTATTTTACATTGGGATTAGTGCTCAGCACAAACGTCATGGGCCAAAGGGCCTGTTCTGTGCTGTACTTTTCTACATTCTATGTTCTTTCATTTTATTTACATTATCAGACTATAAAGTTTAAGATAACTAGTCAATGAAAATGAAAAGGGAGGAAAGGAACAGTGACACGGTACATTAAACCAATCTGAAATGCAACATTGGAATTGATGGTATCAGGAAATTCAATTACAGCTTTCAAAAGGAAATGGTTTATATACTCAAAAACGAGAATTACAGGGCTGTTGTAAAAGAGCAGATAGAGGCGCCTTTACAGAGTTGGCAGAAAAATACTATACAATTCCGTGCTTATTCATGTGCCTGCAGATTTCCTCGGCACATCACACCATATTGGGTGCACTGGGGATTTATCACTAATTCCCGAATTAATGCTAGCCTGGATGCAGAGAATAGGAGCTGGGTAGGCACTAAGCACAACACAATGCTCTTTCTTCTGTTTTAGCAACACAATCTTTCCTATGTGGGAGAGTCTGCCCCAGTGCACAAGCAAGGAAAACCGATTATTGACTTTGAAACTGATCTACACTGGAAGAAAAGGCTGGAATTCCACATTCCTCGGCCACACCACAATTGTATAAAACAATTAAACATGCAGTTCAACTCACAGGTAGTCGTCCAATCCAGGGTAATAATGATGCTGCTGCCCCTCGCTCAGCGTCACAGAGAATTTTATTGCTCCTGTGAACTGTAATGTTATCCCTGGGGTTTGTGTGTGAGTGTAGGAGGATGTGCGTAGGCCTCAGCCTGAGGCCTAAAGCGGTTGCAGAAACCACTGACCGGCGTCGGTGCATCTGACGGCAGATCCGGTTCCCCCCCCCTCCCTTCAACGTTTTTTGGGTTTTTTTTTTCTCTAGCTCTGTCACACTACTTTTCTCCCCTCACTCTGAACCGGATTACTCGTTCACCGATCGCTGTTTTACTTCTTTTTTGCGCCTCTCGTAATGTATTTTTTTTAATACCTCCCCAACCCCGCGCCTCTTCAAAAAGCGCAGGCGACCGTTTGGTCACCCGGGGAGACGAGGCAGCCAATCAGGAAGAGGCTGGCTCGCCACCGCCCCCAAAGATCTGGCCCCGCCTGCTAGACGTCACACCGCGTGGGGGCAGCTTGAACACGGCCTAACCAACCACCATGCTTGCTCTTTCGAGTTGGCCAATCATAACGTGGATGGCTCAGGCTGTCTCGCAACTACCCTCTACTGGGCACCGCCTACTCGGAGGAGTTATCGCGATAATTTAAAGCCTGTTCCCATAGCTACTATAATCGATGTGTCTTCGACTCCGGGCAGAAAGGAGAAAGTCCTGAGCAACGAAGTTCGTGCAGCCCAGTTGGTGAAAGTTACAACGAGACTTTGAGGAACCAAACTTTGCAAAGACTTAATTTACAAAGAGAGTGATGTACTTTTTTCCCCATCATGAACAAAGAAAATTTACAGCCCAGGAACAGGCCCTTCAAGCCTGAGCCGATCTAAATGTACTGTCTAAAGGAGAGTCCTACTGGGCTCAAAGTGTTAAGTTTTGTCTTTTCCCCGCCACAGATGCTGCTGAGTTTTTCCATTTTTTTTGTTCGACTGTAAATCAATTTTATTAGCTTTGTAATAAAAGCAAGCTACAACAATGCTGGAAATCCGAAATAGTTTTAATTTACTCTATTAATAAGCTTCAGAATATGGGTTCTGATGTAGTCATTATCAGGCTCGAAATATTAACTCCTTGGGACGGCACGGGTTAGCACTGCTGCCTTACAGCGCCAGGGACGAGGTTCGATCCCTGCCTCCGTCGATTGTGTGGAGTTTGCAAGTTCTCCCTGGGTCTGCGTGGGTTTCCTCCCATTATTCAAAAAGATGTGCGGGTTAGGTGAATTGGCTACGCTAAATGAATGGGTCTGGGTGGGTTACTCTTCAGATTGTCGGTTTGAACTTGTTGGGCTGAAGGGCCTGTTTCCACCCTAGAGGGAATCTAATCTTCACAGATATTGCCAGACCTACTGAATTTCTCCAACAGTTTGATTTTACTTCAGATTTTCACATTTCGGTTTTAGTTTTAGTTCAGGGTTTTTGTTTTTGCTTTAAATTCTTTAGATTCTTCCTAGTCTCCATATGGGTTAGGACTCTTGTTGATAGAACTCTTAGCTCTGAATTCAAATTAGATTCCTGGACTTAAGTATATAGCCTACCCAAGAATGAAACATTCTTGGCGATCTCTGGAATCCCAAATTTCTTTATATCCAATTAAGTATTTTTTTGAAATGTACTCGTCATGTAAGTGATGCAGCAAGCTGCACATTGTCTATAAACAGCAATGGGCTCACAACTGGGGAATCCATTTCTGTGATGTTGGTTCATAGGTGCTTATTGGCTCAGGAAAACAGGAATAACTTCTTTTTCTTCAATTAACAACATGGGATGTTTTACATCTAACTGAGAGGGGCACACAGTTCCTGGGTTTGCCAACACATCTGAAATGCAGTACCTCTGACAATGCAGCATGCCTTCAGGAATGGAGTGTGAACTGTGTTCAGGTCTCTAGAAAGGGAAATTAATCCTCAGAGGTGAGGATGGTACCAATATTTTTCTCTATTCTTTGATGGAAGTGGGTATCACTGACATGGCCAGCATTTATTGCCCCATTCCTAACTTCCCTTCAATTGAACAGCTTGCAGTCCCATTTCAGAGGAGATTTTAGATTTAAGAGTCATTGCTGTGACTCTGAAGTCACATGTCGGCCAGACCAGGTAAAGACAAAGGGTATCAGTGAACCAAATGAGGTTTTATTTCAATTGATGACCATCATGGTCAATGTCAATGAAACTAGTTCTCAACCCCAGACTGTTTTTGTGCTGTACATCTCTGTGACTCTATATAGTTCTTAACTGAATTTGAATGAGTATTAGACTGGCCTCTGCATTACTGGTTCAGTGGATTCACCACAACACAATGATCTCCCCTCAACTGATCCACAGTTGACAGTATGAACTGAAGCACTGTCTCATTATTGTAAGATGTGGTTTTGATGAGATATTAAACTGAGGCTCTATCTGAACAATCAGACAGACTAAACAAAGTGCAATTTTATGGGAAACTTTCCTCTTTAAACATTGCCCCAATTAATAGCACCAGAAACTATTTTACCAATCATTAATTTCACTGTTGTTTATAGGGCTCACTCTGTGTTCAACAATAGCTGTCACACTGACACTTCCTGATTTCAGTGCTCAGTACAACTTCTCTTTCCTGAACATTTAGTGTTCGAGAAGTGTATCAGAATAGCTCAAGTTAAGTTATTATCAAGGCTACATGTGTGGAAGCCAAGTTTCCAATTTTGCATAAACCTGGCTTTTTAATATTGTTAATATAAAGTATAAAAGGAAGTAATGTGTTCCAATTAAACTGCAAACATCTGGCTGTATGAAGTCAAAAAACGCAACCAACAATGTTACATTTATACAGCAACTTTAAAATAGCATAACACCTACAAAGCACAGAACTGGAGCGTTTTCAAACAGAACTTCACATTCTGCCACTTAAGACGATATTTGGGGATATCAGTAAAAGCTCGAACAAAGACAAAGATTTTGAGGAGCATCTTAAAGGAAGAAGGAAACACTGAAAACTGAAGAGGTTTAGGGAGTGAATTCCACAGCAGGTAATGTGACAGCATACAATAATGAAGCAATTAAAATCAGTGATACACAAGAGGGCAGAATTGGAGAACAGATATTTATAAAATTGCAAATAGGGAGGGTAGGAAAAGCCATAGAAGGATTTGATCATAGAATGAGAATTTAAAATTGAGGTGTTGCTTAACTGGGAACCAATAAATCAGAGTGCATTGGGGTGATGGGTAAGTAGAATACAGGTAACAAATTTACAATTAGCTTTAAGTTTATGGAAGTTGAGAGGCCGGTTGGAACAGTCAAGTCTACAAGGAAAGGCACGGATGATGAATTCAGCTATTTAGAAACTATGGGGATGCAGTACAAATGACAGTCCTAGTGATGGCAATCCCTTATAGCAACCTCATCTTAGGGGGTCAAATTCAACACCCAAGATTGTGAATATTCTGGTTTGGTTTCAGACAGTAGCCAGGAAGAGGAATGATGTGGCTCAAGCATAGATTTTGCAAAAGAGACTGAAGAGAATAGGTTTGAACTTTCCAATACATGACTGAGTTGGAAGAAATTTTGCTCATCTAAGATTAAATGTTGGACAAGCAGTTAAATAATTTATAAACAATGAACATTGAAAGCAATTTTCATAGCATCTAATTAGCTTAATTTATTTCAAATCATCTTCATGTATATACGACAACTTGTGTACGAAAATAGATTATCTGAATTATACTTCTGGAGAATCTATTTTCTAATTAACTCAACTACAATGTTGAGGTTAATTAGTATAAAATATTGCACATTATCACACAAAGTAGTCAGGCCTTTGGACTTATTAATGATAAAGGTAATAAAATTACAATATAATATCACATCTTAGATGCTGATTCTGTTTCCCTCTTCAGCTACTTGTTTGGACTGAAACCATCAAAAACTGCTGAGTAGCTTCAGAACCCACGTAAGAAAAGGATGAACTTACGTGGTTATGGGTTTGGAAGGTGTTTGTGGGATCACTTAGCTCTGTCTATCACTTGCTGCTTCTGCTGTTTGACACACAGCTGAGTTCTGCTTGGTAGCTTCACCAAGCTGCCATTTTATTTTAAGGTATGATGGGTGCTGCTCCTGGCACACCCTCCTGCACTCTTCATTCAACCAGAGTTGTTGTCTGGTTTAATGGTAATTGATGATGGCTTGATCTGATAAGGATCTTTGGTGAATTTCTGCAGTGCATCTTGTAGGTAGTACACACTGCTGCTCCTGAGCATCCATGGTAGCAAGAACAGTTGTTTATGGATATGATGCCAGTTGAGCCATTTTGTTCTGGATGGTGTCAAGCTTCTTGAGTGTTCTTGAAGCTTCACTCCTCCAGACAATTGGGAGGCATTCCAACACACTCCTAACCAGTGATGGTGGACAAACTTTGGGGAATCAGGAGGTGAGTCACATTGTCAGGTAAATGCCAGTGTTATAGATGTAATGAAACAGTTTGGCTAGGAGTGCAGCAAGTTCTACAGCATAAGTCTTCAGTCCTATTGCCAGGATGTTGTCAGGACCCATAGATAGTGTCCAGAGCTTCCACTATTTCTTGATATCACGTGGAGTGGACTGAATTGGTTGAAGACTGGTACCTGTAATGCTGGGGACCACTGGGAGGAGGCAAAAATGGATTGCCCACTCAGCATTTCTAGCTGAAGAGTGCTGTGAATGCTTCAGCCTTATCTTTGCACTGATGTGTTGGGCTCTTCTATTATTGAGGATGGGATATTTGTGAAGCCGCCTCCTTCAGCGAGTTGTTTAGATGTCCACCACCATTTGCAACTGGATGTGGGAGGACTACAGAGCTTAGATTGGATATGTTGTTTGTGGGATCACTTAGCTCTGTCTATCACTTGCTGCTTCTGCTGTTTGACACACAGCTGAGTTCTGCTTGGTAGCTTCACCAAGCTGCCATTTTATTTTAAGGTATGATGGGTGCTGCTCCTGGCACACCCTCCTGCACTCTTCATTCAACCAGAGTTATTGTCTGGTTTAATGGTAATTGATTATGGCTTGATCTGATAAGATAATCTGATTTAGTGAAAGTGGCTGAGAGATAAACCTCCAGCTCTTCTTCAAATAATGACCATGGGATGTTTTGTGTTCACCTCAGAAGGTAGGTGGGATGTCAGTTTAATTTCTCATCTCCAAGACAGCTTCTTAAAGTGCAGCACTGTCTTAAAACTTAACAGGGTTTTCTGCTCAAATGTTCAGAGTGGGATTTAAGCCCCACAACCTTCAGAGTCTGACATGAGAATCAAAGATAACACGTCCATCATCAAGATCACGTCCATCCATCAGTGGTTCAGTCACTAACCTAAACTCCTATATTATGGAACACCACATTGATGGTTTCATCACCTTAAACCTGAACCTTTCCAATACTTGTACTGGTAAATTCATATAACCTACAACTGATTCAGATCTCAAAGGCCTGTGTCCCATCAAAATCCCACTCTTTTCTCAACTCTCCAGATCTATTTATCAGCTTTGCAATTCTGATTTTCAAATCACTTCATTCATTCCACCCTTCCCCTTAGACGTTCTTCCACCCATCGACCCAGCATAACACCATGAGAATAGAAGCAATAGTCGGTCTCTTGAGCCAACTCTGTTCTGCTGTTCAATGTCTGATCTGATAATCCTCAACTCAACTTTCCTGCCTTTTCCTCACATCTTCTCTGATTAAAAATCTGTCTCAGCTTTAAATATACTTTAGCCAGTAAAGAATTCCACAGATTCACTTGCCTCAAAGAAATTCTTCCATATCCATCTTAAATGGGTAACTCCTTGCTCAGAGATTATGCCCTCTGGTTCTCGAGTCCCCCGCAAGGAGAATTATCTTTCAGCATCAACTCTGTCAAGCCTCCTAAGAATCTTATGTTTCAATAAAGTCACCTCTCATTCCTCTAAACTTCAATGAGTGCATGGCTAACCTACTCCACCTCTCTTCATAAGAAAACCTCTCCAGCCTGGGATCAATCTAGTTAACATTGTCTGGATGCTTCCAATGTCAGTATATCTTTCCTTAGGTGAGGAGACCAAACTGTTCACAGTATTCCAGCTATGATCTGACTAGTGCCTTGTGTAATTTTAGCAAGACATTCCCTTCCCCCCCACCCCCTATTTTTATACTCCATTTCCTTTGAAATAAAGGCCAACATTCCATTTGCCATCGTTATTACCTGGTGAATTTATATGCTAACTTTTTGAGATTGATGCACAAGGACTCTCAGATGTCTCTCTTCTCCGTAGCTTCCTTCAGTATTTCTCCACTTAAATAACAATCAGCTTCTCTATTCTTCCTGCTAAAGTACATTACTTAATATTTTCCCACATTATATTCCATCTGCCAAGATTTTGCCCACTCACTTAATCTGTTTATACCCCTCTGCAGACTTTGTTTCATCCTCACAACTTGCCTACCCATGTATTTTTGTGTCATCTACAAACTTGGTATTTCCTTCACCCAAGTTACTGGTAAATATTGTAAATAACATGGGAAATGTTTCCTTGAGCTTCTAATGTAGACCCAATTAGACCATCCACTGTAATAAAAGTACAGCATTTAGCTATTCTTCCTCTGAACTCATCTTTCTTCCCACTTTCAAAAATCTACCCAAACTCACCTCCTTTCTTAGTGCAAGCTGGACATTAGCATTCCTGTTCCAGGCAAAGTTCAAAAGCTGGGATAGAAGTCTCATTTGTATCTGTGGGTAATATGTTTGTTTATCCAGGTTCTGGTGAGCATGCAGCTACAGTGAGCCATCAACTTGAAGCACTCAGATAGGTATGGAATGGTCGGTATGAGAAATTTAAATAATTACTATATTGCTGCACTATTACATACTCTGAGATTGGGCCCAATATGCGCTATTAATGTAGAATTTAAGTACCTTTACACTGTGTCAAACTGTTATCTACGTGAAATAAAAACAAAGTGCTGGGGAAACTCAGCAGATCTGCAGCATCTGTGGAGACAGAAAAACAGATATAACATTTTGAATCCAATACAACTCTTCTTTGGATCTGTATCCACAGTATTTTTAAAAATCCGAGTGTTCTCCACCCGAATTGGTGCATTTATGTTAACACAGGATATCGAAAGTGGAAAAATGCTTCATTCCCCAGTACTCACCTCCCTCAAGGAGTGAGCAGAAACTCTTCCTTGGAGGGCAAAGTATGTGGGATGGTGAGATAGTTTTCAAAGCAGGTCAGAAGGACCTGTCAATTGAACAAAGTAAAAAACCTTTCCCATGCAGCCAGTCATTAGGGTCTGAAATGCTTTGCCTGACAGCATAGCGAAAGCAGGTTTAATCAAAGGAAATTACAGTCTTATCTGATAAGAACAAATGCATCGAGTTACAGGGGAAAAGGTGAGGGAATGGCACAAGGTGCACTGCTCTCTAGAGAGCCATTGCAGGTATGATGGGCCAAACGATCTAATTCTGCACAGCAACAATTCAATAACATAAAGCACCTTTAATATAACGTCTCAACATGTTTTCCATAAGTAATTATGGAACAAAATTTAATATCAATCCACAATCTGGAAAGTGCAAACAGATTGGGTTGGAGTTCTGGAGTCAGAGGAGATTACAGGGGTAAGGAATGGACAAGGTCATTCAAGGATGAGCAATTTTAAATTTGAAGCATTACAAAAACAGGAGCCAATCCACATCAAGTGAGTACAGTGACTGAAGGGTGAACCAGGCTAGGTGTGAGTCTGGATATGAACATTGGGGTTTGCGGATTAATAAGGTGGAAAAATCATAGAATTGTGCATGTATTTCAAGATTTTTAAAAAACTCTCTTCCCCCCTCCAATGAAAATCCTGGAAGGGTGAAGGACACACTCCCATCCCCTCCCCAACAGGCAGCAGTAAAATACTTGGGTTTTGTTTCTGTGACAGAAGTGCATTCAGCTGAACTGCTTTGAAGCAGTTTCCTAGCAACAGCGTGTCAAAAGGAACAGGGTGAAGTCATGCTCTAGCAGCACTATGGATAGGACGGTGGCTGCACTCCATTTTAATGCCATCTCCTGGATGACAAAATATCCCCATTCCTGATCACTGGAGAGAAAAGTCCACACAGAACATCTGTTACCTGGTTAGTAGGTGACTAATGAATTAAATATGGGAGCAGAGAAATACCGACCATGTATAGTTAGCTCCTCTTATGCTCCAAGAACTTGTCAACAGCCAAGATCCTTTACAGTGTTCAGAAGCTATTTACTATATTTGTGATTGGGAGATTATTATTTATGAACTCACTGTACAGCATCAAAAGTCTAATTGGAGATTTTGGACAAAGTGGGTATTAGTTTCTGCCAACAGAGAAACCTAAGAATGTATTATTATAAGCACTCACATTTCAAGGAGATCTCTCAGATAATCAGTTAATCCAAATGATTTTCAGACCAGTTGCCAGGTGTTTGCATCCTAATCAAGGTTAGATGGGCTTGACAGCAGCTTACAGTGCTGAGGGAGAGGGGAGGACAGCAAAGTTCGAGTACTGCTGCAATGAATTGCACTTAGTGCTGGAATAAGACGGGACTGTGTATTCATCCGATGGCTCTGTATAGGAGAGAAATGCTTGCATTCACTTGACAATGTGCTTTTTGTGACCTCTGGACATCCCAATGACAGCCAAATGAAGCGTAATTATCGTAATGGAGTAAAGGCAGCATGCAATTTGTGCACAGCAAGGTCCCGCAAACAGAATGTGCTAACGACCAATTAATCGGTTGTATGACATTGATTGAAGGATAAACACCCTTTATCTTCAGATGGTGACACATATGATCTTTGATATCCACTTGAGGACTTGGTTTAACAACTCATCTGAATGCAGGACATTCATCAATCCTGAACAGTCAGCTGAAAATTTCCTCTGGACTGTGACTTGAACCCAAAACCTCCTGACTCTGAGGAATGTCCCAGGTACTGTGTAAACAACAGGAAAACTGTAACTCAAGCAGCAAAGTGGGGAGAAACAGTGAGAGATAGGGACCTTTCAGGAAGAAGGGAAGTAAAAAACTTTATGTCAAATTCTATTTTTAAACATGCATCTTCTCCCTCTTTGTATTATGAATTCGGTGTTGGGGAAGGGCTCAGGGGCTCGTTAATTCTGTTGACTAAAGTGTGGTACAGATTAACACCAGGAAACTACATTCATATCCTGTACTAGGTGGGCTAGTTCTGGGAGCTGCTCTCTTCCCTTGCCCCAGAGTGAAACCATGGCAAATGCCATAATTAGCAACCCTCAGGCAATGAGGGTACTGGTGAAGCAAGAGAAGGGGAGGAGAGTCAGCATTGCATCGTACCATGTTGAATTTATTTAAAACCTAAAAAGAAAAACATTCTATCCCTAATTTGTAGCTGTTTAATTAGTATTATCTGATAATTAAAAAAAGTTTTCAAGCTAATATACTGCTTTTATTTTAGCAGCTCAAATGAACTTTTGGAGTAATTTAATTCAAGTTTCTGTTAGCAGAACAACTTTAAATTATCAGGAGGGGGACTGTAAGGGTGGATTCTGCATCAGCGCATCCAATTCTCTCCTCCAGGATACTGTCAAGTAATGTTTGCAAAATTTAACACGTAATTTCATCTGAGCAAAATATCCCCAAACATGCGTGACATGCTCATTCTGTGACCGGATTTAATTTAGAATTAATTACATCTCAAATTCTGCCAAAGTTAACAGTTCAGGTTCTGCATCAATTTATTTTACAACCGGATTCACAGGATGATTATTTTAACATTCAGCAACGAATGTTCAGTCGCTGATCTCACACAAAAAGCAGCTGCTTTTACAGCCATAAGCAGCAGATGACAGGTGCTGATAGCGGAGGAAGATGACTAACAGGAGGATTGTTTTTTTTTGCAATAAAATAAGTTGTTTTTTCCCGTGTAACTCCTGAGGATTTACCATCCGTTACTGCGCAGCATCCCTGGGTTCAATGAGAGACAAGTGCAAATCTCCACCCAATTCTGAAATCAGTGTATTGGCCCTCTGCCAACTGCCTGACACGTGGCACCTAAAAATGAAATGTCTCTGCAATGTTCAGCCCTGCCCAGTTGGGAATCTCCCCAGTGTGGAGAGTGATAAACCAGCGACATTGCCTCCACGCTGTGTGAGCTTATGCCAGGAATGCCAGTTGGGCAGAGTTTGCTAAGAAACGCCATGAATTCAGCACATGCGCCTCACCACTTCCCCAGCTCCACCAGGCCATCAAGAGGAAATATTGCAGCATTTGACAATATACCAAAACATCCAGTTACCCACTACAGGAAAGAACCTTTCATTTCTGTGGAACCTTTCACACCCACAGGAAATTATGTTTAGATGGGTAGTCATTGTTGTAATGGCAGGAAACGGGCAAACAATCAGCCCACAGCAAGATTCCACAAATGGCAATGAGATAGATGTCCACATAGGTTGTTTTCATACTGTTAGTTATGGGATCAATCAGAGATGGTAGACAGGACCTCAGTATTGCATGATCCAAGAGACTGCACTATCAATAATCAGTACTGCACTGAAACTGGATGTTTTTTCAAATTCTTTTACAGGTCGAGAGTTTCATTGACAAATCCAGAATTTTTGCACACATCTAATTGTGCTCGAGAACATGGTTGTGAACTGTTTTGAATCACTGCAGTCCATGTGACGTAGTTACACCTACAATGCTGTTAGGAAATGTATTCAGGATTTTGGCCAAGTGACAGTGAAGAAAAAGTGATATTGTTCCAAGTCAGGATGGTGAGTGGCTTAGAGAGGAACTTGCCCTTGGCCCTCTGGATGGTAGAAGTCGTGGGTTTGAGAGATGCTCTGCTCAAATCTTTGGGATGTCGACTGAACTCCTAACAATCTGACTCAGATGACAGCACTAATTATTGAGCCATGCTTATAATGTTAGATTTCTGTTGCACAGGGTTTAGGGCTGCCCTGGAATAAGTGGTGGGCATCGTATCGGCAATCAGTCTAAAACATGGGGTGTTCTAATCTTAGCCAAAGAATCGAGCACTTAGAACTAAAGTGCTTTATTTAGAAAGGGGAAGAGAAGGAGGTGTCCAAATAAATCTGGATTCCTTTCAACAGCTCGTTACAGCTGGTGACAGGATCAAACCAGCAGAAGGTGTGCAGCAAGTTGGCCCAAGTTTTCCTTCTTGTATTCTGGAAGGTTTTGATAGGAGAGTGAATGGGGAAATAAAAAGATTGCACACAGAATAAGTGACTGTATTGAAACAACAATCTGACTGTGTTTTACTTGTGCAACAGGTACCAACAGTATCAGAAGAATGAGGAGTTAGATCCATTCCACACTTTAGAAAATAAATATACTTGCAAAATGTAATTGCAGGTTACACCACTGTTGAGAATTACAAGCATAATTTATGCTTTTGGGCTAACAAATATACCGACAGGATCATCATGTTATTTTTGTAATTATGTGGGAAATTTACAAGCCCTGGACAATGTTCCTCCCGCCCACTCCTTCACTTCATTTGAGTACAAGGATTTCTCAAAAGCTGCAAAAGCACAAAGTAGTCAGAACCAATTCTTCAAGCAACTCCAAACAGCAAGACTCCATTCAGACCCGTTGGTTCCCTCAGGGCTCTGCCTCAGTGTCCCTGTGGCCTCCCTTATGGCTCTCCTTAGAAAGCAGCTCCTCAATAGCTCCTCTTTTCTTACAGCGCCCATTCTTCTTAGATAGTGACTCTGTAAAGCATCCTGGGACTTTGTAGTGCACTCAAAGGTGCTGTACTAGAGACTTTCACCACATCCGGACATCCCAAACCATCTACTGCCAAATGATGTTTGAAATAAGAAACGGGGGAAAATGTACAACTTTTTATAACAGTACAACTGTTTATACAATGAGCTCTGATCTGAATCTCTCTAACAGGAGTCTCCCCACTGTGAGCGTGTTACATGAACAGTAGGTGTTTATATGATCGAGCTGCCGCTCTGATTTGGAAAAGAGAAGACCGACAGTTGAACATGATAGCGCTCTTTAAATTGATGGAGTAGACACAGAGATGATGTTTCTGTTACTGTTCTGAACAGAGTTAAAATGAGGGAGAAACCAAAGTCAAACGACTGCAAAAGAATGTGTTTTACAAACAGAGCAAGTTTCTGCTTCTGCCACAATTGATGGTATGACCTCGTTGAGTGACTGTCACTCTAATAGGAATCATTTGATTTTATATCAAATTATTGTTCAATACATCAAGCCATCTGCTGTGAGGTTGTTAGCAGGTATCTCTCTGGGGGTCCCTGTTTATTTCCTGTCATCTTCCATTTCCAAATAAATCCATCATAAATGGAGCCAAAGACAGAAGGAAGAGTCGATGTGCCTGTTCAGAGTCTGCAGTGTGTCTGGCTTACATAGCCTCGGACCTAGCAAGAGGGATGATCTGTTAGTTCATGGGGAAGAGTACCCACAAGCAAACCGGCTGGTGCAACTTGCCAGCCATGGGTGAGAATAACCGCATCAACCAGCAGTTCACAACAAGAGGAACAGGAGCAGGCTCCGCCGATGTGCCCTGCCATTCAAATAGATCACAACTTACTGGTTCCTCAACTTCTAGCCATCAATGATCCAAAATAACCTTGATAATTTAAAGAGCTATCTACCGACCTGTTTTAAGTTTCAGTGCAGACAAGTGAGGTTTCTTCTTCCATTTAGACCATCCTTCAGTTCAACCCAACAGATGCGCCACCCTAAATGAGTAGGCATTGGCTGGCTGTGCCCCAGTTCTGCCTCGGTCATCTTTCAATGAGGTGTCCTTGTTGAGACCAGATGAACACAAACTTCTCCCTCCCCAAACAATTTACCTCCTTAGTTGGGTGTGTATGGGGGCAATTATTACTCAATAGCTCTCCACAGCACAGAGTCACATCAAGATTTCATTAAACTAGTTTACCATCTTCTGTCCTTCAGAGTGGATCAGTTTAGAATCTGCCATATCCAGTTAGATGGAGAGCAAAACGCAACCTTGATGTCTTGGGAAAGGTGAAAAGTCTGCTATTAAAGGAGGGGATTTTGGAGGAGATTGCAGAGGGGAAGGGTGCATCCGAATGCAGAGGGGAAGGGTGCATCCGAATACCAAGAGAAGGGTGAAGAGCTGATTGAGAGAGGAAAGGGGAGGCATTGAATGCCAGAGGAGGCTATGGTACTTTCTGTCAAGGAATTTTTGTGCATGCCAGCAGGAAAATGAGCAATGTTGAAGTTAATAGGGAAAGGATTGTGAGGATAGAGAGCAGGTTGGCACAATTCTCCTTGGAGCGAAGGTGGCTACGAGGAGATCTGATAGAGATTTTCAAAATCAAGGGGACTGCATGGAGTAGGTAGAGAGAAACTGTTCCTGCTTTTAAAAAGGATCACAAACAAAAGGGGAGTTTTAAAACTATTTTCAAAAGAAGTAAATGTAAGGTGAATTTTAAAAAAAACTTTCTCACAACAACTGGGTTGGATCAGGAAACACTGCCTGAAAATATAATGAAGGCAAGTTCAATTGAGGCATTCAAAAGGGCAACGGATGATAATTTAAATAGAAACAATGTGCAGGGCAATTGGAAAAAGCAGAAGAATAACACAAATTCATGATGCTCATGTGTAGAGACAGTGCATTTATGATGGGACCCTCTTTGCAGCACAGCAATTCTGAGTTTCTGTGGTAAGGGAAGATTTGATAGAGGTATTTAAAATTATGAAAGGTTTTGTTAGAAGGAATAAGAAGTAGTCGTTTGCGGTATTAGAGGCTGAGTAGTAATAGGAAACAGGCTTACACTGATCGGCAAAATAATCAGAGAAACATTGGGAAACTTTTATTTTACACAATGAGGTTATTATGATCTGGAATGTTTTGCCCGGAAGGGTGTTGAAAACAGGTTATTACAGAAATGTTCAGAAGTGAGCTGGATAAACGCTTGAATGGAAAACATTCAGGACTACAGGAAACCAGCTGGAAAGCTCCACCAAAGAACCAACACAGGCATGACAAGCCAAATAACTCAACTTCACACATGGTCCTATGTCTTCCCATTCCACAGAACATGCTCAGGCATCAGACTGTCCCAATGAGTCTCTTGTATCATCTTCCTTCGGCACCAAAACACTTAATAATTTTCACTTCCCTTTCTTGGATTTCACTTATTTTCACCAATTACCAAGATGGAAGATTGTGGATAAAGGGGCATTATTCTCCATTCTAGTCTGATTATGTTTCCCTCAATGTTTTGGATGTTGTGCACATAGGCTCAGGTGGAGTTTCACCTCCAGATTTAACAGAATGTGATTCAAGCCTCCACAAACAGCATCCCTTTCTGCCAAGATTAGGTTCAACTCACAAATGGCAGGGAATCTTGAAGGAGTTTAACATGCATTTGGCTTGCTTAACCAGACAGGTGGCCATGGTAAAGGCTCAGAGTCTCAAGGCTGCACTTCTGCTCCTGTTTTGGCCACTTTTTGCTGCATATTCCTGCCTGGCAACTGAGTAATAGCGGCATGTTAACAACATAGCACATGGGAATTGTATGCAGGCATGTAGGAATTGGGGAGCACCAAGTCTAAGGGTACCTTAAGTGGGATCAAGGTGGTGAATTCGGAGGTGGCAATGGATGACTCTGACTGAATTATAATAGCCCTTCTCCCCTTCTAACAGACTCCCCCTCTCAATCTCTCCTTCTCTCTAGCGTCAAAAGGGAAAAATTTGGGAACCACCAATGGACAAAGCATCTTGGAAACACAGATACAGTATTTGGCTGTGGTGGAAATAGATCTGCCAGTGACTTTAATGGGAACTAAAGTGAATCAGGGTGCGTGGCTGGTCTACTTTATGCTAGAGCTGCTTCCTACCACCTTGAGTCCAAGTCGGCCCAGTTCAAGATGACCACGTGCACGAAGGAGAAGAGAGTGGAAAATTCACAGGGAGATGGTGATGCAGTGGTAATGTCACTGGACTAGTACTCGAGAGGCCTAGGCTAATGCTGTGGTGACATGGGTTCAGATCATGGCAGCTGAAATAAATTGAATTTAAATTCTAAGATCTGGAACAGAATAGTAGACCCACCTCTGAGTCAGAAGGTGCAGGTTCAAGTCCAACCTACTCTAGAGTATCATCACAAATTAGCTAACGAACTAACAAATTAAAAACCAGACACAGTGACAAAGTCCCTACCTCTGGACCAAGAGACCAGGATTCAAGGCCTACCTGCTCCAGAGACATCTTCCTGAGAAAGTTGATTAGAAAAGATCTAAAAACTGGCAACAAGTTTTCAAAAACATAAACCCAGTCTCAGTGATGGTGACCATGACATTATCATCAATTGTTTTAAAAATCAATCAGGTTCACTGACGTCCTTTAAGAAACAAAATCTGCCATCCTTTCCCAGTCTGTGACACATGACTCCAGATCCACAGCAACATCATTGACTCTTAACTGTCCTTTGAAATGGCCGAGCAAGCCATTAAGTTCAAAGGTGATTAGGGACGGGGAACTGATGTTGGTTCTTCCAGTGATGCGCACACCCGTGAAAGAAGAAATTTGAAAAACCCACTGAGACATCTAGCAGTTGTAAAAAATGCTGAGTAGGGTTAAGCAACAAAATGCTGGGCTTACCGATGATTCTCACATTCAACATAAAAAATAATGCAAGTCTGGTCCTTTAGTTTTCCTTTTTTTCTAAATAATGACGTGTTTTATTTGCACAAGATAGATGCTCTCAATGTGACAATGGCAATGAGACAATGGCAAAGAAGGCAGAAAAACCATTCATGGTTGGTGCTAAGGAAGATGAGCTGGAGTTCCCAATCCTGATCAAGGTCCAGTGACTCTTTGGGAAATCATATGCCCACAAGTGTTGGACAAGGCCGGATTAATTAAGGAGAAATTTATGTGAGGGATTCAGACAAGTTCTCAGGATCTCTTACAATGGGTAGACTATGTTAATTTGGGTATTCTTCCCTACCCGTCCACAATCACCATCCTCTGGATGAACAATCTGGGATTATTTCTTCATCTTTAAAGCAAATGGAAATACATCACATTTCAAAGATCTCCAGTAAAAAAAATGCCTTAACGATAAAACCTAGTTGAGGCTTGAATTATTTCTTCTGAAACCTCTCCAAGAACTCTGAGTAAACCAGCTTCTGAGGAGCAGAGACGGGAACAAAATGTCCTCCTGTGTGAGTAAGAATCACAGGATCAACGAAGGATTTGGACAGGTCCTGGCTCAATTCTCCAGGGATGACCCGGTCAGTATCACCAAACACATGCAAAGACGGAATAGCGATGGGCTCCTGATAGAAATGCTCATGGAGCTTACACCTGCTCTTAAAGCCAGCCACAAGAATTGCAAAGTCAAACTGGAATCTGGGGTCTCCCTTCTGCTTGAGGGCACAGACCATTGCCACAAGAGCTGCTCCTTGGCTGAAACCCATGATACCATCAAATGGGCCTAATTCAGCCATGGCTTTGGAGATGGTCTCCAGCGATTCTTCAAGCCCTTTGCAGGTCTCCACATGATCCAAGGCATTGAAACTGTCCTCAACCGGGTTTGAGAACCACCAGCCACGGCCATCTTCCTCAGTTTCCCCCATTTGAGTCCCTGAATCAATGAAACATACTAGAATTATCACTTTCCCGTGTGTGAAATGTTGGATCAAAGTGCAAGAAATATTTATTCCTGGAATGCAGGATAACTTGGTAAGAGAGTATTATTAGAGTCAGAGATGTACAGCATGGAAACAGACCCTTCAGTCCAACTGATCCATGCCGACCAGATATCCGAACCCAATCTAGTCCCACCTGCCAGCACCCGGCCCATATCCCTCCAAACCCTACCCATTCATATACCCATCGAAAAGCCTCTTAAATGTTGTGATTGTACCAGCCTCCACCACTTCCCTTGGCAGCTCATTCCATACACGTACCACCCTCTGTGTGAAAAGGTTGCCTCTTAGGTCTCTTTTATATCTTTCCCCTCTCACCCTAAACCTATGCCCTCTAGTTCTGGACTCCCTGAACCCAGGGAAAAGACATTGTCTATTTATCCTATCCATGACCCTCATAATGTTGTAAACCTCTATAAGGTCACCCCTCAGCCTCCGACGCTCCAGGGAAATCAGCCCCAGCCTGTTCAGCTTCTCCCTGTAGCTCAGATCCTCCAACCCTGGCAACACCCTCATAAATCTTTTCTGAATCCTTTCAAGTTTCACAACATCTTTCTGATAGGAAGGAAACTAGAATTGCATGCAATATTCCAACAGTGGCCTAACCAATGTCCTGTACAGCCACAACATGACCTCCCAACTCCTGTACTCAGTTCTCTGACCAATAAAGGAAAGCATACCAAACACCTTCTTCACTATCCTATCTACCTGCGACTCCACTTTCAAGGAGCTATGAACCTGCACTCCAAGGTCTCTTTGTTCAGCAACACTCCCTAGGACCTTACCATTAAGTGTATAAGTCCTGCTAAGATTTGCTTTCCCAAAATGCAGCACCTCGCATTTATCTGAATTAAACTCCATCTGCCACTTCTCAGCCCATTGGCCCATCTGGTCCAGATCCTGTTGTAATCTGAGGTAACCCTCTTCGCTGTCCACTACACTTCCAATTTTGGTGTCATCTGCAAACTTACTAACTGTATCTCTTATGCTCACATGCAAATCATTCATGTAAATGACAAAAAGTAGAGGGCCCAGCACCGATCCTTGTGGCACTCCACTGGTCACAGGTCTCCAGTCTGGAAAACAACCCTCCACCACCACCCTCTGTCTTCTACCTTTGAGCCAGTTCTGTATCCAAATAGCTAGTTCTCCCTGTATTCCATGAGATCTAACCTTGCTAACCAGTCTCCCATGGGGAACCTTGTTGAACGCCTCACTGAAGTCCATACAGATCACATCGACTGCTCTGCCAGGATAAATTGGCTTTGGAGCAGAATCACTCAAAATATGGTGCCTATGCTTGTTAAACAATAACTTGATTTTAAAATTTCTTCCTTCTTTCCAAATCTGACCACAGCCTTGCCTCTTCTCATCTATGTATATCGTACAGTTCTACAATCCTCTCACAAAGCCCTGACTGTAATTGCTTGCTCCACCATTGGCTGCATCTGCATTCCACCCCCTTCTCTCCCCTTACTTCAGGCAGTTTTTAAAACCTACTTGTTTGACCAAATTTTTGGTTATCCAATTGAATCTCTCCTCATGTGGCTTAGTGCGAAAGTTTGTCTGATTACAGTTCCCTCGAGCAGCTTTAGGACTTGGAGCTACTTTAAAGGTGCTAAATAAATGCAAGGTATTGTTTTATGCTAAATTTAAAAAAATCAAAAGAACTGTTGACTGTAAATCAGAAACCAAACCAGAAATGGCTGGAAAAGCTCAACAGGTCTGGTAGCATCTGCAGAGAGAAATCAGAGATAACGTTTCTCCCGAGTTAAATGGAGTTCTGAGGTAGGGTAATTGGACCCAAAATGTTAACTCTGATTTCTCCTCACAGATGCTGCCAGACCTGTGGAGTTTTTCCACCAATTACTGTTTTTGTTGTTGTTTTATGCTAGTTACCCTGATAATATTCAGGGTCAGCTCCACAATCTTTGTGGGGACGGGGGAGAAACGGGTGCAGTCTCACAGTCTGGGGGGGGGTTATAATCAGGGTCAGCTGCAGTTTAGGGGTGGAGAATCAGGGGTCAGCCCCATAGTCTCGGGGGGTGGGGGGTAAGAATCAGGGTCAGACAACAGTCTTTGGTGGTTGGGGGGGGGCTCAGGATCAGGACCAGTCCCCCCACAGTCGGGGGGGGGGGTGGGAAATCTGGGTCACAAAAAGGAAGGGCCTCGAACTCGTTGGGAATTTAAAAACCAAACAAAAAGCTGGAACTACCCAGTTTTATTCTGATTTTAGATTCCCAGCATCTGCAATATTTCCGATTTTATGAGTGACCCGGTTGATTTTGTGATTCGGAGGCCCCAGAGGTAACAGTCCACGTTTGAAAACTCAATGCTGTGGCCCCTTCACCGACAAGGCCCAGCTCCCTCCCCGGACTCGCCTGACCGACTCACCGTCTCCGGCGGCTGCAGGAGGCTGAGCCGCAGACCCCAGAGGAGGGGGCACCCTGAGCGGCGACGACACGTACAGCAGCTCGGCGCGTTTCCGCAGCGCTTTCCGCAGGGAGCCGGTCCGCTCTCGGAAAATCCTGCCGTCCTGACGGTAACCATGAACACACAGCAGCCGCAACACCGGCGGAGCCATTACAGCGATGGCAACTACAACCGCCAGGAGCCCGTCACCCAAACCCATCCGACTGGACAACCAAGAGCCGCGTACACACTGCCCGCCCGATAGATTGTTCCCCCGACACGAATTTACTCCCCAATCCAACTGAGTCATTCCAAAATGATACAACAAACAAAGTATCTAGAATTACACCAATCAGCTGCTTCCAACTTCAGTTGTACACCTTTTAAGCTGTTCACAAAGGAAAAAGAATATTTTGTTTGATTTCCATTTCAATGACTGAATATTTAAATACACTTAAAAGGCCAGGGCCCAGGAGGCTATGGACCAAATGCAGGTTAATGGCATTAGTGTGGTTTGGTGTTTGTTGGTCGACATAGATATGTGGGCAAAGGGCCTGTCTCTATGCTGTATGAATATATTATCTAATTCCAATGAAACTCAGTGATTCAAGGGATGAAGGTGTCATTGCCTAGGTCAGCACACATTGGTTTAATTGCCCTTTTATAAAGGTAATGGTGAGCCACTTTCTTGAACTGCCTCACCCCATGAAGTGTAGGGACCCCACAATGCTGCTAGGGAAGGAAAAATTCCAGGATTTTGACCCAGTAACATTAGAGGAATAGTGATACATTTCCAAATCAGGATGATGAGTGGCTTTGTGAAACTCACAGGTTGTGGTTCCTGTGTATCTACTTTCTCAGTGGTAGAGGGCATGGGTTGGAAGGTGTTAACTAAGGAGCTTGGGTGAATTTCTGCAGTTCATCTTGGAGATGGTACACACTGCTGCCACGATACATTGGTGGCTAAAGGAGCAGGGTCTGTGGACTGGGGGTTACATCAATGCCCAATAACTAAGTCCCAGAGTCCTCTAGCTTCTGCTGTGCTTGATTAGGGGCTGGAAGCCTGGTCGCGGAATAGCACCAGAGCCCATGATTTCTGTCCCTGGCCCTGGGAGGGAGTGAATGTTGTAAGTGATGGGCATGCCAGTCAAGTAAGTTTTGTTTTTGCCCTGGATGATGTTGAACTTTTTGATTATTGTTGGAAGTGCATCTATCCAGGAGTTTTCTATCACATTCATGACTTAAAGTTGTACAGCACGGAAACAGACCCTTCGGTCCAACTCGTCCATACCAACCAGATATCCCAACCCAATCTAGTCCCAAGGCTTCAGGAAGTCAGAGGTGACCATACAAGATTGTACTGAAGGTAAACATTGATTCAGAGTAAAGATTCTTCCAAATGGAAGTATTTTGGACCTTGATTGGGGTTGGGAGCAGAATTAGTCACAAACAGAACAGAAAGCATCTGAGAAGATGAGGAACTACCATCCAGCTGTAGGAGGACATTCTGAGTTTATTAGCAGCATTCAGCTGTTAATTTGGAGGTATAGTTAATATTTTCATGAGAAATAACAGCACAATTCCTCCAATAATACCAGATCTCTCCTAGGAAGATCGACAAATAAGGAAACGTGAAAAAGGACTGACTTAATTTTATAATCACTGAATCAGTCATGGCTCATTGGGCAGCAGCCTTGGCTGTGAGTCATAAGGTTTGGGATTCAGGTTCCACTTCAGATACTTGACCCAAAGTCAATGTCAAAATCTCAGGGTAGCTCGACCTTCAGGTGAGACACTGATCGGGGCCCTACCTGCCCTTTCTGGTGGGCAGAAAAAAAATTTGCAGCACTAATCAAAGAAAGGGAAATCTCCTGGTCAGTATTTAACCAGCATCTCATTGAAGCTTACAACATTCTTATAAGGTGTAACTGGACGAATGTAGGTAAGATAATCTCTCTGGCTGGTAGATCTATATCAGGGGAACTTTGGTCATAAGAGCCAAACTGTTTAACTGAGGAGAAATCTCTTTGCTCAGAGGTTGGGGAATATTTGGAATTGCTGTGAAGTCTTCATTATTGAGTATGTTCATTAGTCATTGATAGATTTCTGAATGTTTATGAAATCAAGTAAATTGGGATAGATAATCCGCCATGATTGGTTTGAATGGTATAGCAGCTATGACAGGCTAAATGGTCCCCTCTTCTCTTATTTCCTTTTTTTCATAACACCAAAATCTCATTGCTATCTGTGGGACTTGACTGTTTTCAAATTAGCTGACACGTGTACTACATTATAACAGTGATTACACTTCAGAAATACATCATTGACTTTGAGGTGTCCTGAGGTCATGTGGAGTGCTATATAAATGCAAATACTTTCTTTCCAGAAATCAAAGCCAGATGGAAATGTGTCACAGAGCATCAACACTATTAAGTCAAACATAATATATTGATTTACTCAGCTACATATCTTGACATGTGTCCCTTGGCAACTGCTGCTTCTTGTTGTGGTGGGACTGTTGTTGACTTTGTCAATTGTCCCAATCTTCTTCTCCCTGCTGTATGTGCTGAAATCCATCCGTCAGTCACTGATGATGGTCATTACTTGGTCTGCCTGCCAATTATCAGCACGGAATGGGCATTTGCAACATCTCCCTCAGGCCCCCAACCTCTTTTTCCCGAACAAACAATTTCCAAATTGTTGACATATCTTGATTTTTCCACCGTGTTCGACCATCAGGAAAATCAATCATTCGTCTCATAAACTACATAATGAAAGGCAGAGGTCCAAGGATTGATCCCTGTGGGACTCCATCAATCACAGCTGTCCCACTCAAGTAATTTCCTTTAATGGATACCTTCTGCTTCTTGTTGTCAGGCCAATTTTCGATCCAATTAGCAATTATACTCTTGAATCCATAAGGACATGATTTTTTTTGCTACAGGTTTTGTGAGAGATGTAAGTGGAATCCTTCCTGAAGGTCATGGCTAATTTTCCTCATTCACTGATATGGCTACACCATCAGAAAATTTTAATCATTTTTCTGAGTGAGGACGAGTGGCACTTGTTGTCTTCTCGACCCGTTTTGAGGCTTCAATTTTGCAGTTACTTCAAAATATGCTAGGCCTTTATCTGCTGAAGTTTAGAAGAGTGAGGGGCAACTTGATTGAAATAAAGAAGGTCCAGGGTACAATGAGGGGTCTTGACAGAGTCAATGTGGAGAGGATGTTTCCTCTTGTAGAAAAATCTAGACTGAGAGGTCACTGTTTAAAAATAAGGTGTCACTCATTTAAGTCAGAGATGAGCACAACATTTTACAAATAACATGGGCGAGGACCTAGAAATGATCATTATCACAAAAATAGGTAGTGCTGGGCAAGCTAAGGGTAAAAAGTAGACAAGTCTCCTGGCCCTGATGGAATGCTTCCCAATGCACTAAAAGAGATAGCGGGGTAAATAACAAATGCGCATATGGTAATTTACTAAAATTCACCGGATTCTGAGGCGATTCAGCAGATTGGAAAACAGCAAATGTGATGCCATTGTTTACAAATGGAGGTAGACAAAAGGTGGATAACTATCAGCCAGTTAGCTTAATTTCTGTAGTGGGGAAAATGCTTGAATCCACTATCAAGGAAGAATTAGTGAGACATCTGGATAGAATTTATCTCATCAGGCAAATGCAGCATTGATTCATGAAAGACAGGTCACGTTTAACTAATTTACTGAAATTCTTTGAGGACATTATGAACGCACTGGACAAGGGGGAACTGGTCGATATGGTGTGTCTGGATTTCCAGAAGGCATTTGACAAGGTGCTGCATAAAAGGCTGCTGCAGAAGATAAAAGTGCACGGCATTATGGACAATGAATTAGCATGGATGGGAGATTGGTTAACTAACAGGAAGCAAAGAGTGGGTATTTTTCTGGTTGGAGATTAGATTACTTACTGTGTGGAAACAGGCCCTTCGGCCTAACAAGTCCACACCGCCCCGCCGAAGCGTAACCCACCCATACCCCTACATCTACATCTACATCTACCCCTTACCTAACACTACGGGCAATTTAGCATGGCCAATTCACCTGACCTGCACATCTTTGGACTGTGGGAGGAAACCGGAGCACCCGGAGGAAACCCACGCAGACACGAGGAGAACGTGCAAACTCCACACAGTCAGTCGCCTGAGGCGGGAATTGAACCCGGGTCTCTGGCGCTGTGAGGCAGCAGTGCTAACCACTGTGCCACCATGCCACCCACTAGATCAGTGGTCAGTGGTGTTGGTACTGCAATTGTTTACAATTTACAGAGATGATTTAGAGTTGGGGACCAAGTGTAGTGTATCAAAGTTCACACATATAACTAAGATAAGTGTGCAGAGGACACTGAAAGTCCGCAGAGGGATATAGATAGGTTAAGTGAATGGACAGGGGTCTGGCAGTTGGAGTACATTGTTGGTAAATGTGAAGTCACATTTTGGTAGGAATAACAGCAAACTGGACTTTAAATGGTGAAAAGTTGCATCATGCTGCTTGGCAGAGGGAGTGAGGTGTCCTTGTGCATGAGTCACAAAACATTGGCTTGCAGCTGCAGCAGGTAAATGAGAAGGCATGGAATATTGTCGTTCATTACGAGAGGGATGCAGTTTAAAAACAGGGAGGTTATGCTGCAGGTGTGCTGGGTGCTGGTGAGGCCACACCTGGAGTACTGTGTACACTTCTGGTCTCCTTACTTGAGAAAGGATGTATGGCACAGGAGGGGGTGCAGAGAAGGTTCACTAGGTTGATTCCTAGGTTGATTCCAAAGTCGAGAGGGTTGGCTTATGAGGAGATATTGAGTAGACTGGGACTATACTCATTGGAATTTAGAAGAATGAGGGGGGATCTTATAGAAACAGATAAAATTATGAAGAAAATCAATAATATAGAAGCAAGGAAAGGGCGGATAAGTGGAGTTGAGTCCACAAAAAGATCAGCCATGATCTTATTGAATGGCAAAGCAGGCTCAAGGGGTCAGATAACTTATTCCTAGTTCTTACGTTTTTATGTTCTACGTTCTCACAGGGGGTTGTGGGAACTCTCTCCCTCAGAAGGTGGTGGAAGGCAGACGCTTTGAGCATTTTGAGACAGAGGTAAATAGATCCTTGATGTGAAAAGTTTTCAGGGGTAAGCCGGAATGCGGAATAATCCGATCAACCATAATTTTATCGAATAGCAGACTGGGCTTAGAATCACTACAGTGTGGAAGTAGGCCAATCAGCCCATTGAGTACACAATGACCCTCTGAAGAGCAACCCACCCAGAAACCACCCCCTATAAACTGTCCCTGCATTTTCCGTGCCCAATCCACCTAGACTGCACATCCCTTGATACTGGGGCAATTTAGCATGGCCAATTTCCCTAACCTGCACTATCTTTGGACTATCGGAGGAAACCCACGCAGACACGGGGAGAAATGTGCAAACTCCACACAGACAGTCGCCTGAGGCTGGTATTGAACTAAGGTCCCTGGTGCTGTGAGGTAGCAGTGCTAACCATTGAGCCATGATGTTTTGAAGGTGCTGAATAGGCAACTCTTCGCAGTTTGTATGTTTGTCTGTAAATACAAATTCAGAGGCTTGGTCTTGATTAACTCCTCCCCCCTCCAACCCATTCTTGGGAACTTAAGCTAACTCTAGCACCACTACTACTCCTTTGGCTAAACGTCACATACCTACTGAAACAACCCTCGAGAAGTGGGTCAGGATTCTATTAAAAGTAACACAAAGTTACGGGAGAATACAGAAACGTTTAGCTGTATATAAGTTGATAATATATATCACAAATTTATTTATTTTGTTATCAAAATGGTCAGTGGGAATTTCTTTAAGTTTCTCCGGATTGGATAGCGGTCAGTCGAAATCTCTTTGTGGTATAACAGTGATTTCTCCAGATCAAAGCTCACTAATCCAATCAGGGAAGTCCAAAGTAAAATTCCCAGCTGGAATAGCTGGTGATATTTCCAATCTGGCGGACTCGACCTCTGGTATCACACTTTAAGAAGAAAAAAATCATAGAATCCCTACAGTATGGAAGCAGGCCATTTGGCCCATCGAGTCCACACCAACCCACTGAAGAATGTTCCATCCACCCCATCCCTGTAACCCTGCATTTCCCATGTCTAATCACTCACCCTGCACATCCCTGGACACTATGGGACAACTTAACACGGCCAGTCCACCTAACCTGCACATCTTTGCACTGTGGAAGGAAACTGGAGCACCCGGAGGAAACCCATGCAGACATGGGAGAACTTGCAAACTCCACCCAGACAGTCGCCCAAGGATGGATTAAACTTGAGGCAGCAGTGCTAACCACTAAGCTACCCACATAATGTGACAGGACAGTTGAAATATTCCAAAACAAATACCAGGGCCAGAATTTCTTCAACTTCTTAAGTGAGATCAATACAAATTCACTCAGTAGCAGTTTCTGAACCCCTCTCAGTAGGAACAGGAATTGGACTTTCTAGCTGACACTGGTTAGGCCATTGAGTTCAATTCTGGTGTCTCTCATGTAGGAGGGATATTGTGAAACTTGAAAGGGTTCAGAAAAGATTTACAAGGATGTTGCCAGGCTTGGAGGGTTTGAGCTATAGCGAGAGGCCGAATAGACTGGGGTATTTTCCCTGGAGCATCGGAGCCCGAGGGGTGACCTTATAGAGGTTTATAAAATCATGAGGGGCATAAACAGAGTAAATAGACAAGGTCTTTTCACAGGAGTGGGTGAATTCAAAACTAGAGGGCTTGGTTTAAGATGAGAGGGAATAGATTTAAAAGGGACTCAAAGGAGGAACATTTTCACACAAGAGGGTGGTGTGTGTGTATGGAGTGAGCTGCCAGAGGAAGTGGTGGAGGCTGGTACAATCACAGCATTTAGCAGGCATCTAGATGGGTATATGAATGGGAAGGGTTTAGAGGGATATGGGACTAGATTAATTCTGGTCAGCATGGATAAGTCAGACCAAAGTGTCTGTTTCCATGCTGTACATCTCTATGACTTTGGAGTGTTTATGTCCACACTTTGCATTTGAAAACGTACATACTCCACTACCACCTGATGAAGGAGCAGTGCTCTGAAAGCTAGTGCTTCCAAATAAACCTGTTGGACTATAACCTGGTGTTGTATAACCTGATTTTTAACTTTGTGCACCCCAGTCCAACACCGGCACCTCCAAAGCATTTGGAAAACTACATTTATAGTGTCTTAAAATCCTGAAAGAAATAAATGCAAACTTCTTCTTCCACATGACCCAATGTCCCTGAACATCTAAAATGATGCTGAAATAATGACTGGACTGCACTATAGATTTGTCAGGAGTGTGATAAATAAATGTTATGTGCAGCATACTTTTCTTGTAACATTTCAAATCACATTCCACCTTCCGTGTCATGCTTGGAAATAAAATGCAGAGAGAAACCCAATCACTTTTCTGTGGTGTGATAAGTGAATCTGCAGGAACAGTTAATAACAGTCAGAATATCTACAGCCTCCTATCCTCACTTTTCATATTTCAAGGACAGACACAGTTCCTTACCTGAATGGAAATCAAACTGAATAAATTGACACAGTTTTTCACATAACAGCATTAGCCTTTGTATTTGTACAGGGACACAACACCTTCACAGGAGTGTTAATTGTGTGGCAATACAACATATCAGCTCATCCTCCCAAAACAACACATTCTCTAACGTACAGATAACAGCACAATGGGGCATTTGTAAGTGTGTGTTCATTTTGGTTATATCTGTATCACACACTGGCTCTGGTAACACACGGGATTGCATTGAGTCCTTCCAAACCTTACTCTGCCTCATCAAAAATTACACACCCTATTTGAGGATTGTCCCAGACAAAAAAGTTGGTCCTGGTTTCTTTCCTGCAACATCAGCCTGGCTTCTTCAATTTAGCCTCGAACGTCATTCTGTGAGAAACTCGATGGATTTTGTTAAAGTACTGATTTTCCGCCCAGATGCCGTTGATGCCATTCGGCTCCTTGAGCATGTTCTGCCTTTCAGTCCATTGGTGGTGGAGCTGATTACTCCACATTCCCACTTATTGATGATCATCTTTCACTGTCTACATCCACCTTCAAAATATTTAAAGACTCTGTTCCCACTGGTCCTTGAGGAGGAGAGTTCCAAAAACCTTCTTTTAGGAAGAAATTCTCCTCAGCTCTGTGTTAAGGAGGCGACTTTTTATTTTGAAAAGAGTGACTTCTAGTTCTCAAATCTGCCATAACAGGACGTAGTTCTCCCTGTGGTTCCATCTGCCTTCCCTGGGCATGAGGTCCTCTCTTTATTTCCTACCCCGTTTCCCTTGTACCCTCTTTATAACCTAATCCATGAGACCCAACCCCCTACCCCTTCCACCTCATTCCCACCAACCCCTCTCGCTGCTCTCCATGCTGATAACATTAACCTGTTATCACATCTGTTCCTGTCCTTTTGTTTCTGTCACTCTTCAAGAAACACACTTCTGGTCTCTTTGACCTCGCAACTCCCTGCCCCATCTCCAACCCCCCTTCCTCACCGAATTTGAGAATGTTTTGCTAAAGAACTACAGAAAGTTGTGAACACAGCACGCAAGCCGACCTCCAATCTACTGATTCCATTGACACTCGATGATGTGGTAAGGCAGCAAATATCATCAAACACCCCTCCCAGCCCAGTTATAATCTCCTCCAACCTCTTCCGTTAGGCAGAAGATACAAATATTTAAACCCACGCATCAACAGGTTTGAGAATAGCTTCTTCCCCGCTGTTATTAGACTTCTGAACAGACCTCTCAACTTCCAAATCTAGTGTTGATCTTGCTTTTTGTGTACATTCGTTGCAGCGGTAACTTTGTATTCCTCACTCCATCATCTTTGTATGGTAGCATCTGACTTTACTGCATGCAAAACACAACTTTTCACTGTACTTAGGTACATGTGACAATAATAAAAATATATCCTAAGTCCTTTCTCTCTGTCTCTCTTCACCAGAAAGTAATTACAAGTTGGACAGAATTTTGATAAGCAAGATTCAAGGATTACAGAGATGAGGGTGGGGGTTGTGACAGACAGAAAAATGGATCGGGACCACAACCAGATGAGCCACAATGTTGTTGTACGGTGGGATAGGCTCAAAGAGCCGAGTGGTCTCTTTGTACTCCTACTTCTAGATAGCTGTGAAAGAAGTACAGACCATGTGCAGTCCGATCAGTTTAGTTTGGAATGGCATCACGGCCAGGACGACAGAGTGGGCTGAAGTGCCTGTTCCTGTGCTGTGAAATATTCTCTGTTCCATATCCTGCATTCCCACAGGCCCCACTTGATTTGCTGCAGATTTCTGCTTCTCATTCAGCTTCAGAAGGTTGCTGAGCAAAATCACAAACAACATTTTCACTGTGACTTTGAACGTGGTGCTTTCTCCCACTTCCTCTCTACCACCTTTGGACAGGATCTGCACATTGTCCCATCCCAGCTGTTATCCAGCTCCATCCCCAACCAACCATCACTGGAACATCTCCCCCAATGGGCTCCTGTCCTACCTCTGCACCACTTCCTCAGGAGCTCCATCCCTTGGCTCCCCTGCCACCCCTTTCTCATTCACACACTGCACTGGAACCATCTCCAGGATAAGGGGTTGTCTAGGTTGTGGCAGTTCAAACATTGTTAGTACAAGACAGAGACCAGTAGGATTCTAGACATGAAGTTGTGATGGGATACAGGGTTGGACTGGAAAAATGGAGCTGAGGTCAGAAGATCTGTTCTGATCAAAGTGGGATAGTATTGTTGAATGGCATCGCCTGCTCGTGTTTTCTATGCTCTCATGTAAAACCATCCATCAGCATAGGCTCCCATAGCCCTCAACTCCTCCCTGATCTGTACCTGTTACAGCTTCAGCCTTGACTGATGCCACATCATAACGGAGCCAGGATTTCCACCAGATAGATCCAAAGCATTGTTCTGACTCTGCTTCTCCTGCACACACTCTGGGCTCTCATCCCCCAGTCTATTCCCACTTAGGCCATGTTTCAGATGGAACAAGAATTGTTTTGGAACTTTGACCCTCAGCTTTGATCCCCATCTGCTCACCTCAATCATATCATCCACTTTCACCCCCATCTCAGCCCAGTGAATCTCCCATCCAGGACTTTATTGCATTGTGCAAGTTCAGTCCAAGGTCAATATCCCATCCGCCACTTTTATGAATCTTAACTTTTCCAAAAGATAGCTGACCGTGCCCTATCTTGTTCACCCTCATCCTGACCCTACTCTGGCTCCCAGTCCCCTACCCAGCCCACCTTAACCCAATTTGAACTCTCTTCACCACCTCCAAAGCTCTGGAACTGTCCACAACACTCCAGTTGGCCCCAGCAACCTCCTCCCCCTCGCCATCCCCCTAAGCCTACACACAGAGACTTTCATTATTTCTGAGTCTCATCTTTAGTCATCATCCTCTCTTTGCCCCACCACCACAGAGCACTGTTTCAGCTCCAAGACTCTGCAATTAACACCTCTTTTCCCTGAACCTCTTCTTCCACTCCTTCAAACTCAGTTCTTCAGCCCACCTTTTGATCACCCCCTCCTGACCTCTCTTTCTCTGATGGGCCGAGGTCTGCCTTTTGCTTTACATTGGAAAGGGATGCTACATAAAAGTAAGTTGCTGTTGGTAAAATACTTGCAGCTCTTACAGATTCTTTGGGAATTCTGTGTGAATCTGGCTTGTTGTGACTGTTTGCTGGTATGTGTGAATGGCTGGTGAGGCTCCTTTAATTATCGTGCAGTGATAGATTCACTTACAGAATTAGGCTGAGTGTTGGCTGGCGCTAAGTGCCAGTGAAATATTGCCTTCATTGTTTAAAAATAAAAATGATTCAACAACCAGAAGCAAGGGATGGTGTCTTGGTTTCATCATTTACAGCTTCTTGGAACCATCTGCACATCTCTCCTCACTCCAATCTCCTGCTGGCAACACCTTCTGCAGCAATCTCTCTGAGAGCTGACCTGTCTCTTCATTGAGTATTCTGTGGCTGCATTTCATTTCACTGAGAATCCGGTCTCTCCAAGTTCATTATTGTCACCCAGCTCACTAATCTCGTTCCTAATTGATCAGTTGATGATAACGGTGCTGGGTTGTAAGGGAACATTGCAGGTTGTGACCTCTGCTGTATTCAAAATACTTTCCCATCAATCCATTCTGGGATGTTGCAACACACTGCTCTGGGGCAGATGATTTGGAGGAGCTGGTGTTGGACCAGGGGTGGGCAAAGTTAAAACTCACACGAGTTAAAACCTATTGGGTTATAGTCCAACAGGTTTATTTGGAAGCACTAGCTTTTCGAACAAGGAACAGCACTCCGAAAGCTTCTACTTCCAAATAAACCTGTTGGACAAAAGCTGGTGTTGTGTGATTTTTAACCTGGAGCAGATGGGAATTGAACCTCCTGCCTCAGAGGGAGAAACACTACTACTGCTGCTGCAGAGTGTCCCCTTTCCCCCGCTTTGCTTAATCTATGTTACACGTCTAATCAGGGAGGGATCCGAGCTGATGGGTTTGTTTATGAGTTAGCAGGAATTTTCTGGGAGATGGTGAGTTAAGTGTTAAATGAGTTTCATTTAACCATGCAATGTGAAGCCAGAAAGATTTTTTTCATACCAGGGACCTATTTGAAATGTAACATGCTTTCAAGCAAGAATGTTTAATATTTAATAAGATAATAGATAATGAATTTTAAACATGCTCGCAGCTGTTAGTCTCCCCTTCTTTGAAAGCACTTTCTCAGGTGGAACTGCACTCTAATGAAAACTGACGGAGATGGTGACTAGAATCTGTCAGCCCCATATTTTCAAAGTATCTTCTGTTCAGTGGCTGATCACAGCCTAGAAAGATCACACTTACCTCATTTTACAAGCACCCCCACTCCTTCCTGACAGGACAACGGCCCCACAAATGCCTCTCCCATCCCTGGCCTTGCCCCAGTTTTCCAGTGGAAGGTTGGTCCAGATACCTAGTTTTCGTCAAGATATCCCGGGATTGAAATCCCAGTTTGTTTTTCTGTCCGAGTTTAGAAGGTTGTTAGTACAAGTCCACACAAGCCCTAGTCGCATTGGGTATTAAATCCAGGCTGATAGTCAGTGCAGGACTCAGAGAGTGCTGTCCTGTCAGTGGGTCTGTCCTGTCCATGGGTGTGGTCCTGTCAGTGGATGCTGTCCTATCAGTGGGTCTGTCCTGTCAATGGGTGCTGTCCTGTCAGTGGGTGCTCTCCTGTCAGTGGGTGCTGTCCTGTCAGTGGGTGTGGTCCTGTCAGTGGGTGCTGTCCTGTCAGTGGGTGTGGTCGTGTCAGTGGGTGCTGTCCTGTCAGTGGGTGTGGTCCTGTCAGTGGGTGCTGTCCTATCAGTGGGTCTATCCTGTCAATGGGTATGGTCCTATCAGTGGGTCTGTTCTGTTAGTGGGTGCTGCCCTGTCAGTGAGTGCTGTCCTGTCAATGGGTATGGTCCTGTCAGTGGGTCTGCCCTGTCAGTGGGTGCTGTCCTGTCAGTGGAGCTGTCCTGTCAATGGGTATGGTCCTGTCAGTGGATCTGTCCTGTCATGGGTCTGTCCTGTCAATAGGTGCTGTCTTGTCAGTTGGTCTGTCCTGTCAGTGGGTCTGTCCTGTTATTGGATGCTGCCCTGTCAGTGGGTCTGTCCTATCAGTGGGTCTGTCCTGTCAATGGGTATGGTCCTGTCAGTGGGTCTGTCCTGTTAGTGGGTGCTGCCCTGTCAGTGGGTCTGTCCTGTCAGTGGGTGCTGTCCTATCAGTAGGTGCTGCCCTGTCAGTGGGTGCTGCCCTGTCAGTGGGTCTGTCCTGTCAATGGGTATGGTCCTGTCAGTGGGTGCTGCCCTGTCAGTGGGTGCTGCCCTGTCAGTGGGTCTGTCCTGTCAATGGGTATGGTCCTGTCAGTGGGTGTGGTCCTGTCAGTGGGTGTGGTCCTGTCAGTGGGTGCTGTCCTGTCACTGGGTCTGTCCTGTCAGTGGGTGCTGTCCTGTCAGTGGGTGCTGTCCTGTCAGTGGGTGTGGTCCTATCAGTGGGTGCTGTCCTGTCAGTGGGTCTGTCCTGTCAGTGGGTGTGGTCCTGTCAGTGGGTGTGGTCCTGTCAGAGGGTGCTGTCCTGTCAGTGGGTACTGTTCTGTCATTTGGTGCTGTCCTGTCAGAGAGTGTTGTCCTGTCAGTGGGTGCTGTCCTGTCAGTGAGTGCTGTCCTGTCAGTGAGTCTGTCCTGTCAATGGGTGTTGTCCTGTCAGTGGGTGTTGTCCTGTCAGTGGGTGTGGTCCTGTCAGAGGGTACTGTCCTGTCAGTGGGTCTGTCCTGTCAGTGGGTGCTGTCCTGTCAGTGGGTGTTGTCCTGTCAGTGGGTGTGGTCCTGTCAGAGGGTGCTGTCCTGTCATTTGGTGCTGTCCTGTCAGAGAGTGTTTTCCTGTCAGACCGTGCTATCCTGTCAGAGGGTGCTGTCCTGTCAGAGGGTGCTGTCCTGTCAGAGGGTGCTGTCCTGTCAGATAGTGCTGTCCTGTCAGTGGGTACTGTCATGTCAGTGGGTGCTGTCTTTTGGATGAGATGTTAAATTATGTCCTTGGTGTGAACATAGGAGGTATGGTTAGTAAACTTGTCAATTACACCAAAATTAGTGGTACAGTGGACAGTTATGAAAGTTCCCTCAGAGTACAATGGGATCTTGATCTGATGGGCTAATGGGCTGAGGAGTGGCAGATGGAATTCAATTTAGATAAATGTGAGGTGCTGCATTTTGGAAAGGCAAATCCGGACAGGACTTGCATACACTTAATGGTAAGGTCCGAGGGAGTGTTGCTGAACAAAGAGACCTTGGAGTGCACATTCATAGCTCCTTAAAAGTCGAGTCGCAGGTAGATAGGATAGTTAAGAAGGTGTTTGGTATGCTTTCCTTTATTGTTCAGAGCATTCAGTACAGGAGTTGGGAGGTCATGTTGCAGCGTACAGGACATTACTTTGGCATACTGCATTCAATTCTGGTCTCCTTGCTATAGGAAAGAAGTCATTAAACTTAAAAGGGTTCAGAAAAGATTTACCAGAGTGTCACTGGGTTTAGAGGTTTTGAGCTACAGGGAGAGGCTGAACAGGCTGAGGCTATTTTCCCTGAAGCATCAGAGGTTGAGGGTGACTTTACAGAGGTTTATAAAATCATGAGGGGCATGGATAGGGTAAATAGACAAAGTCTTTTCCCAGGGTACAGGAGTCCAAAACTAGAGGGCGTAGGTTTAGGGTGAGAGGGGAATGATATGAAAAGTACCTAAGGGTCAACATTTTCACACAAAGAGTGGTGCATGTATGGAATGAGCTGCCAGAGGAAGTGGTGGAGACTGGTATAATTACAACACTTAAAAGGCATCTGGATGGTTATATGAATAGGAAGGGTTTAGAGGGATATGGGCAAAATGCTGGTAAATGAGACTAGATTAGTTTAGGATATCTGGTCGGCATGGGCTAGTTGTACTGAACGGTCTTTTTCCGTGCTGTACATCTCTGTGATTATCTAGTCAAATGCAGGTTAATGTCGTCTGGCCCTAAAGGAGTTATCCTGTGTCCTGACCAATTTTTATCCTTCAACTAACATCACCAAAACAGACTTAGCTGGTTGTTACTACATTTTGTTTCATTTGGGGAGCTGGCTGTGCACAAATTGATTCCCAGTTTCCTACATTATAACAGTGAGTGTATGAGGGGTCTGTACAGAGTAGAGAGAGTAAAGTTTTTTCCATTGGCTGAGGGGATGCAAACTGGAGGACACAATCTAAGGTGATTGGTGAAAGGATTAATGGCAATAAGCAGAAAACATTTTACCGCAGGAAGTGATGAGGATCAGTGCAGTGCCTGAGAGTATGGTGGAGAAATATTGAACTATGGCTCTCACCAGAAAAACCAAACCTGATCATAACATCCACAGCACTTTTCCCAGCACTCTCTACGAGAACCAGAAACTTTCCTGTTATTCCACTAGCACCCCTCCCAACCTACGCCAGGAGGACTTTGGCAATGAGGACGAGGGTGAGAGGCAGGAAAGAATAATTCTCTTCATCCGGGTGGGGCTGAGAGGTGTCTGGAAATTATGCTGGAAAGACTGGTGGAGGCAGAAAGCTTCTGTGCTTGGTGTACTGTAACAGGCCAGGAGGTGGTGGAGGGTGTGTTGAGGCAGGATGGCCCTTCTTACATCTGTCAGGGTCACTCGGCTGAATGTCTTCCACCTATGGTGCAGATCTTTCTAACATTCAATAAAGCCTCGGAAATCTACCTTCAACTTACTTGAGATCTATTGAGTGTAGTCAGGCCTGGAGATTGGGCCTACAGCTGATCTGACCTGTCACACTCAGCAAGACTCTGGGTCCTACCCTTACATCACCAGCTCATGCGAGGAATTTGAAATAATTTCTGTTGTTAACTTCGTTTGAGATGTGGAAGTCTCTCCATTAATTAGCGTACTTATTTCTAGTTACTTGACTTTTAGCCCTTTTTAAATTTAACGAGGTGAGGAATGTATTCTATCACTGTTGGCATGGGGCCTTACTGGTAACCATGGGCAACAGGGGCACTACATACCTCAGTTCTTTCCGGAATTGCCTAATTTAAAATACATTTATATTTACAGCGCCAATTGAGTCACAGAGATAGATACTTATTCAAACGCTGTGAAAGAATCTATTCCTGGGACAGCCTGGGGCTGTGAAAACAGCAGAAAATTAATCTAAGTCCACATACCTGAATAAATTATGTAAACTATGAACATTCAACTTGTCTCTCGCCCTAGGGATATCAATGGAGGACACCAGATGGGCCCTGATGTGTCAGGATATTTGGACGTGTGTTCCTCACCACATTGGCAGATGTGTTAACAGTTGGTCAGGTCTGCGGTCACACACCTTCTTTCTCACTGTGTTGTTACCCATCGCTAGGTGTAGACTCCAGGGAAAACTGGAAGACTCAGCTACTCCCACCTGGATCACTTGGTTTAAAAGAAACTTTGCATGTACATAGTCTCAGTCTCACATCTTCTCAAAGCAGTTTGCAGCCAACCCTCAAAGTGTTGTAATACAGAAGCCAGTTTGTGCACAGCAAGCTCCCACATGCCATATGATGGTGCCCATTGTTTTGTTGTGGAGTAGGGTAAATGTCAACCAGGACAGCAAAGACTGAACTCCACTGTTCTCATCAAAATAGTGCTGTAGCAGTGATTTGTATCACCTGTCAAACAAAAACAGATGGAGCCTGGTTCAGGATTGGTCTGAATGGCAGCACCAGGCACAGCTGAACTGTCTCAGTACCCTCAGCCCAATGTGCCCAGACTGGCTGGTCACACCTCATCAGTGTGAGGTGCCATTACCATCACAAAGCCCTGGCATACCTCAGCTACAACCGGAAGTGATTAAACGGGAGGTTTGAAGACAGTTTCTGCACTGTTTTTATTTCCTTTCTAGAGCCCTTGAGTTCACCAATGCTAGACTTCAGCACCAGCTTCATTTGTGACACTAGCAGATTCTGACTAGGAATTCTCACATACCTTAACTTCTGGGAGGCAAAAGAGAGAGAAAGAATGAGCAAGTGAGTTAGTGTATATGTGTCTGTGTATGTATTTGTGTCTGCTTTTGTGTTTGTCTATGTGTGTCTCTTTATATGTGTATGTCTCTGTGTATATATATATATATCTATGTGTGCATGTGCATGTTTGTGCTTGTGTATATGTTCCTGGGTTTGTGAGTGTTTATGTGTGTGGTCTGTGGGTGTGTATATCTCTGTCCATATATATCTGTGTATGTGTGTGCGCGCGTATGTGTGTGTGGGGATGGGATGTCAGGGCTCACACAGACATGGCTGTATCCAGTATTCAACCCTAATGTTTCCAAACTGGCGTTCGACTTGTTTGGGTGGCAGCCAATTCAGCCATCCAGCAGACTTTGAAAAACCTCCATTTCAGTTTTGGGAGTTGCTGCATCTTTTTGTGAGGCCCTGTTTTGACTAATTGACTAGTGGGGCTAATATTTTCCAAATAGGATTGCTGATGCAAAGTGACCCATTCTGCCTGATTTCTAACCCAATGTATTTAGAAGCCCCTGAAGCCTGGCTTCCAATTTTGAATTCTGCTCTAATCTCACTTTTGACAATGTTTTCAAAATCAATGCTCCCTGCCCACAATATCTCACCTACGTGCATCATAAAGATGCCTGCAAACCGCCAGTAAAACATGACAGGATCTGTTTTCAATTAGAGATGGTCCAATGTTAATAAGATAGACCTTATTGCGAAGTACCAAAGTCTAGATGAGATATTAAACAGTTCATTTGTTCTGCTGACCTGCAGGAAATTGGATGTCCTGAGGCTGGGGTGTGATGTCTCTCTCTTACAGGTAGAATGTAAGGAATTTACATTATCATCTCCCATTATTCACAGCCATTTACATCGCCATTTCCTAGCCATTCAGAGCCATTTACATCATCATCATCTCCTATTCAGAAATCAGTAAGAACATTGCAGTTGGAATTCGGACTACTCCTTGCAGTTAAAAAGCGCTTCACAACAGATTTAGCCATTAAGGAATGATTTACATTACATGTTTCTGGAGACGATGTGGTCACTGCATTGTGTCTTGAGCAGCATGTGATTGTGGGGGGTGGGGTCTGTCTTGTGGGCATTCTTAACTGTGATGTAAAGATTTGGTATAAAGGAAGGAAGGACTGTTTTCTTTGTTCAGAGAGACCTCTTGACATGTTTTGCAAGCATAGCAAAGAGTATTAAGAGTTTCTCCACAACTTGTACTGTATTTGCTTAATAAAATTTGGTTGTTGTTCACAAAAGTTGGCATATTGCAGTTGCATCCAATGTGAAAAAATCTCAGGAAAAAAAACAACCTAACACAGAGGCACCATTTTGGCAAATATACATTTATTTATGCTGTCATACTACCCAATTGGGTTTGAAGATTATAAATCCCCATTGTGTGGAAGAAAGCCATTCAGCCTATCAAGCCTAAACCAATCCTCTGAAAAGCATCCCACTGAGATCCACACCCCCTACCATATAACTCTACATGTCCCATAAGTAATCCACCCAGCCTGCACATCCCTGGACACTTTAGGCAATTTAGCATGGCCAATCCACCTAACTTGCGCATCTTTAGGCCATGGGAGGAAATCGGAGCACCCGGAGGAAACCCATGCAGACAGGAGGATGTGCAAAATCCACACAGACAGTCACCTGAGGCTGGAATTGAATCTGGGTCACCGGTGCTGTGAGGCGGCAGTGCTAACCACTGAGCCACCATGTCACCCCAAATTGTTAAATACTTCAGGAATATCCCCGCAGTGTTTGCTTACTTCTTTTGGATGATGAAGAAACACTACCCTTCTGAGCTGATTTCCACGCAGAGAGGCAGTTTGAATATCAGTTGACTGACACTTGCAAGCATTTGTTTACACTGCCTTCTCTTGTCTTCCACCTTTAAATTTCATGTTCTCAGTCCTTGGGCCTAACTTCTTATTCCCTTGTCCTGAACATGCAATCATTTTCCAGTGACCTTAACTGTTCCAATGATGATAATCACAATTCTCCATTGACGAATTCCTTCTGGTAAAAAGAGGTCATTGGTACTCACATTTGGCAATTGTCCTCTGGGACTAATGACCTCATTTGGAGACCAGAACTGAGCTGTCTGTCATTAGACACAGTCAATAGTGATGGTCTAATCCTCAGAACTGTGTGCCATATGGCTGAGAGAGGTACTTGGTTCCTTATTATTTTCTGTAACTTGTTCAGAATCTGCAGATATGTAATCTAAATGTGTGCAATCTTGAAGATTGTACCCAAACAGTCTGTAAACTTCTCATGCTGTACAGTTATTATTTGTCCATCTTTCCCAATAGTCTTCTCTGGGTGTCTCCACTCCTCCCTTTGGTAATACACCATATCTCCCTGACTGCAGCTGCTTCCCAATGACCTTACATTATGTCTCCCCCGCATTATCAGTGAGAAATTTTCCCAGTGGTTCAAGTCCAGTACCTATCCATAAAGAATAGTAATCCAGTATAACTAAGATAGAAACATAGGAACACAAGACATTTAGCCCATTGAAACTGCTCTGCTAAAAAACATGGCTGAGCACCTCCCCAGTATCATTTTTCCTAACTATCTCCATAACCCTTGACATCTTCAATATGTAGAAATGATTTCAGTCTTGAACCTACTGAATGACAGAGCCTCTGTGGTAGAGAATTCCAATGATGTAATACTGTCTGAGTGAAGAAATTCTTCCTCCTTACCTCAGTGGCCTGTCTCTTACATTGAGACTATGTACCCCAGTTCCACACTCATCAGCCAGAGCAAGTAACCTGCCTACACCCACCCTGTCGTGGGTTGTAAGAGATTTCTAAGCTTCAATAAGATCACCATGAAACCTCTAGAGAATACAGAGCCCCCTTTCCCCAATCTCTCTTCAAATGAAAATCTCTGGTACTACTTTGGAAACAGCAAGGGAGTTCTCAACATTATCCCTCAATCAACTTCATTCAGACAGATTCACTCATTATTGTTGGGAACTTGCTGTGTGTAAATTGGTTGCCATGTTTCCTCAGTGAAAAATAGTGAGTGCACTTGAGGAACGAACTTCAGGATTTTATGAAGAGTGCTATAAAAATGCAAGTTCTCTCGGCAGATCTAGGCCTTGGATGATCTAATCTAAACAGGACATCACGTCACTATAGTGAAAGCAAAATACTGCGGATGCTGGAAATTCTGAAACAATGACAGAGAATATTGGAGAAACTCAACAGGTCTGGCAGCATCTGTGGAGTCAGAAACACCATTAATAGTTCGAGTACAACATAGGTTGGGATATCTGGTCGGCATGGACAGGTTGGACCGAAGGGTCTGTTTCCATGCTGTACATCTCTATGACTATGACTAATTGAAGAAATCATACCAGACTGAAAGCGTTAATTCTTTTTTGTCTCTCTCCAGATTTGCTGAGCTTCTCAAACATTCCTTCTTTGTTTCAGCAGATCTTTGTGTAGAGTTCTATTCGGAGAAAGAGAAAAACAAACTCAAAGTTCCGGTCTGTCAACAGAAGGATCTTCATTGGTACCTGTAAATGAGAAAGGCTGCTTCTGAAGGCAGGTATTATCACAAATTCAGCGAACTCTAAACAGGGCTAGGGACCCCGAGCCTAATTAAAGTACTTTACTTTCAGTCCTGGGTCCAATTAGCTGAGTGTGTTTGCAGCAGAGCAGAATGTTCACTGTGCACATTGTAGAGTGGTTACAAAGTGTAAACCTAACACTGTGACTTGGCTGCTTTACAGGGTGAAGTTGCCAGTATTTTTAAACCTCGTTATTAAACGCCATGATTCGTGTCAGCACTGCTTTTAGCCTTGTCCCAAAGTGCCTGCAGCCGCTGACAATGATATTCTGCAGTTTGGGAGTTTTAATGGTGGAGGGCTAACTTTTGTGAGTCTTACCCTTGTCAGCTGGGATTGCTCAGTCTGCATTGTCTGCTTGTTGTACCCAGCCTGCTGTCGAGATTTGGAAAACATGTCACCTCATGAGAGCTCGGTAGAGTGCTCACCTTCTGTCAAAGTTACAAAGTCTTCTCTCATTTGCAGCCAGTGATTCTTTTCCCACCCCAACCCCACCGCCTCCCTCCCCCCACCCCGCCCCCCCATCCTCTAGCTTTCCTGAAGCATTTTAGTCTTTCTTTTTGACATGGAACTTTAGCACCTGCGGCTCTGAGATTGCAGGTTCAAGATCCACTCCAGAAAAACCTTGTCCAAGACCTGAGCTGACAGTCCAGCGTAGTACTGATGAAACATTGTCACTGGGCTAACACTTTAAATTGAAGCTTTACTTGCCCTCCCATTTAAAAACAAAGTTATAGAACAATACAGCGCAGAATAGGCCCTTTGGCCCTCGATGTTGTGCCAACCTGTGAACTATTCTCAGCTCGTCCCCCTACACTATCCCAAAATCATCCATGTGCTTATCTAAGGATTGTTTAAATCTCCCTAATGTGGCTGAGTTGATTACATTAGCAGGTAGGGCATTACATGCCCTTACCACTCTCTGCGTAAAGAACTTGCCTCTGACATCTGTCCTAAATCCATCACCCCTCAATTTGTAGTTATGCCCTCTCGTACAAGCTGACGTCATCATCCTAGGAAAAAGTCTTTCACTGTCTACCCTATCTAATCCTCTGATCATCTTGTACGTCTCTATCAAATCCCTCCTTAGCCTTCTTCTTTCCAATGAGATCAGACCCAAGTCTCTCAGCCTTTCCTCAAAAGACCTTCCCTCCAGACCAAGCAACAAGGTGGTAAATCTCCTCTGCACCTTTTCCAATGCTTCCACATCCTTCCTGTAAAGGGGCGACCAGAACTGTACACAATATTCCAAGTGTGGCCGCACCAGCATTTTGTATAGTTGCAGCATGATATTGCGGTTCCGGAACTCAATCCCTCTACCAATGAAACCTAACACACCGTATACCTTCTTAACAGCACTAGCCACCTGGGTGGCAACTTTCAGGGATCTATGCACATGGCCTCCAAGATCCCTCTGCACATCCACACTACCAAGAATCTTTCCATTGACCAAGTGCTCTGCCATCCTGTTATTCTTCCCAAAGTGCATCACCTCACATTTAGCTGCATTGAACTCCATTTGCCACCTCTCAGCCCAATTCTGCAGTTTATCCAAGTCCCCCTCCAACCTGTAACATATTTCCAAACTGTCCACTACTCCACCGACTTTAGTATCATCTGCAAATTTACTAACCCATCCACCTATGCCTGCATCTAAGTCATTTATAAAAATGACAAACAGCAGTGGTCCCAAAACAGATCCTTGTGGCAGACCACTAGTAAACAGACTCCAGACAGAATATTTTCCATCAAACACCACTTGCTGCCTTCTTCCAGAAAGCCAGTTTCTAATCTAAACTGCTAAATCACCCTCAATTCCAAGCCTCTGCATTTTCTCCAACAGCCTACCATGTGGAACCTTATCAAAGACTTTACTGAAGTCCAAGTATACCATGTCAACTGCCCTACCCTCATCTACATGCTTGGTCACCTTCTCAAAAACTTCAGTGAGGTTTGTGAGACATGACCTGCCCTTGACAAAACCATGTTGACTCTCTGAAATCAAATTGTTGCTTGCTAGATGATTATAAATCTTATCTCTCATAATCCTTTCCAAAACCTTTCCTACAACAGAAGTAAGGCTCGCTGGTCTATAATTACCTGGGTCATCTCTGCTGCCCTTTTTGAACAAGGGCACAACATTTGCAATCCTCTAGTCCTCAGGTACTAAACCTGTAGACAATGACGACTCAAATATCAAAGCCAAAGGCTCTGCTATCTCCTCCCTAGCTTCCCAGAGAATCCTCGGATAAATCCCATCCGGCCCAGGGGACTTGTCTACTTTCACTCCTTCTAGAATTGATAATACCTGTGCGTAGTTAACATTGATCCTTTCTAGTCTAATATCTCGTACCTCATTCTTCTCCTCTACAATATTCTCCTTTTCCTGAGATGAGATATGTTCATTTAGCACCTCTCCGATCTCTACAGGGTCCACACTCAACTCATTTATATTCATGAGATGTAAGTGTTGCTGGCAATGGCAACATTTGTTGCCCATCCTTAATTGCCCCTTGAACTGAATGGTTTGCCCACCTATTTCAGAGGGCAGTTAAGAGTAAACCACATTGCTCTGGACCTGGAGACACATGTAGGTCAGACGAGGTAAAGATGGCAGTTTCTTTCTCCAAAAGGCATTTATATGAACCAGGGTTTTTTTTCCTAACAACTGGTAATGGATTCATGGTCATTATTACAAATTTTTATTGTATTCAAATTCCACCATCTGCCATGGCAGGATTTGAACCCAGGTTACCAGAACATTGAAACAGAAACAAAAATTGCTGGAGTAACTCAACAGAGCTTGCAGCACATGTGGAGAAAGAACCAGTTGACATTTTGATTCCAGAGATCCATCTTCAGAGCTGATGAACCTATATTAATGAAGGATTAATTGAGTGAGAGATGAGTGTTAAATATAAGGAGCAATTACTTCTTCAAAAGAAGAGCCATATTGGACCGGAAATGTTAACTCTGTCTCTCTCCACAGATGCTGTTAGATCTGTTGAGTTTCTCCAGCATTCTCCTGTGATTGTTCCAGATTTCCAGCACCCATCGTATTTTGCTTTTACTGAAGAAATTGGGTGTTGTTGGAGCTTGTGGTGAAATAAAACTCTGACTCAAACAGACTCTCTCGAAAACAGCATTTTAACGTCTACTCCAGCTGTCTCGAGAGTCAGAATATCGATAACCACTCACTGGTGTTAGCAATCAGATCAGGTGAAAGAAATATTGACAAAGAATTAAAACAAAGAAGTTGCTAGAGAATCTTAGCAGCTCTGGCAGCTTTCATGGATGGAAGAAAGAGTTAATATTGAGTCCGAATGAACATTACATTGGATTTGGAACATTAACTCTTCTCCTCCGTCCATGGATGCCGCCAGACCTGCCGAGTTTCTCCAACACTTTATTTTTACTTCAGATTTCCAAATTTTGAAGTATCTTGTTTGTACTATAAGACTGGTTGAGGTTCCAACAGAGCTAATGGACTTTGCTGGCCATCAGAAATTTTCCTTCACGGCCGGAGACTCCCCCTCTCCGGACCTTGAGCCTTGAGGTAGCTGTCGTGGGGAAGAGACCATTGTCTATCTCCTTGTGGAATGTGCCTTTGCAAAGAAAGTTTGGTGAGAGTTGTAATTTTTAATATGGTTTATCTTGTCACAGGATGCTGCGCACTATGCGCTGTTCCCTGGAACACACACCAAAATAAGCGTCAACCATGTTGGAGGACCATTAACAAAGCGATTGATGTTCTTTGGTCAGCCTGAAATTTGCTGGTCTTCCACTGCAAGGAATTGTCCTTGCCCAAGCATTACAGACTTGCACAGTCCAAGGACGAAGATTGACTGTTGAAGGACACATGGGAGCAGCCGCCAAGGAGGGGCTGTAGGGAAAGGTTGTTATCTGAGGTTTTTCTGCCAAATTACATCCTGAAACTACCGATCCCCTTGTGTTGTATGCTGACATTGAATGCACATTGTGAGCATCAAGAGAATTGAAATTGCAGTGAGACACCTCGGAGTGAAATATGGTGTACAGAAAAGAGTTTATTTCTATTGTACTATTATCTTTAATTTGAAATGTTTTGCTTCTGAGTGTATGCTTATCATGGAGTGCACATTATAAAAATGAAGACTTATATTGAGACAGCTGGTGTAGAGGTTAAAATGCTGTTTCAAGGGAGTCCTGTCATATTCACTGAATCAAAGTTTTATTTCTAGTTTGCACACCACAATTAATTTTCTCTCGTTTTAACATTTTTCTCTTAAAGACCATAAGATGGACGAGCAGAAATAGGCCATTCCACCTGTAGAGTTCGTTGTCATTCAGTGAGATCATCCTCAATTCCATATTCCCTCCTTTTCCCCATTACCCTTGATTCCCTTACTGATTAAAAATCTATCCCAGCCTGGAACATGCATTATGACCCAGCCTCAACAGCCCCTTTGCAGTAAAGAATCCCACAAGTTCACTATCCTCTGAGAGAGGAAACTCTTCCTCACCTCTGTCTTAAGTGGATGACCCCTTACTCTTAAGATGATGCCCTCTGGTCCTACAATTTCCCACAATGGGAAACAACCTCACCATGTCTACTCTATCAAGTCCCCTATGAGTCTTGTGTGTTTCAAAAAGGTCACCTCTCATTTTTTTATATTCCAATGAGTACAGACCTACAGGTCTCACCTCACAAAACAGTCCCTTCATACATGGTCTCAACCTAGTGAACCTTCTCTGTACTGCCTTCAATGCCAGTATATCTTTTCTAATGTAGAGGGCCCAAACTATTCACAGTGTGGTCTGAATGGTGCCTTGTACAGTTTTAGCAAAACCTCCCTACTTTTACACTGCACTCCCTTTGAAATAAAGTTGCAACAAATTTCCACAGATGGGTGTGACAGACAACACAGTGTCTGACACAAAGTCGCCTTAGTATATGTAAAAGAAAACCACACACACATCTCACACTTGTTCAGCTTGATAATTCTGGAGAAATGAGAGGCAGCAGAGACAGAATTCCCAAATGATGCACATAAGTACAAGAGGTCAAGCAAAGAACGTAGTATGAATGATGCAGCCGCGAGACGTATGGGTAGAAAATATCCCTAGCGATGAGAGTTAGTGCCTTGGAAAAAAATAGGTTTAAAGTCTCTCAGACTCCTAAGTTCATAAAACAGTTGCATCGTTATAAATCAAATCTGAATTCCTTTAATTCTAACAACATGACAGCCTTACTAACCCTGACAGTTCAGCTGCCACATCTTCTGCAGAAAAAGCAAGTGTCATGAGAGTTCACATCTTTGTGTTGATGCTGGCTGTTTACAATTTTCAATCCAGCTTCTTAATGAAGTTAGTGTGCCCATAGAAGCATGACAGACAATTCCCCACACACCCACTTTCATAGGAATAAAGAGTCTGGTTAGCAGGGATTGCTGATATGTCTCTGTACTATGGTGGAGGCTTAATTTGCTGCTTACTGCTCCAGTTTACTTGCCATAATTGGTGGAAACTCTCCCCTCTTTCTCTCCCATCTCCCTCCACCCTAACTCCTATCACCAGCTCCGAGTGGAATTATTGATTGGGTTAATGGGGGTTATGGGAAACTGTAAAGAGTTAGCCCTGGTTATTCATATTTCTGACCAACCTGTTCCAAGGTGTTGTTAGATAGGACTTGATCCCAGGTCTCCTGGTTCAAAGGTAACTAAAGTCATGTATTTCCCAAAAAGGGGCAATGGAGAGATAAGGAGATTCCTATCTGTTTATCTTTTGACCAAGGCCATTGCAGTGCCTCTTACATCTTATAGCCTGTAAGTGAAAAAGAAGACCAAGAGCCAGTTTTAAATTTATTCACACAGTCAGACATCAGAAGGTCGAGATCCTAGACCTACTGTTGTATTGCATCTGAAGGAGTTATCGTTGGAGACTGTATTAATCTCTATCGAACCTGATGATGTCAAAAGGACTTGGGTGGGGAAAGGGCAGAACATCTTAAGATCTTGTCAGATGAAGACCCAAACACACAGGTCTGAACAACAACGTCTCACTTACTAATGTAACTCGGACATGATTTCTATCATGCAATAAACTACATCTTGTTTAAGACCTGTACTGAACTGAACTGGACTCCTGAGATAAACACAGTGGCTAGAAGAGCAGGTAAGTGTCTAGGAATACTTGGGTAAGTAACTCACCTCCTGAATCCCCAGAGCCTGTCCATTATCTGCAAGGCACATGTTAGGAGTATGATGGAATATTCCCCTCTTGCCTGGATGGGTGCAGCTCCAACAACACTCAATTTGTCTGACACCAACCATGACAAAGCAGCACGGTTCATTCACATTGCATCCACTATGTTTAAGATTCACTTCCTCCACCACCAACATTTAATGAAGCAGCAGTGTGTATCAACTAGAAGGACAAAAGCAGCACTTACATGGGAACATACTGCTTGCAGGTTCCACTCACTATCTGTACTTGGAAATGTATCGCTGTTCATTCAGTGTCGTTAGGTCAAAATATCCTGGAATTCCCTCCCTAACAGCACTGTGTATCTACACTGACAACACATCACCACCTTCTCAGGGATAACTAGGATTGGCAATAAATGCTGGCCCAGCTGATAAGGCCCACATCCCATGTATGAATTTAAAACAAAAGGAGCCACTTCTCATTGTTTTTCCTTGACCACAGTAAACTAAATATTGCCTTTGAGCTAGCCAAAGGAAGTGGACAATGGCAAAAAATTACCCCAACCAAGTGGGGGTTGGCAGAGCCACACACACACACACACACGCACAATTTACAATCCACCAGTAGAGTCAATAAGTGTCTCTTTGTACACCTTCCGGCAAATATGGTGATGATCTAGTGTTATTATTGCTAGATTGTTAATCCAGGGACCTGGGTTCGAATCCTGTGAAGGCAGATGGTGGAATTTGAATTTTTAAAAAATCCAGAATTGAGAATCCAATGATGACCATGTGTCAATTTTTCAGGAAAATAAACCATCTGGTCATTAATGTCTTTTAGGAAAGGCCTGGTCTGGCCACATGTGACTCCAGACCCACAGCAACATAGTTGGCTCTTAACTGCCCTCTGGATGATCAGGAATGAGCAATTAATGCTGGCTTAGCTGGTGATGCCCTCATCCCACACCTGAATAAACAATAGTGGACCAAGCACCGATTCCTGTGAAACACCACTGGTCAAAGACCCTTTGAACATCATTTTATATGTACATGCCATTATCGAAGAAGAGTCATCTACATGTAGACATTTAATGTCAAATTTATGCAATTAACAATTAATCATTGTTGCAGTGTTCTTTACACACTCACACGTGCTCCTGTGGCTGTGATTACTCAATGATTATCCTGGAGTCACTCGTGATTAAAGATTAATGCCCAAGACACTACTTTGAGCAACTCAAGATAAAAGTTATGAAGGAATTAGAAGAATTATGTTTCATTTTTATGATCTTTCTGTGTATTTTCTTGTTAATTCATGGGACATGAGTGTTACTGGCTGGGCCAGTATTGGCAGTGGTGTTCCAATGCATCTGCTGCCCTTGTCCTTCTGAATAGTGGAGCTTGTGGGATTGGTAAGTGCTGCTGAAAGGAGCCTTGGTGGGTTGTTGCAGTGCCTTTGTAGATGGTACACATGGCTGATCACTGTGTGCTGGTGATGGAGGGAGTGAATGCTGAAGGTGGTGGATGCATTGCTGATCAAGCAGGCTGCTCTGTCCTTGATGGTGTCAAATTTTGTGAGTGCTGTTTTGTTGAGGCTGTGGCAATTTGAGCAAGTTTGAAAGGTATCGTGGATGTTCTGAGTGTAAAAGATCCAACCAGTGTTGAAGAGGCTTGCTGTACTTCAGAGGAATGAAGGACAAAATGATAAACAAATCAATACAAAACCAAAAGAAAGAGAAAGGAAAATCAAACATAACCAAACGCTTCTGCAGTAGCAAAGAATGATTTAAAATCAGCCATTTTATATGAATTACAAGAAACAGAATTCACCGTAGACAACAAAGATATAACAAATAAAAATTGCTGGAGAAACTCAGTAGGTCTGGCAGTATACGTGCAGAGAGAAAGGCAGAGGCAATGTTTCGAGTCAGATTCGAACTCTTTGGAACTTCTTCAATCTATATTAGACTCAAAATGTTAACTCTGTTTCTCTCTCTGCACAGCTGTTGCCAGACCTGAGTTTCTCCAGCACTTTCTGTTTTTATTTCAGATTTCCAGCATCTACTGGAATATATCACCTTTACTAAAGGAATTACTGTACTCTCCTTGAGAGGGACGCAGCATCCAGTCGGTATAAAAATATGGTGTCTTTAGGTCACCTTTCACAACCTCAGGATGCACCGAGCACTATCATGTACTTTGTTCTGAAGTGTAGTTATCACTTTAATAATAGAAAACAGAGCAGGGAACACATACACAGCAAGCTCCCACAAGCTACAATGTGATCATCTACTTTAGTGATGTTGATTGAGGGATAAATATTGGCCAGGGCAATACAGTAGACTCCCCTGCTCTTCTTTGAGATAGTGCCATGGAATCTTTTACAGTCAAGGCTTCCATTTAAACTCTCAAGCCAAGAGATTGCACCCTTGACAATGTAGCACTCCCTTGGAGCTGCACTGGGATAGACAACCTCACAACGTGCTCAGGTCCGAGTGTGGGACTTGAACCCATGACCTTTAGACTTCATTGCTACCCCACTGAATTCCAGGTGACACGGTCCACAAAATCCTGTGACCGTATATGATATCTAACGCTCTAATGTAGAAAGAGTTAAAAACCTGACCTCAAACATTTTCAAGCATGTTTGTGATATTCACAGCCTGAAAAGCTTCAATAACTCTGGAAATTAACAAGCAGTAAAATGTTCCTGATTCACAAGGACAGAGGCTGGAGATAGAAAGCAATTGTTATTGGCTTTCTGCTGTTGTGTTGACAGAACCATTCAGCATCACTGTCAAACTACATGATGTTAAATGGCAACTCATCTGAATATTTTTCACAGATAGAACATGTAGAGGGAGATTGATATCAGAATGCTGGTCATTTTCACACTTACTGACTGGCTGCAGTTTCTCAAAGTCCATGCTTGATGGGATAAATTAATCCATTGATTATTACTCGTTGAGGGATTGTTAAGAGATTAGCAGTGACTGTACAGCTCTGAAATCTTTAACAACCTTATGTACATCCCCATACCGTTTACTCTCCTATATACCTCTCTATCCCCCTCGCTTTACAATACACATCCTATATACCTCTCTAAGTCCCTCTTCCTATGGTACTCACCCTATATTGCCTGTCCATCCCCCTCTCCATATGGTACACTCTACATACCTCTCTATCCCCCTTTCTGTAAGATACACAGCCTATATACCTCTCTAACCCCCTCTCCTTATGGTACACAGCCTAAAAACCTCTCTAACCCCCTCTCCTTATGGTACACAGCCTATATACCTCTCTAACCACTTCTCCTTATGGTACACAGCCTATATACCTCTCTATTCCCACTTCCAAAGAGTATATAGACCTGTTGACATTACCATCCCCTTCTCCTCAGAGTACACACCTCTGTGTATATCTCTATCCTACTGTCCTTGCAGTGCAGATACAATGTACCTCTTTAAGCCCCTTCCCTAACAGTATATCCATGAATACCTCCCTATTCCTCCTCTCCTTCTGTATCAGGCCTCCTGGGGTGGGGATGTTATGAGGGGGGGGGGAAGCTGGAGGGTGGTGTGAGGGGATTTCAGTGGGAGGAGGGATGTAGTGATTAGAGCAAGCTTGGTCAGGTGTGTCTTATTGTGTATGAGATCCCTGATTGGGGCTGTTACCCTGGGGCAAATCAGGGAGCCCTGACTGATAGATATAAACAGGAGTCTCCTCACTCTAGGGACTGGCTCTGAGCTGGCTGGTCAGAGTCTATGTACTGTGCACATGTAAATAAAGGCTGATGTGATGACGGGATAACAGTGTCTGTGCAGTTATTTCAGAGGGCATAGAATTGGAGAGGATTAGTGAGGATGTCCAGAGAATAGGATTGAGGCAGCTGAAGACCTAACAATGATGAGCAAGAGAAAAACTAGTATCCATTGAGATAAGACCGTCAGGAATAATCCCAATAAAACTAAAATCCTGCAGATGCTGGAAATCTGAAACAAACGCAAAGAACACTGTGAGAAACTCAGTAGGTCTAGCAATATCAATGAAGATAGAAACAGAGTTAACATTTCGTGTTTGATATAACTTCCCTCCAGGACTGAAGTTTCAAACATTAAGAGTTTCTCTTTCACCGAACAAAATCCAATCAGGAATTCAGGGGAAATGTCTTTCCCAGGGAGTGGTGAGAATGAGGAGCTACAGGCAGTTACTGAAGACATTAACTCTGAAATATATAAATGTTGGGCTCGAGGAACAGATGAGGAACAAAGTTTGAACAGCAAGTTCTGAAGGAGTTTGAAGAAACAGGAGGTGTGTGTGTGTGTGTGTGTAGCTTTTCTCATTATTACTCTGGATGTCGGTGTCCCTGGCTCAGCCTGCAATTATTGCCCATCCCAATTTGCCCAGAGGGCAGTTAAGATATTAATCACATTGCCATAAGTCTGCAGTCACACGAGGCCAGACCAGGTAAGTGAAGTCGATGAACTGAAATGCTGGAGATCACAGCGGGTCAGGCAGCATCCATGGAGAGGAAGCAAGCTAACATTTCAAGCCTCGATGACATGGGTTTTGACAACAATTAACAGGAACTGCTGGAGGAACTCTCTCAGTATGTGCAACATCCACAGTTCTCTGTTTTCTTTTCGTGGTTATGTGGTCTCCATGAGCCCAGCTTCTTCCTGCTGATTTTATTCATGTCACGATGGGGCTCAAAAACCTGACCCTGGAACATTATCCTCAGGTCCTGGATTACTCATCTAGTGACATGAAAACTAAACCACTGCCTCTCCTTTAGGTGCCAGGGTTCGAGGGTTTCATGTGTATTTCAGCCAACTGCTGTGACAAAACAATCTCAAAGCTCCCGATACCTCAGCGGAACAAGAATAGTGAAGTCAGAAGGAGCCCAGACTAGACTGATTTATTCACATTTTATTGCAAGTTATTTTGAGTCTTGACCCGCCCAGAGTTCCCCTCAAATTAAAAATAAAGATTTTGGTTATTTCCAGGTTTGTGGACTCCCTGATACAGGAATGCTGAAATTCTTGGAACTGCTTGACCTGCACAGCACCATCAAACAGGAGCTAAGCAAATGTCAAAGTCAAGCCAAACTGCGTGCCCAACTGAACTGGATAGCCCATGTTTATCTTGACTCCTTTCCTCCTGTTGAAAGAGCCTCGCTCCCTCTGATGTATCCTCAGATCTCGGGCTCATTGTTGCTTCATCACAGCCTCGGAGGGAGACAGCATTCCTCCAGGTGACTTTTACACACTCTCTCCTGTTGGCAGCTGTGGTCTGTGTATGAGCCTCCTGTGGCTGTGGGCTGTACCTCCACCAGCTTCCCCTGAATGAGAAAACAGAAGCACGTCAGACTAACGAGTGCACAGTCTCCAAACCCCACACAGCACAAAGGCTCCCGACTGGCAGAACTGGGACATCTCAAGTCAGAAGCTGCCAGACTCAAGTCCCATTCCGGAGGTCTGAGCTCAGACTCCAAACTAATACAGAGCTCCATCCAACATTGGCTTCCATCCAATCCTGACGGAATGCCACGCTGTCTGAGCTGCTGCCTTTCAGATGAGACCTTAAACTGTGGACACTTCTGAAGAAGAGTCATACCAGTGAAGCTCAGCACAAGCTGGAAGAACAACATCTCACTTTCCACTTGAGAACCCTGCAGCTCTCTGGACTCAATATCAGGTTCAATAACTTTATTCCTGAACACCCCATGTCCCAGCCCCCGACCACACACACCAGGCCTTGTTATCACAGTCTGCCATTATATTACTACCTATTGTTAGCCACTAACAGTCTCCATTAACAGCTATTCACCCTCCCAGCCAGGTGGCTGTCCACTCCGTTGTCTGTCCAACTGTTCTTCTCTCTCTTTTGCCTCTGTCCCCCACCCTATTGTTTATTCCTTACTCCCTCCCCCACCCTCTCTCCTGCATATAAACCAACATTTTCCTAGCTACCATTAGTTCTGAGGAAGGGTCATTGGACCCAAAATTTAACTCTGATTTCTTTTCACAGATGCTGCCAGACCTGCTGAGATTTTCCAGCAACTTCTGTTTTTGCTTCTGATTGACATCCACAATTCTTTTGATCTTTAAGAGTCATACCAGAGTTGAAAATCTGTAAACTCAGTTTCTCTGTGTGCAGATGCTGCCAGAGTTACTGTATCTCTCCAGCATTCTCTGTGTCTGCTCCATCTGCTCTCTCAGCTTTGCCAAAAAAGATCCTGAGATTGGAAGACCATCAGAGTTTTGTGTAGTGTTCTTAGTTGGATATCCACTTTCAAACAATATCGCTGATCATTGATCTCACTGCTGTACAAGCAAGTTGCCTTGTCTCCTTCATTCATTCTACATTGAAAAAAACACTTCATTTGCTTTAGTACACATTAGGACATGCTGAGATTGTGGAATGTACAAACACAAACCACTGTTTCTTCTTGAATACAAAATCTAGAGTGGAATCCAGGTACATTACTGAGGGTGCGCTGCACCGTCACAGTATTATTACTGAGGGAATGCTGCTCTGTCATAGGGTCAGTACTGAGGGTGTGCTGCTCTGTTAGAGGGTCAGTACTGAGGGAGTGCAGCTCTGTCACAAGATCAGAGTGAGTGGTGAGTAGCAAAAACCATAAGGGACTGTCAAAGAATATAGGAGAATATCAATAGACTGGAGAGTTGTGCGGAGACGTGGCAGATGGACTTCAATCCAGACAAATGTGAGGTGATGCATTTAGGCAAGTCTAATTGTAGAGTGAATTATACAATGAACAGAAGAGCCTTGGGAAAAGTTGATGGACAGAGAGATCTGGGAGTGCGGGTCCATTGTACCCTGAAGGTTGCTGCTCAGGTGGATAGGGTGATCAAGAAGGTATAGCTTTTTTTTTAGCTTTTTAGCTTACTTACAGTGTGGAAACAGGCCCTTCGGCCCAACAAGTCCACACCGCCCCGCCGAAGCGTAACCCACCCATACCCCTACATCTACATTTACCCCTTACCTAACACTACGGGCAATTTAGCATGGCCAATTCACCTGGCCTGCACATCTTTGGAGTGTGGGAGGAAACCGGAGCACCCGGAGGAAACCCACGCAGACACGGGGAGAACGTGCAAACTCCACACAGTCAGTCGCCTGAGGCGGGAATTGAACCCGGGTCTCAGGCGCTGTGAGGCAGCAGTGCTAACCACTGTGCCACCGTGGTATATAGTACGCTTGCCTTCATTGGACGGGGTATTGAGTATAAGAGCTGGCAGGTCATGTTAAAATTGTACAAGACATTGGTTCGGCCGCATTTAGAATACTGTGTACAGTTCTGGTCACCACATTACCAAAAGGATGTGTACGCTTTGGAGAGGGTGCAGAGAAGGTTTATAAGGATGCTGCCTGGTATGGAAGGTGCTAGCTATGAAGAGAAGCTGAGTAGGTTAGGTTTATTTTCACTAGGAAAAATGAGATTGAGGGGGGACCTGATTGAGGTTTACAAAATCATGAAGGGTATAGACAGGGTGGATAGAGATAAGCTTTTTCCCAGAGTGAAGGATTCAATAATGAGAGGTCACGCTTTCAAGGTGAGAGGTGAAAAGTTTAAGGGGGATACATGCGGAAAGTACTTCACACAGAGGGTGGTGGGTGTCTGGAATGCGTTGCCAGCAGAGGTGGTAGAGGCAGGCACAGTGGATTCAGTTAAGATGCATCTGGACAGATGCATGACTAGGTGGGGAGCAGAGGGATACAAATGCTTAGGAATTGGGCAGCAGGTTTAGACAGTAGATTTGGATTGGCTCTGGCTTGGAGGGCCGGGGGGCCTGTTCCTGGGCTGTAAATTTTCTTTGTTCTTGTATTCGGTATTGAGAGGGTGTTGCACTGTCAGAGGGTCAATGTTGTCCTGTCAGAGGGTCAGCACTGAGTGCACTGTTTTGGGCTCCATATCACACAAATGATGTCCAGGCTGTGAGGATGGTGCTGAAGTAAGATTCACAATTAAGATACTGGAACTGAGAAGTTGAACCCTTCAGGAAAGATGGATCAGGCTGGGAAGACACAGGAATGGGTGACTTGTATTGAGGTCTTTATGGTTCATCAGGTTAGATGGTAGATGATCGTTGGTAGATCATAGGGTGAGGCTGTAATTACAGTGTGGTTACTAATAAATATAACAGGAAATTTGGGAGAAATTGGACCACAGGGAATGGGTGAGATCAATGTGTTTAAGGAAAGCTAGTTAAACAGATGAAGGAGGAAGGAACAGAAGGACATGCCAGATGAGTTTGAAATAAAAGGAGTGAGGGGAGGCACATATGGAGCACAGACGTTTCCCTGTTGCTAGGCAGTAAATTCCTTACAATGCTATGTAAGAGATTCCATAGTTCTGCTGCATTAAAACACTCTCCTGTTCCCACAGAATATCCAGGTTCCAGAAGGGCTGTCGGAGCAGATTAATATTGTCTTTAATGGAGAGAGCTTGGGTCATGTCTGAGACCAGAGGAACTTGAATGGTGGAATCCTGGCTGAAACACATTTTCCACTGTGTGTCAATGCTGCGATCCAATCGTAATGTGTTCAACCCTAGTTCGAGCTTCAAACTCAATGTCCTACAATAAATAAGCTCTACATCTCCTGAATTCACTCCACTTCCTCTCATCTTACTCCTTGTTATCTCCAGTCTATCAATCCTCCACACCCTCAATCTCTCTTTACTCCTCCGTTCCCTCCATCTCTCCTTACTCCTCCCGTTCCTTCCATCCCTCCTTACTCCTCTGTTCTCTCCATCTCCCCTTGCTCCTCCCACTCCCTCCATCTCTCCTGCTCCCATTGTCTCTCTGTCCTAAATCTTCTCCTGCACCTTTCATCTCTCTCTTACCAGCCTTTTGGTTTGACTATGAGAAGTATTTCGGCCATTTTGTTATGTTGTGTGCATTAGATAAAATGCAAGCTGTATTATCTCAGTGTGACCGGCAGTTGTGTTCAGTCAGGGAGTGTGCATCCCATAGTGCTGATAACTAAAGGGGCCAATGAAGGCAACTCTTTGGGGTATTTGCTGGAACTGATTTCTTTGCAAGTGTCAGGCTGCGGCTTTGTTCTGTCTGAGTGCATCAGGCAATTGCACAGGATGGCAGTGAACAGGAAAAAGGGATCAGAAACAATGAAATTCTACTCTTCAATCTGGTCTGCAATTTACCTGGAGTTGACAGTGTGAACTCACACTGAACCGATTCACTTGACAGGAGCAGAGCACAGTGTGACCTGCCGGTGATAAGCACATCGTTGGAATTAAGTCTCCTTCCAACAGTGTCATAGACAGATGATTGGGAATATAACACTGTGAGATGACACAGAGAGCTGGCTTCAGAGATGATCCATCTCTAAATATTATCAGTTACAGGGCTGCATGGAACATTAGATTGGGAATTCCACAATTAGTCTCTTGCCAAAATGAACATACCATATTGCCAGAACATCGATATGCTTCTACATCACTTCAATTCCTCACCGAGATAAAACTGTAATGTCGACACCGAATTTGATTTTAGATTCGGTTATTTTCCCTTCGATGATGCTGGTGGCATACAAATATTTTCACATGTACAGTTTTCACTGTCGGCCATGAGACCGTGGAAAGTCGTTTAAAACAAAGAAGTGACTCCGGGAATAACAACAAGAGAAAGTAGCAATGCACTGTGGTTCAGGTCCCTCTCATCTCTGTCTGCAATGGGCTCAAATGGTAGAGGTAAAAACAATGACTGCTGATGCTGGAAACCGTAACAAGGACAGAACGCCCCTGGTGCTCACCTTCCACCCTACCAACCTTCGCATAAACCAAATCATCCGCCGACATTTCCGCCACCTCCAAAAAGACCCCACTACCAGGGATATATTTCCCTCCCCACCCCTTTCCACCTTTCGCAAAAACCGTTCCCTCCGTGACTACCTGGTCAGGTCCACGCCCCCCTACAACCCACCCTCCAATCCTGGCACTTTCCCCTGCCACCGCAGGAACTGTAAAACCTGCGCCCACACCTCCTCCCTCACCTCTATCCAAGGCCCTAAAGGAGCCTTCCACATCCATCAAAGTTTTACTTGCACATCCACTAATATCATTTATTGTATCCGTTGCTCCCGATGCGGTCTCCTCTATATTGGGGAGACTGGGCGCCTCCTAGCAGAGTGCTTTAGGGAACATCTCCGAGACACCCGCACCAATCAACCAAACCGCCCCGTGGCCCAACATTTCAACTCCCCCTCCCACTCTGTCGAGGACATGGAGGTCCTGGGCCTCCTTCACTGCTGCTCCCTCACCACCAGATGCCTGGAGGAAGAACGCCTCACCTTCCGCCTCGGAACACTTCAACCCCAGGGCATCAATGTGGACTTCAACAGTTTCCTCATTTCCCCTTCCCCCACCTCACCCTAGTTCTAAACTTCCAGCTCAGTAACTGTCCCCATGACTTGTCCAGACTTGTCCTACCTGCCTATCTCGTTTTCCGCCTATCTCGTTTTCCACCTATCCACTCCATCCTCCCCTCCCTGACCTATCACCTTCATCCCCTCCCCCACTCACCCATTGTACTCTATGCTACTTTCTCCCCACCCCCACCCTCCTCTAGCTTATCTCTCCACGCTTCAGGCTCACTGCCTTTATTCCTGATGAAGGGCTTTTGCCCGAAACGTCGATTTCCTAGCTCCTTGGATGCTGCCTGAACTGCTGTGCTCTTCCAGCACCACTAATCCAGAATGGGCTCAAATGACTGAGTGGACATAAAGCTTTGGATTGTGCCGTACCCAGCACCAACACTGTGGTATCCTGAAAACTGGATAACGCACCACCTTAGATGCAAATTTCTAGAATGATAAAATGGTCACAGCACAAAGGGAGGCCATTCGGCCTATTGTGTCTGTGATGGCTCTACCGAAGAGTAAGTCGCCATATGCCACTCGTCTGCCATTTCCCCCATACTCTTGGAAATATTTCCCTTCAGATGATGATCCAATTCTCTTTTGAAGATATCAACTGAACCTGGCTCCACCACGCTCTCAGGCCCAAACATTGACTGTGTGAAAAACTTCCTCCTTGTGTCTGTATCACTTATTCTTCCAATCACCTTAAAGCTGTGCACCTCGATTTCAAGGCTGGGAACTGTTTCTCCATGTCGCCTCTGCTCAGACTTCTCCTGATTTCAAACATTTCTATCAAATCTCTTCGAAATCTTCTCTTCCCCAAAGAACACAGTCCCAGCTTCTCCAATCCTTTTTTGCTTGTTCTTGGCTCTGTGATAGTTTTGATATCACACTTAGAGTTCTGTGTGCATGGCTCCAATACTAGTCACTACATTTCGTAAAAAGATAGGCACCAGAGAAGGTGCAGAAACAGATTGATAAGGATGCTACCAGAACTGAGAGGTTGTCAATACAATCTGAGGAAAGGCTAAACAGCCTGATGTTCCTTATTTTAAATAAAAAGCTTCAAATGTTCCACAGGAATGAGGCACAGGAATAGGCCCCATAAGCCCGCGGCACCATTCAGTAAGACGCTGATGTGGTTTTGGTCTCACCTCCATTTTTCTGTCTGCAATCCCCCACCAACCTTTGACTCCCTTGTCCATTTCTCTGACTCCATCTTGAATAAATTCAATGATCCTGTTTCCAGTGCTTACTGAAGCAAATTTCACAGACTAACAGCCCTCACAGAAAAAAAATGCTCTTCACCTCTGTCTTAAAGAGGAAAGATAAAAATCACACAATGCCAGGTCCAACAGGTTTATTTGGAAGCACTAGCTTTGGAGTGCTGCTCCTTCATCAGGTAGTTGTGAAGCAGCAGTGTTCCAAAAGCTAGTGCTTACAAATAAACCTGTTGGACTACAACCTGGTGTTGACAGTGTGGTGCTGGAAAAGCACAACACGTCAGGCAACATCCAAGGAGCAGGAGAATCAATGTTTTGGGCATAAGCTCTTCATCAGGAAAGGGAAAGAGCTGATGAAGGGTTTCTGCCCGAAACATCGAATCTCCTGCTCCTCAGATGCTGCCTGACCTGCTGTGCTTTTCCAGCATCACACTCTCAACTCTGATCTCCAGCATCTGCAGTCCTCACTTTCTCCTATAATCTGGTGTTGTGTGACTTTTAACTTTATACACCCCAGTCCAACACCAGTACCTCCAAATTAAAGAGAAAACCTCTTCATCTTAAACTGTGTTCCCCACAAAAGGAAACATCCTTCCTGTTGAGTTCCCTCTGGGCCTTTTGTGTTTCAATTGAATTACCTCTTGTTCATCTCATGTCCAATGGATACAGATTGTCAACCTGCTTATACTCTCTTTATGAGATAAACAATTCATCTCAGGAATGAGTCAAATGAAGGTTTTATGAACTGCTTTGAAAGCAATTACACATTTTTGTTCAAATAAAAACAACAAAGCAATACGCAGTACTCCAGACAGGGTCACACCAAGGCCTTGTACGGCTGCAGGAAAGTGTTGCCACTCTTACATCCCATTGCCTTTGTTATAAATGCTAACATTACTACCTTGTCTGATCCATGTATCCATTTAAACAGGATATTGTTTTTCTATCCCTTCTGCCAAAATGGATCATTCACATTTAGAAACAAAGAAAATGTAGAAAATAGGAGCAAGAGCAGGTCATTCAGTATAATCATGGCTGATCATATGAACAAGGAACAAGAGGAAGCTATGTGGCCTGTCGAGTCTACGTTGCCATTCAATAAGATCATGGCTGATCTAACTTTAACCTCAACTCTACATTCCTGCATATCTCCATTAAACTTTCAATCCCTTTTCCAACATAATACTCCATCTTCCTCTTGATGACCTACTTCTCTACCTACCTTGATGTCATCAGCAAGTTTTGCATCTATACATTGGGTCTCTTCATCATTGATGTAGATTGTAACTATCTGAGATACCAGCACTGATCCTTGGACACTGAACCAATTACGACCAACTCGAATACTCCCCATTTATCTGCACCGTCTCCTTCCTGAGAGCTAACCAATCCTTTACCTCTGCTGATAAGCTGAGCCCTACACTATGAGTCGTTGTCTTTGATGAGGCACCTCAACAAATGCCTTTTGGAAATCGCTGTACACCAAATCTGATTCCTCCACTACCACCTTATCCAGCTTTCTTCTTACTTCCTCAAAACACATCAATAAATTTGCTAAAACTCAACTTCCCTTACACATTCATGTCAACTTTGCCTGAACATGTCATTCATTTCTAAGCATCATCTAAATAACAGATGACAGGCTAACTTTGTTGAAAAAAGGTCTTGTATTTGCTATTTTCTAATCTAATTCTAATTCCAGAATCGAAGGCATTTTAGAAGATTATGACCAATGAATATTCTGTCTCTGTAACCACTTCTTTTATGACTCTAAGATGGAAGCCATCTGATCCTGGCAATTTGTTAGCCTTTTGGTCTAAAAGTTTTTCCAACCTCTTTTCTGTGCTGATGGTGATTGTTATTCCTTTGTCCCTTCCATTTTTATCATGATTTTCAAGTATCTTTGGGAAGTTTTGTAAGTCATCTACATGAAGACAGACACAAAATACCAGCTCAATATCTCCACTCTTTCCTTGTTTTCCATGATCAGATTCCCACACTCTTTCTCTTGAACACCATCACTTGCTTCAGATATTTTCCATTAAAATATTTGTAGAAACTCTCACTATCTGTTTTTACACTGTTGGCTAATTTTCTCTCATACTCTGCTTGCTTTCTTTCTTTTTTTTTGTCAATCTTTGCTAGTCATACAGCACAGAAATAGACCCTTCAGTCCAACCAGTCCATGCCAAACATAACCCAAACTAAACTAGTCCGACCTGCCTGCTCCAGGCCCATATCCCTCCAAGCCTTCCCTATTCATGTATCTGTCCAAATGTCATGTTAACGTTGTAATTGTACCCACGTCCACCACTTACTCAAAGGTCATTTCACATGTGAACTACCTTCTGTGTAAAACATTTGCCTCTTATGTCTTTTTTAATTTCTCTCATCCCACCTTAAAAATGTGTCCCTTAGCCTTGAAGCCCCCCATCCTAGGGAAAAGACAACCACAATTAACTTTATCTATACCTCTCATTATTTTATAAACTTCTATTAGGTCACGTCTCATCCTCCTAAACACCAGTGAAAGAAGTCCCAGCCTATCCAGCCTTTCTTTGTAACGTAAACCTTGCATACCTGACAACATGCTGGCAAATCTCTTCTGAACTCTCTCCAGCTTAATAATATCCTTCTACAAATGGGTGACCAGAACTGGACACAGTACTCCAGAAGAGGCCTCACCAATGTCCTGTGCAATCTCAACATGACTTCCTAACTTTATACTCAAAGGACTGAACAATGAAGGCAAGTGTGCCAAATGCCTTTTTAACCACCCTGTCTATATGTGACACAAATTTCAAAGAATTATGTATGTGTACTCCTAGGTTCCTTTGTTCTACAACACGACCCAAAGCCCTGTCTGTTGGACCAAAATGCAAACCTTGCATTTATCCAGATTGAACTCCATTTTGCCATTTTTCAGTCCATTGACCCATTTGATCAAGATTCCTTTGTAGTATTAAAAAAGCTTCTGCACTGTCTACTATGCCATCAATTTTGCCAATCTTCTGACCTATCACTGATCTTTGCACATTTGTACATGTTTCTTTCAAGTTGATACAATCCTTAATTCAGCCACTGACATGTATCCTTTGGAAAGCAGTCTTCATTTCTCACTGGGATTTATTTTTGCTGAGAGTTATCACATAGCTCCTTAAAAAGCCTGCCACTGCATCTCTACTCTCCGACTTCAGAATATAGTCTCTCAGTTCACTTAAGCTAATTTTCTCTTCATAGTTTTACTCAGCTTTAAAACATTAGTGTTAGGCCCGCACTGCTCCCCTTCAATCTGAATGTGAAATTCTATTGTGTAATGATCACTGACACCTACAGGTTCCTTTACCAGGAAGTTATTTGTTAAGCCTGTCTCATTCCTCATTACCAAGTCTAGAAAAGCATGCTCCTTGGTTGGCTCTAGAATCTACTGTTCTAAGAAACCTTCCCAAAATGTACTCTCTAAACTAATTTTCCAGGCTACCTTTGCTAATCTCATTTTCCCAATCAAATGTACATTGAAGTCACCCATGGTTATTGTGGTAAATTTCTTGCATGCTCCATTTATTTCTTCCTGTATACGCTATCCCTACAAGGGGCTGATAAACTACCTCTCTTGGTGACCTTTACTTATTTTATTTTACTTTATTCATTTGTGGCTGGCTAGCATTTATTGTCCCTAGTTGTCTTTTAACTGAGTGCCTTGCTAGTCCATTTCAGAGGATAGTTGAGGGTCTGTGGGCCTGGAGTCACATGTAGGCCAGACCAGGTAAGGATGGCAGATTTCCTTCCCTGCAGGACATTAGTGAACCAGATGGGGTTTTCCAACAATCCCTGGCAGCTCTCTGTACAGCATGCCATAGTCAGCCCCTTTCCCAGGCTCTAACCCCTTAGCCGAGCAAGTTTATTTCCCTCAAGTGCCTGCCCAGTTTCCTTCTGAAATTCTGCTGCTACACGACACACAGGCATGCCTCCCCTTTGCATCGATAAACATGTAAACAGTGGAACAGGAGGGAGTGCCCGCTCCGCCACTCATTATCATCTTGGCTGATCTCTTTATGGTCGCAGCTCCATTTTTCTGTCTGCTAGAGATATATCCGTTATAATTCATACCTATACGCCATAACTTGGGACTCCCTTTTCTGTTGAAAATTTATCCGTCAGCCTCTAATAAATTCAGTTAGGTTCTTCATTACCTCTCCTCTGTATCTCTTGCTCATAGTCTGTGGCCCTGAATATTTATTCCACAATTAACATTAGATTATTTCATCGTTATTACTTTGCAGTTAATGGAAGTTTTGCTCAGCCTGGATTAGTTGTCAAGCCTTCTTTTATTCGTTCATGGATGTTGGTATCACGGTCTGGCTAGCATTTATTGCCTGCCCCTAGCTGCCTCTGAACTGAGTGGCTTGTTAGGCCATTTCAGACAGCAATTAAGAGTCAACCACACTGCTGTGGGTCGAGAGTCACATGTAGGCCAGACCGGATAAGGACAGCAGATTTCCTTTCCTGAGGACATTACTGAACCAGATGGGTTTTTCCAACAATCGGCAATGGTTTCATTGTCATCGGTAGGTTCTTAATTCCAGATTTTTTATTTAAATTCAAATTCCACCATTTGCTGTGATGGTGGGATTTAAACCTGGGTCCCAAGAATGTTAATCTGGATTAACAATCGAGTGATAACATCACCTCCCGTCATCAAAGAATCCCTACAGTGTGGAAACAGGCCATTTGGCCCATTAGGCCCACACCGACCTTCCGAAGAGCATACCCCCAGCCTATCCCTACAGCTCTGCACCTCCCAAAGCTAATTGACCTAACCTACACATCCCTGGACACTATGGGCAATTTAGCACGCCCAATCCACCTAACCTGCACATAGAATATAACAGTGCAGTTTTGGCCTGTGGGAGGAGACTGGAGCAAACCTTTGCACACACAGGGAGAATGTGCAAACTCCATACGGACAATCGCCCAAGGCTGGAATTGAACTCGAGTCCCTGTGGCCATAAGGCAGCATTGTTAACCACTGAACCACCATACCGCCCTGTGCCATCACCACTTAGCTTTCCTGTTTCTCTACCCAAACTGATTTGATGTCCTTGAAGCAAAGGTCTTCCCTCACTACTGTATTAATGACAATCTTAATTAACAGAGCGACCCCACCTTTCTCCCCCCAACTTTCTATCCGTTGAAATGTGAAATAACCCTTCAATATTCAGGTCCCATCCTTGGTCATCTTGCAACTGTGAGCGTATGTCATAGTTATCAGGTCATACATACTTAATTTTATCCATTCTAACAATTCCATCCATTTGTTATGAAGGCTGTTCAAATTCAGATAGAGCCTTGAACATTGTTTATTTAACATCTTGGCAATCTCTGGCCTTATCTACATTTATAATTTTACACTATCCATTCTTTCCTGATAGACTCTGGCTATTATGAGCTAAATTGCTACTCTGCTTTTTTATCCAATTCATAGGGTCATAGAGACGTACAGCATGGAAATAGACCTTTCAGTCCCACCCATCCATGCCGACCAGATATCCCAACCCAATCTTGTCCCACCTGCCAGCACCCAGCGCATATCCCTATATACCCGTTCTATTCATATACCCATCCAGATACCTTTTAAATGTTGTAATTGTACCAGCCTCCACCACTTCCTCTGGCAGCTCATTCCATACATGCACCACCGTCTGCGTGCAAAAGTTGCCCCCTATGCCTCTTTTACATTTTTCCCCTCTCACCCTAAACCTATGCCCTCTAGTTCTGGACTCCCCGACCCCAGGGAAAAGACCTTATCTATTTATACTATTCATGTCCCTCATAATTTTATAAACCTCTATAAGGTCACCCCTCAACCTCCGACGCTCCAGGGAAAACAGCCCTAATCTATTCAACCTCTCCCTATAGCTCAAATCCTCCAACCCTGGCAATATCCTTGTAAATCTTTTCTGAACCCTTTCAAGTTTCACAACATCCTTCTGATAGGAAGGAGACCAACATTGAATGCAATATTCCAACAGTGGCCTAACCAATGTCCTGTACAGCCACAACATGACCTCCCAACTCCTGTATTTATTAC